>NC_080094.1:17653500-17968000 GCF_950005125.1 Chionomys nivalis | reverse complement strand
TGCTGTGAAGACCATTGGTTAATAAAGACACTGTGATAGGATAGACTAGAGCTAGGCGAGGAAAACTAAACTGAATGCTGGGAGAAAGAAGGCGGAGTCAGGGAGAAGCCATGTAGCCCTGATGTAGCCAGATGGAACTTTACCTGGTAAGCCACTGCCACGTAGCAATACACAGATTAATGGAGATGGGTTAAATTTATATGTAAGAGTTGGCCAATAAGAAATTAGAGCTAATGGGCCAAGCAGTGATTTAATTAATACAGTTTCTGTGTGGTTATTTCAGGGCTGAGCAGCTGGGAACTAACTAGCGACCTCCATGCTACAGTGACTAGGCTTGGACAGGGATTTTTAACTTAAGTTAGAACTTGGGATGCCCTGGGAGTTTGTCAAAGCCCCGTTGTTGGGGCTTAGTCTGAGTTTTCAGACTGTCTTGTGGACTGATCCCTACGAATCTGCACTTCTAACAAATTCCATAAGGACCCTGAAGGTCTTGTTGAAGGTGCCACTATTTGAGTTCTGTTGGGCTAGGGTATAGTCAGACACTGTAATACACACTCTGATGGCTTCTTATTGTGTAATTTTATTTCCTCTCAAGTAACTGTCTAACCCAAGATCTCCTGTCTTCTGAGAATGGGAGACTCTGCTGCACTCAGCCCCTGGGGTCCAGGCTAGTACAGACCATCATAGACAGCAAGAGGCTTCAGGGTCACACTGACTGTTGACATGCCCTCAGCAGGTAAATAGACAAGTTGGGAAGCTCTATACCAGTGGTCCTCAATCTTCCTAAAGATGTAATCCTTTAATACAGTTCCTCATGTTGTGGTGAACCCCCAACCATAAAATTCTTTCATTGCTATTTCATAACTGTAATTTTGCTACTGTTATGAATCATAATGTAAATATCTGATATGCAGGATACCTGATATGCAACCCCCAAAGGGTTCTACTTCCTCCTTAAACTCCTGGATCAGAAAATAATAAATCACTTTCACTTGTGTACACAGCCCCACCTCACACAGACAGAAGTACAGTCCTTAAGTGGAAAACTCCTGCCCCACAGGAAACTGTTCGTAGACATGCAAGGGAGCACAGATGTTCAGTGTTGCACCAATTGAGACACGAGACAAGTCTTCTCCAGTCCCTATCTATTCACAATACAGCCTGGCCACTGGGAAGTGGGTTAGGCCAGCGCCAGAACCAGTCACAACTCCTAAAAGTAAAGTGTGCTGTCTACAGAGCATGCTCTAGATGGAACAGAAGAAGGGATGCAGAGTCCGTGAAGAGGATACTCAAGCCCAGCTCTTCCTCAGACCCCTTCTCTCACGACACAGGTAAAAGTTCATCCACCTCAGGGCTGGGGAGGTGGCACATATGCACAGGCAAAGGCATTGACCTTGAGAGCATGAGTTCAGTCCCAGGACCAGCGCAGAAGAGCCGGGTGCATGCTTAAAATCCCAGCACTAGAGAGGGGTGAAAGCAAACATGTCCTTCGGACCTGCTAGCCAGCCAGCCTCATCTAATGCTCCTGCCTCAAGAAAACTAGATCAATGACACCTGAACAATGACACCCAAGATTGTCCCTTAGTTCCACATGTATACAAACACATATGCAAATGTACCTCTACACACACCCACACACTTCCATATGCACAGGCAAAAGAAGTTGGCCATTGCACCCACTCCCTGCCCTGTCCTCTGCAGGAGCCCTGTGATATATATACAGTACTTGGGTCAGATGGAGGAGCCATCACTTACAAGTCATATGACCCTGATCCTCTCTGACCCTGGGATTTGTTCAGTACCTACTTCATATGAGCCCTGTGTAAGGCCCACAGTACCTAGTCGCTGCAAACATGGATGAGCAGCTGCCATGCCTATCTGTGCAGTAGAGTCACTTGGTGAACTCGAATAACACAATGGAGTATTTATTTAGCAATACTATGTTTGGCCTAAATTTAGCTCCAAAGCACATTAAAAGAAAAAAAGAAAAAGCTGTCTAACTTCAGTCCAGATTTCATACTGAGCCATTAAAATGAGAAAAGTTAAGTCCAAGAAAACTCACGTATGACTAGGATTAATAACGAAATAGTTCATTCTCGAGAATGGGTAGGAGAGTAGATGTTAAGGGGTCTCGCCACAAAAGGAAGTATGTGAAGTTAGACATATGTTAATTACCCCAATTTAGCCAACTCAGGATATATACACCCATCAGAACAGCACGTTGGGTGCAATAAATATATATGATGTATGCTAACTAGAGAAAATGAAGCGTTTCTTTAAAAAACATTGAGAAACATGATGCACTTATGTGTAAGGTCCTTCATAAAAGAATACAAAGAGTCATACAGGAGAAAATATAGTAAAGGATCAAATAGCCTTTGGCCTTTGGCCAATGGGGATGGTATGGTGGCTTCTGTACTCCTCCAACTTAGTTCAGCAGAGTCAGCTTAGACTCTAAGAGACACATGCCTGAAAGAGCACGGCTAGACTTCTTTCATACTCTGGGGTAGAGAACGATGGGGAAGCATGCACTCACACGCACGTGTGCATTCACACACATGGCACGGACATGAACATGGACTATGGTGCTGTGGTGATAAGCTCCTTGCTTGTCTACAAGGTTCACTAGTTGTACTGAGGCAGCCCCAGGCGTGCAAGCTCCTCTACTTTCTCCCAGGCTTCCAGCTCCCTCAGCCCTGGGTCAGTCCCATACAATGACTTAGAGACAGGCATCAGTTTCTCCAGCAGGTCATGGGAATCTTCAAAGATGAAGACTAAGCCAGGCAGTGGTGGCACACACCTTTAATCCCAGTACTTGAGAGGTAGAGGCAGGTGGAACTCCGAGGTCAAGGCCAGCTTGGTCTACAAAATGAATTTCAGGACATCCAGAACTATTACACGGAGAAACCCTGTCTCAAAAAACAAAACACAATAAAACAAACAAAAGAACTGGAGACCAAGCAAGACGAGAGCCTGACAGGTGCTCCATCACCTAGCATGTTCCATCCCAGGTTTTCATCGCCTTCACTTAGCTCCTGGCTTTTCCTTCCCAAATGCTCTGTTGGCCTCAGCCCCAAACATGGAAGCAATAGCCTCCAACAACCTGCTTGATAAGCCCCACATTGCATTGAACAAAACTCCCCCCATAAAGTCTTTCTTTTAAATTATCCTGAGTGTTTTGCATCAGTTCTGCATTAGTTCTTGATGACTACGAGGACTTTGGTCCAGTATCCTTACTTAACGTCCCAAAATACCCCACAGGGAAAGTCCTATAAAGACCTACCATACAGGTGAGCAGATGACAGGTGAGAGGGCTAAGTTACTGGACCATGGCTAGTGGGTGGTGCTAGGGCTGGCACTGGATGCCGGACCCTCTCAGGCTCCATAATGCTCTTACCTATTGTGGTGTTTTAAGAAGAAACTGGGCTCTGTGAGATGGTTTACTCAAAACCAGGTTAACACCTGTGTTTGTGCCAGGTTCCTGACCCTGATGCCCACCCACTCACCCGCAACTCCCCCACTGCTTCATGAAAAGGGATTTCTCGCACCAGTGCCTGTCATCTACGGAGAGAGGGAGGTACTTTGTTTACCTTTGCCCCTCCAGATCTTGCTAGAGCAGCAGTTCTCAACCAGTGAGTCATGAACCCTTTGGGGGGAATCACATATCAGATACCCTGCATGTCAGATATTTATTTACATTACGATTCATAACAGCAGCAAAATTACAGTTATGGAGTAGCGACAACAATAATTTTAGGGTTGGGGGTCACCACAACATGAGGAACTGTATTAAAAGGTCACAGCATTAGGAAGGTTGAGAACCACTGGGCTGAGGGTCTCAATGGGTTTTCATTTGTGACTCAGTAGGAGATGGGAAAAGTTTTCTTGGAAGTTTCTGGCCTTAATTCAAAGCCCAAGAGAAAACTCCCATCATAACTCGGCATCTTTTGTGTGAAGACACAGTGCTGGAGGAGATCACTGCAGGATAGGCTCCCCCAGCAAGGGGCAGAGAGAAAGAGGCCAAAAAAAGAACCAATCAGACTGCAGAAAACAGTAGAGAAAAGGAGAGAGGAAGCAGACAGCAAAAGAAAAGCAACCCAGAGATGCACGAGGGAGAGAAAATGAGCAAGGCACCAAAGAGAAGACAAGAGTTGGTCAAAAACTGACAGAAACAGAATAGAAGGGAGAGAAGGGTCTCATATTCTTTGGGGCATCCAAAGTGGGGATCAAGACAGTCAGTGCGAAAGGAAGAGCCTTGGGTGCTGGCCCTGGCTTGCTGGCCACTGGCCACATTTGACACAACACTAGAAGACAGACGTCTGCCTCTGAGTCAGCTCCTTTCTTCAGGCCCTGCCTGCCCCACCTCTTGAGCTACTGTTCTGGGATAATTATAGAAAGCCTGCCGGACGGGGGATTTATGAGCCTAGGGAGAGCCTGACTCTGGAGGGGGAGGGAAGATGTGAGGAGAGGCTGGTCACAGCAACCCACGGGGCATGGGCTAGTCCCTGTCCAAGCTGTCGGCGAGGCCACGATGCCAAAGTTTCCATCTAGCTGCCTTCTGCCCTTCCTCCAGCTGCCTTCACCCTTCACCTACCTTGCTGCATCTCTTCTACTCTTGCCAACGGCTCTCCACACCTGCCAATACTCTCTCCTGTCTGCTGCCTCCTCCACCGGCCTGCCTGTCAACGTCTGTTCACTACCTCCGCTCATTCATCAAAGTGTCTATCCATCAAATGGCCATGACTTATCTCCTGCTTCCTCTGTCTACAAACCTTCTCCCTGCTGCCAACCCCACTTCTGTTCACCCAACTCTCTCATTTTTTTCCACCCTTATAACCCAGTCCTTCGGCTTCCTTCAATCGCCACCATTTCCTTTGCTTTTCCACAGTCCCCTCATCCATTAATCAGTGTCTGTATTTTGAAGCCTCTTCTGCATCTGGTATCCTTTCTATCAGTAATCCATGTTCCACTTACTTCCCAAATGTCTCCACCATCCACCAACTTCTTCAAACACTCACGAAATCTCTCTTTCCTCCAACTGCTCACCTGCCCCATCTCTCTAGCCTTCTCCAAATTTGCTACCCATTCACCCAAATTTCTAACTTCTCTGTATTTTCTGCTACTCCCATCAACCCCTAAAACCCATACACCACCCTTCTACTCAGTGTTCTCTGCCCCTCCTAATCTGTGCATGCATACAACCATGCATCCATATCTACTTATGAACATCTACCCATATCCATGATCTCACCTATCCACCCATTCAAGAACCCCTCCTTACACTGCTAAAATCTGAACCATCTATATGGTCCTCAGCTCTCCAGCTACCTCTTGATGCACCCGCTGACTTCAACACTGTCCTCAATCAGCCCTCAAGGGAGGTTCCATACAAAGAAAAGGGGGTTGTGTATAGAGCTGAGAGAGAAGTCCAATTCAGAATACACTAGAAGTGGAAATCAATCTAGCCCTACCTGGCCTGGTCACGGCTTTGGGAGGGTCCATGTAGCCACAAAGGAAGCTGGACAGAGTAGAAAGGGAAGTGGAGGAAAGGTCCTGTCACCTCTGCTAAGGACGCTGGTAAAGTTAATTACAGCCAGCTCTGTACCCTCCCAGCTAACTGGACAGCACAGAGGAAGCCTCGCCCCGCTGATTCTGCCCTGGCCTGTCCTACCTGCCTTAATAGGCATATCCAGGACACAGTTCCCTCCTCTACTTGTTCCCTAAGGTTCTAAGACAGCCCTGAAGACCCTCTAGAGGCAGCGCCATGTTGGATCAAAGACTGAAAAGTTTAGCAGATTCAAACACTGAATGAGTCAGCATTGGTTCTCTGAAATGGCAACAAATCTCTTGACTTTCCCCTGCCCACTTTGGTTTTCCAAGACAGGATTTCTCTGCATAGCCCTGACTATCATGGAACTAGCTCTGTAGACCACGCTGGCCTGAGACTCAGAAAGAGACCCACCTGCCTCTGTCTCATGAGTGCTGGGATTGAAGGTGTGTGCCACCAGTGCCCAGCTCTTTTGATTTTTGCTTGTTTGTTTGTTTGTTGTTTTTCGAGACAGGGTTTTGCTGTATCTTTGGAGCCTATCCTGGAACTACCTCTTGTAGACCAGGTTGGCCTCAAACTCACAGAGATCCCTCCTGAATGCTAGGATTAAAGTTGTGTGCCACCACCACCCAGCTCTTTTGATTTCTCAAGGGCCTGGTTATACCCAAAACAAGGAATGGCATCAAATCTAGACTTGCATTTGTATTCTCTACTTGCCCCACTAGCCGTCATCTCACCTCTTGGAGCCACGGTGTCCTCATTTATAAAATGAGAATCAAAAAGTGGGAATAACGTAGGCCCATGAGTGTAGGGCCTAAGCCGTGGCAGACACCATCCAGTGTGAACAGAGGTTAAAACCTGATCTTCTCCACATATAAGGAACACAGTGCATTGTCTACCCTAGCCCAAGGTACTTGGTTTACAAAGCTAATATCCCATGACTCCCACAAACACACATACACACACACATGCTTGAAAGGACATTTCCCCATTAAAAAACAAAAAACTCTGCTTTCAAGGAGCTTTAAATGCCTGCAAATTTTTTGACAAAGAGTGAATCTTGACTAGAGCCAAAAATCAAATTTCTCCTACAACTCTCAGCCCTTTCTTGTGACCTATGCCAGCCCCTCGCCAGATAATGAGCTGACAAACAATGGGACAAGTTTCTGTGACTTAGGTTTCTAGAGTGGCATTCAGCAAGTGATCCGTCTAATTGCTTTTGATATCTAGAAAAGCTAATTAAGGTAATAATACTTGGCACTTGTATAATAATAATAAAAATAATGACCCTTTATATGTAAAGGAGCGTCTTTCATCCAAGGATCACAAAGCCTTTACAAACATTAATTAATCCTCACAACTCAGCTGGGAGGTGGGTGTAATTAGTCCCACTTTATGGCTGGAGGAATTGAGGCACAGAAGGAAGGAGCAAGGAATGTGGTAAAGAGTGTACATTGCCTCTCCTGCTGGGATCTGGGTACTTCTGAACGTTCCAGAAGCTTCTCTGGAGCCCTGGAGCCCCTCCTGTGACCTGCTTCTCCTATGGGGCCCACCCTATCACCCTCAAGAGCCAGAATGCCCTGTCAAAGTAGCCACAGTGAAAAGCAGAGTTCCAGGTCCCTGCCTGGAGGATGGCCTGGAGGATGGCCTGGAGGATGGCCTGGAGGCAGGCCCTCCCATTCTCTGAGCCTTTGTTTCTTTTCCTATAGACCAAAAAGATTGGGTCCCATGGTCCTCACACTGCTAGTATCCAGCCATACACCTTGTCACTCCTGCCACCCCAGGCACACATTTGGAACCTTGAAGTCACCAACCAAGAGCCAGGTTCAGCCAGAAGCATCCCTAAACAAATGGATTGCTGGACTTACCAAATGAAAACAGTGGGCAGGCAGTAAGAGTTAGGTTTCAGAACAATAACAGATCATCTGTTAAGTATCTACCATGCATATATTGACTATATTTAATATTAAACATGATTTTTTTTGAAGTTCAGATTTAACCCCATGTCCTATGTTTCTTTCAGATATGTGACTCATCGGGCTCTACATAATGAAGCTATTCACAGCTCAGTCTCAAGCCACTTTAGCCTAGCCCTGGGAGGTGGGCACCACATGTCACATTTGCCACTGGGACTACAGTTAGTGGCCTGCCCAGGATCCTACCTTCCTGGTTTTCCTGGGTCCCCCTGGATCCTTTATTGATACCCTCTGCCGCTCCCCAGCACTCACTGGGGACAAGATCCTGGCTCACGGATAAGATCCCTTCCAAGCCCCACGAAAGAGGATCTCAAGGCCCCCTCATGTTATACATCTCCACCTTCCAAGTCTGCCCACTGACCCAGCAAGTGCACATCAAGGGTCAGTGCCGTTGGTTGTGCCTACCCAACCCTCTTCCTTCACTCGGACCTCCCAATCTCTACATATGCTGATCCCTTCATCTTCAATTACTAGATGCGTAATGAGTCTGAAGACTCAGTTTCACCTCACAGAGAAGCCTTCTGTCCATAAGAACTGCTTCTGCTGGGCTACCAATCTTGTATGTGTGTGCATGTGTGCATGCATGTGTTCTGTGCTGTCTTCCATTACCAGAGTACCTGGTACTGATTCTTAGTCACATGATTAGCATACGCTAGTCCCTCTGCCTAGAATGCCAACAGAATCGTCTTCCATAATTAACCAAGTCATTCATTCATTCACTAATTGTTAAGCATTTACTTTCCTCAGACTTACCATCCTCATGCTAATGAAATGACCTTATCGTTCTAGTCAGCAAAGTCTGGTCACAAGGTGCCAAGGGTAAATATTTGGGGCCTTAAGAACCTTAGAGTCTGTCACACCTACTCAACTCTATTACTGCAGCATGAAAGAAGCCACAGAAAGTGTATAAACACATGGGTGTATTTGAGGCTGTGTACTAATAAAACTTTATACAAGCTCACAGTAGGCCACACTCTAGTCTATTGTTAGAAATATATTGAACCAATATAAACCAATGTAAAACAAAAAAAAATAAATAAATAACGAACTGTTTCTCAGTGCTAGGATGAAGTTGGAGGCTCACACGTGCTAAGCGAGCACTTTGCTGAGCCATATCTTCATTCCAGACTCTTTCTTAAACAGTGTGAGGGTGAGTGGTCTACTCCAAGTCCTCTTACTGAGGGCCCTGTGTCTGTGGCCCATGCCTGTTCTGAAAGCCCCTGGATTTCCAGCTCACACTCAAGGCAGAGCCAGGCTTCCCCACCAGAGGCCTCTACATTTGCTCTGCAGGCATCCCCTCCTTCACCATGCCAGGACTCAACGGACTAGGCTGCCGTGAGCCCAGCAGAGCGGAAGCTCTGCCCACCCCTCTCACCTGGAGAGGGTCCCACTGCTACTCCTTGCCAGTGTCCACTTGGATTAAAGGCCCTGCCAGGGCTGGCAATCACATCTAACAGTGTATGGTGCTTGTATATCTGAGTGAGAAGCTGCACATTCGTTAGCAATGAAGACACACAAAACCCTTTCTGAAGACTCCAAGGACCTATGAAGAGCCAGGTGTTTCCAGTGTCACCGTTTTTGTCCTTTCCCCCTTCATGCTGCTGAATTCTAAACTAGATTTTCAGGACAGGCAACACACACACTGAAACTGTGCCCCCTATGTATTCGTACACATGTGTTCCATACACCTTTCTGTGAATTAATATAAGTATTCGGTATACATGCTCACATAAATCCCACCCAAATGCATGCTTACACACAACAAGCACACATGACTGCACAACACACACATCATGTATGTGCCAAGAGTGTCTTTACTCGGGCAGATAAACTTGAGCATGTACACATCCATCTAGCAACACAGAAACTTGGAATTCTTGCCTCTTCACACTCAACACAGTCCTGGATACACGTGCACACATGCATGTGTATGTGTACATGCACATTTTATCCACATATACTGCAAAATCCAGGCTTGCCGCATGCTCTTCATAAGGAAGTGGTGATGCAAATCATCTTTTTGTCATTTCTCGACCACCGGCTCTGTCTGGTCCCTGCTGCCAGTCTCAGCTCTGAGAGAACCACAGGAAGTTCCCATGTCCCTGGACTGCCAAATTCCAGTCACCTCTGACCCCAGAGGGACAGAAGCTCTTCCAGCTTCCTGCAGGCCAGCCAAGTCTTATGTGCCCAGCATGACTTGCCTGCATGTGGCGTAAGCAGATAACGAGAGGCTCCATGTCCAGCCCTAACTAAGCCCCGGCTGCTGCAGTCAAGGAGACTTCCTTGTCCTCCCCTGGGGCTGTGCTGGCAAGCTGGGGGCCTCCAGAGGAGGACCTTGGTCTCAGCCAAGGTCGAATGTCCTCTTATCTGAAGGCCACTGACAACTTCCCTGCCCTGCTTTCCTCTGCGTCCAACACTTCTAATGGGCTTGGCCTGCTCCCTGCTGCCAGCAGCCACCACCCACTGCCCCTTTAACTCTTCCTTAGCCTTCTGCCTTCTACCCTTTCACGCTTCCTTAGCCCTCTGCCTTCCTGATAGAGACATGGGGCCGGGTGGTGGTGGCACACACCTTTAATCCCAGCACTTGGGAGGCAGAGGCAGGTGAATCTCTGTGAATTCGAGACCAGCCTGGTCTACAAGAGCTAGTTCCAGAACAGGCTCCAAAGCCACAGAGAAACCCTGTCTCGAAAAAACAAAAAAAAAAAAAAGAGAGAGAGAGAGAGAGACATAGACAATGTCAGGAATTAAGAAGCTCATCAACCTCATATCAATAGGTTTTCCACCAACATTGTACCAATGAGAGACTGGGGAGGGGATTTTCTAGAGATGTTTCCATGGGAAAATAACTGGGGTTGTTACAAATGCTGCTTCCCAGTGTTTGGGATGGTGGTAGGTATCCTGCCTCAGTGAAGGGCTTCTTTGGCCAGAAGAAGCTCTTCCCTAAACCCTCAGTGGATTCTCTTTCCCTAAACCTCAGTGGATTCTCCATGCCCTGGTTCAACCACACGCCTACATATATACACAATCACACCGTGTGAACAACTGCTGGCTGCAGGTGGGCATGTGAGCCACCTACACATGTACAACCGCATGCAGAACAGGCTCACATGGGACAATAGTGGTGAACATGTTTTTCCCACTTCTCTACAGAGAGGTTCTGTCTCCTAAGGCAGGAAGTATGGGGACCTGCCTTGTGGCATTCAAGCGAACTGAGGCAGTCCCGTGTCCAATGCCATATGGTTGGTAAGTGGCTGAGGTTAGAACTTGACTAGCAGATTCAGGGACAGAGGTCTCAATCACAGCACTGGGCCCCAGCCTCCTGTCCTCTGCCACCCACCCACACTTCACCACTGAGTTGATTTCAGCCACATTGGGTCCCCAGAATCTCCCAAATACACAATCCCTGACTTAGCCACCTCGTACATCCTCTCCTCTCTCCGCATGTGCACCCTCCCTTCTGAGTCTGAGCCCTGGGCATTCTCTCATCCCCCTTCCCTCTTAGGAAGACCCTGTTGTTATTAACCTTATTTCACGGGTGGGTAAACTGAGGCACGGAGTAGTTTCAGATCATTCACCCAAGCCAAGCTATCTCAACTCACAAACCTCAGCTCTTCCTTCACTGTAGACTGTATCTTGCTCAGGTGTGGCCCCTATGACTGACAGATTGCGAGTAGAGGTAGTGATGAGGTGGGTGCGGGAAGCACAGGAAGAAGTGGAGGAGGTACTTTAAACCACAAGGTCATCGGAGCACAGGTAGAATGGGATGTATAGAGTGACTTGGCCAAGTCTGTGCCCATGTTATAAAGAACATATCAGAAACATGGAGAAGTGAAGGCTCTGCACTGTAGACACAGGCAGCCCCAGCGGTTGCTTTGGCCATTAGCCCTGCTTGATCCTTGCTTTGTCTCCCAGCTGTTCATGCAGCCAACCTGGAAGGGCTCTGCAGTGTGGCCACGGCTAAGGAAGGGCCAAGTTCCCTCGGAAGTGAAAAGGGTGTGGGGAGCAGAGGGCTAGCGAAGCCTCAGGACTTGGAAGAGAGCCAAGAGCTACAAATGGTCAGTCGCCCCATCCCTTCCTTACCCATCATCTCCACGGGAGAAGCCAGGCCTCCCGGGTCCTTCAGCTCCTGTGGAGGCCACCAGGAGCTCTTGGGGCTCAGGGCCAAGCTGGGGGTGGGGTGTTCCCCTAATTGGCCTGCTTGTCGTTCACTCAGCAGAGGAAACAGCCGCTGGCTTCAGCCTGCAAATGACAGGAAACGCCATGGAGGGCTACTTGGGCTGTAATTACTACTTTGAGAAAGGGGGGGAAAGGCTGAGGGAGAAACACTTCCACCTCAGATAATCTGCTCTTTGCGGGGATGGGAGGGTGTTTCATGGAAGACGGTTCTGAAAAGCCTTCAATCAACCTGACAAGCAATTATCTGCTTAGCTGCTGGTACAAATGCCCCAAAAGGAGAGGTACCCCTCCCAGGAAAACAGAAACCCTAGACCAATACTCAGTGACCCTGCCCCACCTCCCAAACAGCCAGAAGAGTAAACCATAGACATTATGACCAGCCTGGGAAACCTCAGCTCCAGAGGTAGCCATAGCTAGAGGGGAGAAGCTAGCTGTCTCTGCCCTTGAACATATCACACTGTGGGTTTACACACTCACATATACACACTCTCCCTAGTGCAGTCACGTGCCTAATCTCATATTTTGTAGAATAAGAACATTTCAAATATTCTTACCTTCCCCCGAGGCAACCACAGACATCCTCATTTGTCAATTCATTCAACAAATATTTTTTTCTTGAGAAAGAAAATTCATTAGGATACTGCAATGCAGATAAAGATGGCCACAGATTTCAAAGTACGATAGGGAGACCATTGTCATCTGCTTAATGGCTCCAAACCTCGTGTGGGAAGGGACAGAGAGAATTGGAGAGAGCCTGGATAAGAAGAGTTCAGTCCAGTTCATACCCAGAGCGGCTTGGGGAAGAGGTGCTTGCCTTTTTTGCCTGCTCTGGTTCAGCCCTCTCCCTCTGATCACCTCTCCCAGGCCCTAAGCACAACTCTTGCTCAGAGATGTGGAGATTACCTGCTACCCTCCATGAGGCACAGAGAATAGACAGCCATTTGTCAGGGCTCTACACAATGGAGACTCACCCCCGCCCTGGACAGGCTCTGAACAGAGCTAAGTGAGGCCCCAGCAGCACAAAATGAGGACCAGCTAGCTGATCCCTGGTCCTTAGCCCTAGGCACTTCTCACCATTGTTGCTGTATGTGCGCGCACACGCACGCATGCACACACATACATGAGCACACACACTTACTATCACATTCCATTATAACCTACTCACACACAGACTGACACACACACACACATGGGCTGGATGCCACCAACTGGGGCTTGCATTCTGTGTTGCTACCATGGGTACCAGGGAGAAACACCAGCACATTCAGCATAGACACTAAACGCCTCTTGATAGAGCATCAAGCATGCATTTGTACACAACACCTTGATGCTGACCTTTCCACTAGTGGGCTCATATGAGTTTCTCAGACCCTACCACAGTCTCATGATAGAGGCATCTCTCTCTCTCTCTCTCTCTCTCTCTCTCTCTCTCTCTCTCTCTCTCTCTCTCTCCCCACCCTCATCCCCATAGACATTCACATATGACATTATCAGAGCCACAAAACTTCACACTTGATGCCCTCCCACTCCGTCATACACACTCACACAGCCAGATAGCCCTTGTTTGCAGACACACAGGCAGACGCCAGCCACAGATACCTGGCACTCCTACCACACACAGCGGATGCATCACCCACGCTCATTCATACTTTCCTTCATAGAGTTAACACACACCACAAATATACCATACATATTAAACACACACCACATATACTGCACATACAAGAGACACACTCCATATAATACACACACAGACCTTATATTACGCAAACCATACACCACTAGCCACATACTACATATATGTTATAAACCGCACACATGCAACACACATAGCACATATACCTTATACGTGCCATATGTATCATACATGCTAAACATCTATGCCATGTACAGCATACAAACCACACACATCAGATGCATAGCATTGTAGCAGGCTTTCTTTGGGCTGCCAATCAGCTTCCACATCATGACACAGAGACTTATTATTAGCTATAAGTGTTCAGCCTTGTCCTATGTTTTTCTCATAGCTCTTATAACTTAATTTAACCTGTTTCTCTTCATCTACATTTCGTCTTGGGACTTTTTACCTATCTTTCATTCTGTATGTCCTATTCCATGTCTGGCTGGCTGGCAGCTGCCTGGTGGGCTAGCCCAGGCTTCTCCTTTTCTTTCTCCCTCATTCTCTCTTCTCTCTTGTTTTCTTTTCAAGCCTGGATTCTTCCTCCCACTTATTCTCTCTGCCTGTCAGCCCCTCCTATCCTTCAACTTCCTAGCTATGGGCTGTTCAGCTTTTTATTAGACCAACCAGGTGCCTTAGGCAGGCAAGGTAAAATAAATGCAACACATCTTTATATAATTAAACGAATGCAACACACTTTTATATCGTTAAAGTAATATTCTGCACCAGGCGGCGGTAGCACAGGCCTTTAATCCCAGCACTCGGGAGGCAGAGGCAGGCAGATCCCTGTGAGTTCGAGACCAGCCTGGTCTACAAGAACAAGTTCCAGGACAGGCCCAAAGCTACAGAGAAACCCTGACTTGGAAAACCAAAAAGAAAAAAAGTAATATTCTACAACATGAAGAAATGCAACACATCTTTATGTGGTTAAAACAATATTCACATTGTTTTAACATAACATATGCCATATACTCACAACATACCATACACTTACCACATATCATACACACCACCACTACAAACACATGCCACATACACTACAGACAATATACAGACCACACATCTTGAATACATATAATATAATATTACCATGCACACACTACATAACTCATACATATTATTACACATACATACAAACAACATATACACCACACACCACCATTATAGACACACCCACCACATATACCACATGCAACATAGATACTATATGTACTACATATTCCAGACACACCAGACTAATTGTATATGCAAAACACACCTCCATTACAAACACATATATTGCACATGCCCTATACAACATATATAGCATACACCCCATATACACACATTATATATACAATGTACAGATCAAATACACCACCACATGTATATACCCATACACCACACATACCCCACACACACCACACATATATACCCCACACATAATCACATAAACACACTACCACTAAGAAATGCATGACACACACACACAGGAAAGAAAAGATGCAGGAAGAAAAAAAATCATAGGCCCCGCGAAGGCCCAGAAAGGGAAGTAAATGTCTATAGGGAGGCTGTGTCCCGGGTGGGTGGGAAGTTGAGCAGTTGGCACAGGAGACTTGCAACAAATGAGTTCCTGAGCACCTAACAAGGAGGTTCAAGAAGAAAGCGAGCTACTACTGTAGAAAGGGCTCCTGAACCAGAGGCTGAAAAATCAAAGGTGAAAGGTCAAAGGATGCAGGACAGCATGAAACAAAGCACCCGGGGACAGAACAGATGGCAGGACTAGGGGCATGTCCACCCTCCCCTTGAGGGACCCTGGCAATGCGCTGGCCCTAGGCAACACCACAAGCAAGCCACTCTCTGTTGAACGGTGAGGCACCAGAACACTCTATAGGTAAAGAGACAATAGGTTCAGCCATGTGGAGTCACCTGCCCAGGCACAGTGATTAGCAGGAGTCAGAATATCAAGTCAGACGGCGCTAACACTAACTCCATGCCATTAACCATTTGGGATATCAGCAGCCTGGATAAACTGGCCCACGCAGAAGGTTGAACCGGAGCAAAGTCCAATCCAAGTGCACATGCCCCTAGCTGTGACTGAATCTCTGACTCCGTTGATGGTGGCATTGTAAGCGGAGTCAAATGGCATGCAGGAAACCGGATGGTGTACGTGTGAGAATGAGTGTTCCCACAACTTATATCTGGACTTTGGTAACGATCAATAGCTAAACTCCAATGCACAGTGCAGTCAGATGGTCCCGCAGGCAGAGCTCAGAGCAGAGGGGCCGATCCCAGATCCCAGTCCCTGAGGATAGGAGTACAAGCGCTGCAGATCCCCCTGAGGAGGGGGTCTCACTCCTCTTAAGAGCCACTCACTGGACAGATAATGAGCCGATCCAGCCAGATATTAGGGACCCTATGGCACCTATACGCCCACAACAGCTATTCTTCACTCACAGGGACCCACACGAGACACATTATCTCTCAAGGCCATCAGCGGGGACATTGGAGGAACTTGTGTGTAGACAGAGCACAGTGATCCTGCTCTCTGGCACAGGAGGGAGGAGGCTGTTTGCCTTCCCAGGACATTTCATTTCGCTTGTGTTTGGCAAGACATATCTGATGCACTGGCAGGCAGGCACATTGTTCACTGTGTCCCCACGATGACACACCTTGTGTTTTATGACCAGAACAACTTGGGTACAAGATCAGCCCCAAGTTAAACCCCACCCCCCATCTCCCAGTGTGCTGCAGGATGGCAGAAACTCCCCACTTGCAACAGAGCTGGGGCAGACACCAGCAGTCTGTCCGACCAGCCATCTCTTTCATCACCATTTATTGACGCCTACCTGCACCCAGCCCTGTGCTTGCCCCTGGAGATGCTAGGACACATAAGACACTGTCCCTTCTCCTTAGAACTCAAGGTCCAGAGGGCAAAACAGAGATGTGATACCATGAGGAGAGGCAGTGTGGCCAGGCAGGAACTTTGGCAGTACACAGACTGGGGTCAGATTCCAGCTCTGTTCCTTCTCACAATTTAACCTTGGCAAGTCACTTGTCCTCAGCAGACCTCAAACTTGTCCTGGTGAGAGGAGTGTGATGGGGGTACCAGTCTCCTGGTGTTTCTGGGGAGATCAAGTGTAGCACTGCTTGTAAAACTCTGACCACCAGGGCTGGTACCCCAAAGCTTGCAACGAGGATCAGCCAGTGTCATTATTCAAACACATATGATGACATTCTGTCTATCAAGCCTTGACAGGAAGGTTGTGCCAAGCAAGAGAACCTGCAGAAGGAGCCTTTCACGGATGCTGAAGGAAATATTTCATCACTCACTCACTCACTCAGCAAATATTCCTTGAGAGTCCTCAAAGGGCCGAGGCCAGTGCAAGGGACAGGGTTATCTCACGAGAGGGTGCGGTGAGGGAGACGCAGATGTGGCCATAGAGTTAGGTGTCTGGGGAGGGAGACACCCTGAGAACAGACCAAGCACCAACCAAGTGCTGTAAGAACAGTAATGAAGCTAGCACGGAGGAAAGCGAAGGAGGGGATCATTTGCCCACTGGAGAGGTCAGAGAAGCCTTGCTGGAGGAGTAGGGGTTAGCATACTGCAAGCATGAGGAAACATTGTGGCTTCACCTTTTAAGACTGAGGAAGGAGCTTAGGACCTAGGGAGAGATGCCTTCAGTGTCACAAGAAGGGAGACCACGAGCAGAGTTTCCCTGTTGCACAGGATCCAAACCCAAGTATTCAAGGAGCTCTGAGATCCGAACTCAGGGCAGCCTCAAGCAGCTGGCCTCAAGGTCAGCCTGAGAAGTAAGGTGGAAAGGATATTGAAAAGGCCTTGTGAGCATCAGCAGGGAACCATGCTGAAGGCACAAGGACCCCAGCCTGGAGAGGCCAACAAGGTCAAAGCAAAGGGGACAGAACGTGCCCAGGCTCCTGGCTAACCTTTAGCCCACAAGGACGGCTTCCATAGATCTCAGTAGCTAGAGCCAAGTTGGGAACCTAGGTCTGGCTGTTCCCAACACTGGGACATCGTGTCAGATCTACCAGAGGTGGATCCTCCAGAGGCCTCTGTTAGGAATGAGAAACCACTCACTACACAGCCCCACCTCACATGGTCTCTGTGTCTTGCCTGAACCCATGACAACCCCCCTCCCTAGGGGTTCAGAGTCAGTGTAGCGGCTTCGGAAGTCACTCCCCACCCATACCTGAGTACATACACCTACATGCTCTGCTCCAGCCTTGCCCTTGTCCCTTGCTCCTGTGTCCCCCTTGTCCACCCCGCCCTCATTTTTACAGCTGTCGCTGGGACCTACCGTAAAGCCACAGGGGAAGCCCTTGGCTGACATCCACCCCAGGAAATCACATTAGCAACTTCATTCATCAGGGTCAGTCTGGGCTTCCATTGTACACTGTAATCATTTGTTTATTTCAACTTTGGAGGCAGCCCCATTTTATGACAATCATCACTGTCTGGCAGGGCAGACAATGTGCTTGCTTTCTACAAACATGAAGCGATAGCTCTTGCGATTCGTAGTATTTGCTTTATTCAGTACCACCAAATACATCAAATACTGTTAAAATCAGAGTATGAACTCACTAAAACATATGAGATACACACACACATACACACACACATCCGTTTTAATTAACAAATAAAGCTAGTTAAAATAAAATTTAAAAGGTAATGGCAACATACCGTGAAGCAAGCTAAACAGCAAACAGTAACACTCAGTGCTGGTAAGGCTGTATAGAAATTTCTAGACAGATAAAACTCTGCTGGAGGCAAAGAAAGCAAGGGCCTTTATGGGATGTAAATTGGAAAATATGCACCACAGACCACAAAAACATTCCCATCCTGAGAGCCACCAATTCCGCCTCTGTGAACATATCTGAAGGAAATGAGACAGACAAGAGACATGCTCTGTGGGCACGAAGAGGTGGCCATTGAAATCCCACTCCAGCTGGGGGAAAACGAAAGCCAAGTTCGTCTTCAGTCTATGAAGTCCCAGGAAACCCTCAGCACGATAACGGCTCGCCTGGGATGAGGAGCAAGGTCCTGTGGAGTGTATGGTCAAGGCCAGCATGGACTAACCGGGTCCCCACCGCCCCTGCTAGGCTGCCAGCCTCAGGAGGAAAGGTTCATCCCTCACCCCCTGTTCTCCAAACGTTCGGTTGGGTTCTACATTGGTTTTATAGTTTCTCTTAATTAGAGTTAACGAATGATTGTGCTTCGCCAAAGAACTACAAACAGCTTAATTAGCCAGAGTGGCTTTCACAAGACCCTCTGTCTGTCTGGGCCTCATTTCCGTCTTCTTTAAGATCATCTACCCCATAAATTGAGTGTGGGAAGTAGCCCTGGGAAGGCTTTGTATGTCTTTGTACATCTTTAAATCGAGGGTAAGGAAGAATGACTTAGTCAAAATACTTACTACACAGCTGTCAAGTATTAATGCCAAGCCATTAAGCCTGGTGCTACCAACTAACCTGCAAAGTGGGTGTTGTTGGCCCATTGCAGAGATGGGAAAACTGAGGCTCCCGAACCAAAGGGCTTGTCCAAGAAAGACGCAGACAGTGGGAAGAGGAAGGAGAATCTAAATCCACATCTCTTCAGTCTCCAGCCTCTATCGTTCACGAAGTTTTCAAGTGTGTGGATGGTTTCTCTCAATCGGGTCTATGTGAAAAGTTGATTCATTGGAAGATGGTAGAGGATGTGGTTGGAAGGGGACCCCAGGCAGCCGGTTCAAAATGCCTGAGGGGTGCGGCACTTCCGTCTTGGAAGGGCATTAGCAGCCTCAGAACCTGGCTCCCTGCGCCAAGACTCTCTTAGAACCTGAGTACCAGAACTCCAGAAGAAAGTGTCCACTTTCCCAAGAATCTACCTCAGGCACCACAGAAACAAGCCCTGGAGAAGAAAAGTAGGGCCAGGGTGTCACTGATTGGCTTGTGGTGATGTCATGCTCCATCCCTGAAAGCCTGTAAAAGGGTCTGCTCTGAGCCACTTTATGGGGGCCTCCGGTGTCTACGTGTGCCAGGCCAGCATGATGGCTCCTGCTCACGGCACCCCACCCAACCCCCACAGGTCCCCAGTCTCCCTGCCCTGGGCCTCTTTCAGCCTATAATTACCCACAGTGCCCAACTTTATGGTCCCCGAGAGGGCAGACAGGCAGCAAGAAGAAGCTCCCTGAAGGGGAATCGGCCCAGCATGTTCTCTTCCTTCCTCCCCAGGAGGAGCTCTGAGAGCATGCCCAGCTGAGCCTGCCCGATACCATCTTAGCTTCTAAATCCTTCTTGAACTTCCCTACCTGCAATTCTCTGTTGCTGCTCAAGATGCTAGAATGGAGTACATGTTGTTCTCTGTGGTCTCGACGATCTGCCTCGGCATCACAGCCCCGCCCCACCAGATGCACTTGCACTGAGCCATAGACCCCCACTGGGCCGCCCAGACACCCCAGATCTAACGGGTCCCCTGAACACTCATCCCTCCTTCTCTCTCCATTCTCCAGGCCCCTTCAGAGGGCTAACCCCCACCCACCCTGAAGACTTCCTTTAGATTCTTTGAGGATATAGCTGGCCCCATATCTGACTCACAGACCCTATATGGCTTGTTTTATGTCAATTTGACAAAAGTTAGGGTCATCCACAAAGAAGAAATCTTTATTAAGAAAATACCTCCACAGGATTGATCCATAGGCAAGTCTACAGGGCATTTTCTTGATTAATGATTGATATGGGAAGGACCAGCCCATTGTGGGCAGTGCTACCCCTGGGCAGGTGGTCCTGGGAACCAGAAGGAGTGAGCCAGTAAGCAGAACCCCCCCTTGGCCTCTGCATCACCTCCTGCTTCCAGGTCCCTGCCCTGTTTGAGTTCCTGCCCTCACTTCCCTCCGTGACGACCTGTGATGTGGAACTGTAAACTATAATAAGCCCACTCCTTCCCAAGTTGTTTTTGGGCATGGTGTTTTGTGCTAGCATTAGAAACCCTCTAGTTTGTCTTACATCTCTGAAGCCCTCCCACTCTTCTCCAGTGTACCAGCCAAGTTCCCACTACGGGCAGCCAGAAGTCTGCGCTGCTGGGACTGGAGGCAGAACACGCACCTGAGTCCCCCATATAACTCCCCCAGTCTGTCACTCACCAGCCGTGGGCATTCCTGGTGAAGATCAATCTTTTTTTTTTTTTTTTTTTTTTTTGGTTTTTCGAGACAGGGTTTCTCTGTGGTTTTGGAGCCTGTCCTGGAACTAGCTCTTGTAGACCAGGCTGGTCTCGAACTCACAGAGATCCTCCTGCTTCTGCCTCCCGAGTGCTGGGATTAAAGGCGTGCGCCACCACTGCCCGGCGAAGATCAATCTTTAGATTGCCATCAGCGTTGACAGTGTAGACTTGGGCAGTTGAAAGTAGGGTAAGACAAACAGGTCACCCACAATCCCTACCACTACCACAGCCCAGGACTCTGCCCTACAAGGGCCTCTCCCTGTATCTGCCCTGCCTTATTGAGAGTTATATTCCCAGGGCCTCGCCTGATTCCTGGCATAGAGGAACATGTGGTTAATCAAACTGATGTCCTGTGTGAGGCAGCTCCCCAAGGCCACTAAGTCCAGGGATCCTATGTTCAAAAGATGGAGGAGGCAGAACAGCAGGAAGGAACCAGAAACACCTTTACTGACACGTGTTAGCCAGACATTATTTCCGTGGATGAGCCATAAGGAATGACTGCATAATTACAGTCAGGGGTCTGGGTTCAAATCCCAGCTCCACCCACTACTATATGGCCTGGGGCTCCTTGCTCCAGTTTATTCAACTGCAATCATCCTATAAGCAATGCATGACGATTGGCACTCATAACATTTTCAAATGAAAACACGAATACAAGATGCATGGTTATTAAGACAATAACCCTTACCTCTGGACCAAGAAAATCATTTTGACTAAACAGCCAAGAAAGCCCTACCCCTGAAGCTAAAGAGTTACCTGGTATGAGCCCTTTGTTTGATGCCAGGCTTTGTGCTAAAGGGCCCACCTTCTGCAAGCCTGCCTACAATAGCACTCCTGGCCCACTGTGGTCTCAGCCCTGCTAGTGGGAGGAAGTGCAACCCATTTCAAGGGAAATGGCGGCTCTCAGACAGATCTAACTGGTAACACCACCACGGGTTGCCTCTCGGACAGCATGACATGCACTTGGTCCCGTAATCAGCTTCCTCCCTCCTGTGCCAGGGCAGCAGCCTCTCATGGCTTTGAAGTCCTGTCTTCAAGGTCTTGTTCTTTCCCACTCCTGGAAGGAGTCTAATGTCTGAAGTAAGTAAGCACTCCCATTAAGATGTTCCAGACACGCAGAACACAATGTACCTCCCTATCCCCTCGGGACGTTTTGCTTCAGTGCAAACAGTTGGGTGCTATATCAGTATGCTGGCAGCTAACACACCATGAGGCCCTGGTCAAGTCACTTTGTGTCTCTGAGCTGTAGTGTCTAGCCATAAAGTGGGGGCAATGCAAAGACCTCCGTCATAAAGATATTGGTGTGGTTAAAAGAGAGTATATGTGAAAGTGCTTAACACCGCACTGAATAAGCATTAGGCCATATTAGGAGGCAGCTAAAAGCTTAATTCGGCCTTGTTCACATGACCCTTCCTATCTTTAGTTCTTCTGAAGTCGATAAGCTGTCAGATTTTAACTGGATCTATACAGACAACTAGGAACAGACCGGAAGCATGCTGGAGACTGGCATCAGGGGCTCTGTGGTACACCAAGCACAACTCCAGAAGCACAGGCCGCACCCAGCTGCCTCCCACCACCTCCCATGCCCACTGAATGCAGACGCCCCAAGGACTGACCGGAGGTTCTCTCTGTATCTTCGTCTCCTTACTTAGCAACTAACCGAAGGACAGAAACTGAATCCCTTCTAGCCGTGGCTGGTCTAGATCCAGGAAGACAGTTTGAGAGGTCGTTCTTCTGACTTTCGACAAGGAAGAACAAGGATGAGGACAAGTAGGAGCCACCACTGGGCTCTCGCCAGGACAGAGCCTCCTCTAGTAGCTCACTAAACCTCAACTACAGTATCAGGCTGCCCTGTGCTACTGCCTCCGCTATGGAGGTGAGAAGCTGAGATCCGGGTGAGGTGAGTGGCTTACCCAAGATCCCGTGGATTTAGTCATAAAACTAGGCTTTAAAGCCAGGCCTGTGAAGTGCCAAGCCTCTTCTCTCTTTGGAACAGATAACTAGAATGTTCTTTACCAATGTGAAAGCTGAATCAAAAGTGGATCTGTTCTTCTGTTTATTGCGTGATCGTGGGCCAGCCTGATCCCAGAGATCGACCACGCAGAAGTCATCCATGACAGTTCTGATGTCGTAAGTCCTCCCACAGTACTTCTGTGGGTCTGTGGTCCATCCCCTTGAGCTGGGCCACCTCTGAACACCAGAATACAGGGGTGACACTGCATGTCATACAACCTCCACTTTACAGACTAGAGCCCTTGGGGTACAGAGAGAACCTCCGGTCGGTCCTTGGGGTCCGCGAAGAAACTCTACTTCCCCATGTGGGATTCCATGATCCATGTTGCTCTGGCTTATTTAGCAGTGGCGTCAATGACTGAGAGAATGAGAGACCCTGACGGCTTCTATGACAACCTCTCCTCACCCTCCGACCCCAAAAAGGAACAGTCTGGGCAGGAAATTATTGGCAAGAGTCCTTTAAAAATGTGATTGGGATGCTGAAGTGTAATTCTTCACAGGTAATGGCTTCAGGCAGGAGTGGGGATGGGGAAGCACTCAGTTTTTATTAAGGAACTGACCACTGGAAGTTTGACCATGTTTCATTGAGTATATGGGCAACAGTTTTTTTTTTCTTTTTCTTTTTTGGTGGAGGTTAGGGGTGGGGTGGGAGGGTGGACTTTGGAGGAATGGGAAGCAAGTATGACCAGGGTGCATTGTATGAAATTCCAAATAATTAATAAAAAAATTATGTTGGGGGGAAAAACAAATAAATCCTTTTCTAAATTGACATGCGTTGTTACTTTTATCGAGCTTTTGTTTTTTGTTCTATGAAAAGATGCCTTTAAAATTTAACTGTCTGAGAGGAATCTAATGTGTCAGGAATAAAAACATGGAGATAACTGAAAAGATGTTTTCCCAAAGTTACTTAAAAGAAAATAATATTCTTGTAACTTGAATCAGACTTTCAAATAAATTCTACCTAAAAGGTCAATAAAAAGAAAGAAAGGGAGGGAGGGAGCAAAGGAGGGAGGGAGGAAGAAAGAAAGAAAGAAAGAAAGAAAGAAAGAAAGAAAGAAAGAAAGAAAGAAAGAAAGAGAGAGAGAGAATCCCTACTTCCCTGAAACCATGATACTTGGGACCACACGTGGTTCTTTAGATGACCATCCACCAAGCCCGACCTTGAGCCAACCCAGCCCAGACCCCAGACACAGGAGCAAACAAGTGTCTTGAAGTGGATCCCTGTTCCAGGCATCGCAGTGATGCCAGCTGAGGTCCCCACACACTGCAGGGCAGAAAGGTGCTGTCCCCTCATGTCTTGTACTAATCTCTGCCCTCAGAGCCTGTGAGCAGACTAAAAAGGTATGGTAAAAAGCAAGCTGTGAGAGGTTTGTTGTGCCCAGTACCCACGTCACCAGGACACCTTCTGACGACACAGGCCCTTATTTCCCAATGCTCTGGACTTGACCGTGGAACTGATTCCAAAATCAGAAGCTCTTGTGGACCACTGGAACGTCCTCATCTGGCCCAGGTTTTTGGCTGAGTAGGAAGCCAGGCTTGGTAGAGGCATCAGCCCCTGGCAGCCATTCATTCATTCCTTGGTAGTTATTGTGTTGCTATACCTGTGCCTGTCCTTATGCTAGGGACAGGGTGACAGTGACGCCAAAGTGGAGACAGGCCTCACCCTTAGGTAGCACTTGGTCCTGGCAGACGTCAGACCAAACATTTTAAATGAAAAGTGGAAACACACAATTCACGGGCAGCAAACTGTATCCAGTACATGAGCAGGGTGGACCTGACAGCCTCTAAGTCAATGTGTGTCTGCCATGGACCATGGCAGAGGTGAAGGACTGGCAGCAGAGGGGAGAGCATGGGAAAGGCTCAGTCGAGAGAGCTGAGGGGTTTTCCAGGACACAACAGGTGGACAATGCAACTAGAGAAGAGTCCCAGGGACAGAGGGGGAGAGGGATGTGACCTGTGAACTGTTTTCTTCCCTCCTTGCTGGAGCTGTCCCCTGACTTCCTGTCTCTGATGTTCCCACCTCCATTTCTGGGCCACTTACCTAGTCACCACCATAAAGGGAGTCTTCCCTCCTCACAAAACAAGTACTGCTTCCCCACTGCCTACACATTATTTAGATGACCCCAAAATGTTGAATGGAAACCTGAGGTCACAATATAAATTTGTAGTTGATCTTTTTTAAAATAATAATTTTAGTTGTTCTCAATTTTAAGCTATCCCCTTTTGTGAAGGCCCAGTCTTTAACACAGAGCACATTCACTGTTTTCTGAGCTTTGTCACTCTAAATTATTATGAAATTATTAATAACTTCTGACAGGCAGTTGGAATTCCACCATACCCAAACCGTGTCTGTTACTGGGTCTTAGATTTGGGCCTCACTATATCATTTCATCCTGGAGTTGTAACCCCATCTCATCTCTTCAAACTCCCTCACAAAACTGGGTAAAGTATGCCATGTCTGGGTCTCAGCCACCTTGGGGGCCAGATACCAAGCGCTCTTCCTTAGGGCTACCCCGTGTCCTTCTCTTCCTTAGGGCTACCCCGTGTCCTTCTCTTCCTTAGGGCTACCCCGTGTCCTTCTCTTCCTTAGGGCTACCCCGTGTCCTTCTCTTCCTTAGGGCTACCCCGTGTCCTTCTCTTCCTTAGGGCTACCCCGTGTCCTTCTTTTCCTTAGGGCTACCCCGTGTCCTTCTCTTCCTTAGGGCTACCCCGTGTCCTTCTCTTCCTTAGGGCTACCCCGTGTCCTTCTCTTCCTTAGGGCTACCCCGTGTCCTTCTCTTCCTTAGGGCTACCCCGTGTCCTTCTCTTCCTTAGGGCTACCCCGTGTCCTTCTCTTCCTTAGGGCTACCCCGTGTCCTTCTCTTCCTTAGGGCTACCCCGTGTCCTTCTCTTCCTTAGGGCTACCCCGTGTCCTTCTCTTCCTTAGGGCTACCCTGTGTCCTTCTCTTCCTTAGGGCTACCCTGTGTCCTTCTAGACCTGGGGGTCCTGGTTGCTCTACAGCTGCCTCACGCCAACCGAAAACGTGATTGTGGCTATTGGAACAGCCTGTGCAGTCAAGGCAGGCCACATCTGACCACGCCAGTTTTGGTGTGTGTGTGTGTGTGTGTGTGTGTGTGTGTGTGTGTGTCAGAAAATGTCACAAGAAATCAGGCACAAAGAGCCCCTCTGGCACCCTCAGTGGCAGCTGAAATGACTGTGTTCTAGGGAAGAGAAAGGAAACAGACACCTCCCCCATCCCCAGGCAAAGCTCATAGTTCACAGAAGAAGCTGAGGACTGGGCAAAGTCTACAGAGCACCTCACAGGCACCAGGTGCCTCCCAGTACCTCCTGACTTAATCAGCTCCCAAGGAAATTACAGCTAAGGAATTCAAAGCATAGGAAGGCAGTGGTACACCTGTGAGAAATTCCCTGAGAAGCAGGTGCCACACTGTCTTTACTCATCATTTAATTCCCAGTGATTGTCACATGGAGTCAGATACCCCATAACTCTCTGTTGAACATGTGAATGAATAAGTGAATGAATGATCAGAAAAAAAGATTGCATCCCAGATCTGGTGACTCCAAAGTCTAGAACGTCCCTTGTTTTTTGTAGATATGTAAAAACCAAAGAGGACTGGAGAAATGGCCCCTACAGTTAAAAGCACTTCCAGAGGACCCAGGTTCAATTCCCAGCACCCACATGGAGGCTCACAATTGTCTATAACTCCAGTTCCAGGGAATCAAGTGCCTCTTCTGGCCTCCATGGGCACCTGCACTCACTTGCACAAAACACACACACACACATACCACATGCACAATAATTTTTTTAAGATGAATTAAGCCAACACAAAGCAGCAAGGAAGCAGAGACTATAGTGCTAGGCCCTATTGAGCACAAAGATAATTTTAAAAGGAGGTAGGGAAGCAGATATTTGGTGGAGGTTTTGAAGCCTAAGTGGAAGTTTCACAAAGTGATCACTAATTTTCCAAATGTTTAGCAAGCACCTACTGAATGTGAGACATCACTAGGAAGTCAGGATTTCTACCCTTCTAGATCACGTGTTTAAGAAAACCCAGAGGAAATGATATTCCAAGCAGAGGGTGAATAAGCTGTGTCTCAGAGGTGGAGAATATGGAGCTCATTGGATAAGATAGGGGTAAAGAAGAGAGTAAGATCTAGAAGGTTCTAAGGAGTGGCAAGATTTGGCATGATCTTAAAACATGATCACTGTCCAGCCCCTGAACTGAGCATCTTTGACTGTATTTGTGGTTATGTTTTTATGCATCCATCTTTATCCAGTCCTGACCCACAGCTACAACCCTGAAAGATCTGGAGCTACAGAAGAAGTATGCACTGAGCTACAGAAGTATGCACTGAGCTACAGAAGTATACACTGAGCTACAGACGTATACACTGAGCTACAGAAGTATACACTGAGATACAGAAGTATACACTGAGATACAGAAGTATACGCTGAGCTACAGAAGTATACACCTAGCTACAGAAGTATACGCTGAGATACAGAAGTATACGCTGAGATACAGAAGTATACGCTGAGATACAGAAGTATGCACTGAGCTACAGAAGTATACACTGAGCTACAGAAGCATGCACTGAGCTACAGAAGCATGCACTGAGCTACAGAAGCATGCACTGAGCTACAGAAGCATGCACTGAGCTACAGAAGCATGCACTGAGCTACAGAAGCATGCACTGAGCTACAGAAGTATACACTGAGCTACAGAAGCATGCACTGAGCTACAGAAGTATGCACTGAGCTACAGAAGTGTACACTGAGCTACAGAAGTATACACTGACGCCACTTAAGAGAAAATGAATGATTTTTGCTCCTTATTCATTTTTTTCATATCTGATACTGATTTGAATATTGAAAAATATTTATTTCCACATTTAAAGCCAGCATCTTTATGTCAGGTATTCAGGCTCCCGCAAGGGTGGTTAAGTTGCTTATAAAATATGTGACATGTTTTAATTTCTCTAAATCAATCAGTCAATCAATCACCGCTGATGCCTTTGGCAGGAAAAAAAGATAGAAAGCAGGCTTGTATTTTATTAGGAGGCAGCACTTGTCAACATTTCAAGTGGGAAGTTGCCTGGCCCAAGTTTCTGCAGATTGCCAGAGAATGTAAAAGGAGCCAGCCAGCACTCAGCTGAGTTTGGGTGTGGCTCTGCAGAAGAGGAGGGACTGCTGGGACAGGGGGCAGCTTTTAAACTGATAGGAAGTCAACAGTGAGGCCATGACAGCTGGGCTCTACTGGGTCTAGGGTCAGCTGCCTGGCCAGCTGGAAAGCAGGGTCTTAGGAACCAGTAGTGGTTAAGGATGTGAAAGAAAAGGAAGGGACCCTCAGGTCTCCATGAGCCAGGAGTAAGGAGAAGGGTGATGAAGAAACAGGCAAAGGAGTGGGGACCAAGATTTGTGAATGAGACCTGGGAACAGGCTGAGGCCAAGTGATAGGATTCCCAACATAAATCATGGTCCACAGCAAGCGTTTGGGGAGTCTAGCAAGCATTAGGGGCGACTGGCAAGCATTGGGGGTGTCTAACAAGCACTGGGGGGATCTAAAGTGAGTGGCTTTGGGCACCATACTCACATCTCTGCTTTGTTGAGCTCCCTGATCACTTTGCTATATTGGATTCTTTTCACTTCATCCCAGGTCCCCTTGTGAAGACTCGTCATCTGTTTCCATACATGAATAAACCCGAGCCCAGGGAGGTTATGCCACTTAGCCAAGATCACAGAGCTAGTAATACAACCAAGGCCCAAACCCAATGCCATGTGCACCCAGCTTCTAAGTCCTTTGTTTCTTGAGACCTCAACCCTTGAAGGAAGGGAGTGTAAAGACTGGGCTGTGTATGCTTTTCATAAACCTGGAAAACTTTAGTATTCATGGGGCCCTTTCCCCATAAAAAGGTTAAACTTCCACCCAGTGTCTATTGACACAACAGCTTCTTGTTTCTTCCAGTTTCTTGCTTCTGGTTTCAAAGGCATTAATGCATCTTCTTCAGTTTCTACCGGTATCCCAGGCTCTATTTCCCATAGCCTGTGCCTGCTAGGGATGTTAGCCACAGGGTGTCTCTGTGTCTAACACAATCAGCTCCTGCACAACTAAACCAAAGCCACACATCAGGATGAGTTGCCTGTGAGTGAGGAGGGCACCCACCGCAGCACCTGGCAGCACCTGACTGGGTCACCTCTGAGGCCATGGTGCTTCTCCTGAGACCCTTTGTTCTTTTCAACTGTGCGGCTGCATGGGCAGGAGAAGGAAAAGCCCAGCTGTCCTGAGACTCAACCAGGCCAACTTCGTGTCCACTGAAGAGCAGCAGAGGAATGCAGCCTGCCTAAGACCAGCTTGCTGGAGTCTGCTGGGAGACAGAGACTGCGGTGGCCCTTGTTTCCTGGGAGAGTCAGGCCCCATGGGTGACCTTTGGAACCTCTCTTTCCTCTCCACCCCTCCTCCCATCACTCAGAAGCTTAGGACAAAGACAATGGACATTGGGGGGAGGGGAAGGTTGCCCAGCTCAGCTTCCCAGAACTGCTAGGCCTGGCCCTAGAGTTCCCTTTCCTGAGGCTTCCGGATACTCCACACTAGCCCTGATGTCAGTATGAAAGAAAACATGGGCATTGACAGCCTTTACCATATGCCCAGCTCTGGACGAAATAGGGTACTTACTCGGTGCTGAAGACAACTCCACTAACAGGCCTTTCTTAGGGCTCGCAAAGCAGCCATAAGTGGTCACGAGACTTGCTCCCAGAAACAAGTGACTGTGTCAGGATTCGAACCCAGCCTTCCACAGGGACCCATGCTCCAAGCACCAGGCCACTTTGCCCCTCAGGACCTCCCATTTTGCAGAGGAAATCTTTCAGCATCTTCTTTGGCTGTCGCTGACCTCCCAAAATATCTTGTTCAGACCTTTAGGAAGCCCTATCAGGAACCGGCACCCGTACATGTGCACACTTGGGTCCTCCCACATAACAGAACGCTGGGCCCCAGCCCTGAAGTGTCCACACCTTTTCACCCTCCCTACTCTTCATTGGCCTGGAATACCTTCCCAAGTGCTCTAGTCGATGGCTGTGGGGTTTTGAGTCAAACTGACCTAGGTCTCAATCCCACCATTGCCTGTGACCTTTGATCAAGTCATCTGCTCTTTCTGAGCCTTGACTGTTTCAACCAAGCAGCTGGGGCCACCAGCCTGCTCTGACGGCTGAGATGAGGTGTGTCAGGCTTGGGGTACTGGGTGGAGAGTCTCTGCTGGTCCCACCTGCTCAGCCTTCAGATAGCTTGGCTGCCACTCGGAGATTGGTCTAAGAGACCCTAGGCTATAAACACAGAGGGCCAAGGTCTCCTCTAAGCCCCATCCACAGCACAGAGCCAGCCTCCAAGTAGTTATGGGAAGGAAGAAAGGAGGGGGTGGGGAAGAACCACGTGAGTCAGAAGGCAGAAGTAGGGGAGGTCTCTAGGTTGGGTAGTAGGGACCTACTATGGAAATGACTTGTATCTTAATTCTTTTGACCATTAGTCTCTAAGTACCTGTGCATAGGAAGAAAGACTGTCTAGGTAACCCAGCTCCTTCTCAGGATGCTCCTGAAAGTGTTCCATGGCACACCTCCTTCTCAAGGCACTATTATGGAAACAAGACCCCTGCTATTCCAGGTCCTCTAGCACTGCCCCCCTGCTTTGACCTCACAGTCCTGTTCACCCCCTTTCCTATTAACCCTTCCTCCATCTCCTCTATCTCCCCTCCCCCTCCTTTCTTCCTCCCTCCTTCCCTGAGAGCCTGGTAATGAGCTTCCAAACCAGACTAACAGGTTCCTGAAGCCTAGCCCAGCCTTCCCCCTAGGCAAGTAGGGACCTGGGTAGGAACCGCCAGCTGCTAGCTCCCAGAAAACCGGGAATGCTCCGCAATCAGTCGCCCAGCCTGCCTAACCCAAGAGGACACCCCCCAAGAGCGGGACCACCTGCAAGACCCTGCTGCGGTCCATGTTCCTGCCAAGCCAGAATGTCCCCACTTCTGTGAGCTGACAAGCCCGAAGCCTTGTGCCAAGCCTCACACATTGACTCACCATGTGCAATTAATAACACATCACATCGATCCAATTATCTGGCTGAAGTGGGTGGAGTTTCATAAAAGGAAATGCAAAATGCAATGAAAAACATCAGCAACCTTTCTTTCCGTGACGTATTCCATTACCAAAAACTTTGACAAGACCCAACAACGAAAACCCCTAGAAAGCTGCACCCATGGCTTCTCTTATAACCCTTAGACAGTAATGATAGCAGGTGGGAGGGGAAAGAGAAGGGGGAGAATCCGAAGGAGGAAGGCTGGTTACGTTAGAACTGGGTAGTGTGTGTGTTGTGTGTGTGTGCACGCATGTGTGTGCACAAAGTATCCAAAATGATAAATGTGACCCAGATAGCCTAGGTCCAATTCTAGCTCTGTTTCTTAGTTGTGAGACCCTGGGCAAGTTATTTAACCTCTCTGTGTCTCAGTTTCCTCATCTATAAAATGGGTAAATGGGACATAGGTAAAGGGAGCATGACCTGCCTCCTAGCATAGTTACAGTGACTGAGCAGCCATCTGGGAAGCACAGCAGAATGCCCAAGGCCAGGGGTGTTGCTATCATCAGTACCAGAATTAGAATACTAACATTATCCTTCTTCTCCCTCCTCAGGACTGTGCCTAGCCTTGTCTACTCACCCTGAGTTGAGGAGCAGCATAATTGTATGCACATGCACATGTATGCACATGCACATGTGTGCACTATGACCCGGGAAGGACCTGAAGGCAGTTGAATGGAGCTTCCTGGAGAAATCACAGGTCTACTTTATGATTTCAGTCACATATGTGTGCTGAAAATCCATGGGAATCTCTTACAGCTAATCTCAAGGTACCACGTGTACCATTCTGGGAGCTCTTTGCCTCCCAGCTTGGGAGGGGCACCTCCTTGGCTTCTCCTACCTCTTTCTACCCCGCCCCCCAAAGTTAGCAGTACTGTGCTTCCTAACAAGGTTTGTCTAACCATACCTACCCCGACCACAGCTAAGAAAGCTTTTTAGTTAAAAGATCCCTTGTGATGACATGACACATACCCTACCCCAAGACTGATGGCCCCTGCAAAGTCCTTTTAGACAAAATAAGGAAACATTTCAGGGTCTAGGGATTATGACATGGACATCTGTCTGAGGACATTATTCATCTCCTGGATCCTGCGGATGACAGGAAAGGGCTCTGATGGTTTTATGTTTGGGGAAATTGGATTGTGAAAGTGTTTGTGAAGGGGCTATAGATGGTGGGAAAGTTGGAGGCAGTCAGGCCAACAATCTTTACAGCCCAGAGAATCTTAGTGAAGAGTTCTAGATCCTACTAGACATATATAGAGAGCCACCCACAGAGATCTACAGGGACAATGAGGTATAGCACAGACTCAGCTCCTGGCTCTATCTGCATGGAAGATGCTCTTGTCTGAGCCTCAGAATTTCCTCATCTATGAAGGCCTCAGAGAGTCACAGGTACCAACATGTGAGGCTTCTGTAGTAGCACTGGACATGCTGAGGAGTGTCTCAGCCTGCCCACTCCACATCCTGGAGGTCAGGTTCACATTCAAGACAATGGGTGGGTTGTGTGGCAAGAAAGACTCTCCTGGTATTAGGGACTCTGGGGTTCTGTGGCTCTGGAGTGTGTGCGTGTGTGTGTGTGTGTGCGCGCACACACACGTGCATGCATGCACATTAGGAAGAGTGTGCAGATATGAGCAACAGAGGGAAAATCAGTGTAAGAGCTCACTTCCAGGATGGAAAATGTAGCCCTGGCCTCTTTTCACGGGTCAGTCTCCTCCACGTTACCCTGAAGGCCACAACCAGCTACAGACTCCACAGTTCTCAAATCCTGGACACCATGAGCTACCATAGACTTCAAAGAAACAGAACACATCTTCGACGTCTCCTGCATGGCACATCTGCTGTTGGACTATCAGAGAAGGCCCAGAACACCTAGCAGTCATGACAAAGTGGAGGTCAGAGGGTGTGCAGCCAAGATGTTCAAAAACCACACTGTTAAGGAGAAGCATAAAACGAATTTTATAACACCAGATGTAAGTTTTGCCTGCCGTGTGTGTGTGTGTGTCCATCTGACCACAGGTCTCAAAACACAGATGATTTCAAGGCAAAGAATAAGAATTTTGATGGCTGTAAGACTCCAGAGTGACTTTAGGCCTTGTTAAACTACACAGTCTAAACTCCCTGCAAAAACATTCATATCCCGGGGCTCAAAGAAGGCAGTTGGCCTTTGACATCTGTTCTTCAAAAGGAAAGTGAAAAAATGGGTGAGGGGAGCTATCGGGGGACATTGTTTGCTGCCTACATGTGCTGTATGTTTGGGGTCACATGGTGTGTGAATGGGGGGGCATTCATGTTGGTTTTGCAGTGAAAGATGAGTTTCAAGGGTCCTGCTTTTTTTCATTTGTTTTTGTTTATAATGCACAATTTCTTAATTTTATACAGCAAGCTCATAAAGACCTTAGTGCATTTTTGGCTTAAAAAGCCATTATTTTTCTGTCCTAAAAGCCAAAGACAAGGCAAATATTTGTATAAGAATAGTTCCCCAGAAAAATAGACACGGCTTGTCTCAGAGTTTCCGTGCCCTGGGTCTGCTGTACCAGCACTGGCCAGCTACAGCCTGCAGAAGGCCTGCTGAATGGGCAGAGGTTGTTCTGACCTCAAAGAAAGTCAGTGGCATCCGCAGGCAGGGTGCGGGTGTGTGCTGCATCCTGCACAAGTGTGCATACACAGAGGTCTATAACAGGGTGCAGGGTGTGCGCTGCCAGCCTGCACAAGTGTGCATACTCAGCTCTATGAGCACCCTCACGCCACAGGTCTGTCATTCATTCTCAGTAGGTAGCAGAGTGGCAGAGGACAGGATCCATGCCAACTCTGCCCTGGACAAGCGGCTAGCCGTTTTCTCTCTCCGACCCTGGCTTTGGCACTCTTGCTACAAAATGAAGGTGAAAGTGTTAAAAGACGCAGAGTTCCCAACACGGTGCTGGGTACACATTGGTACCCAGGGGGGCTTAGAAAGAAGAGGCGCCACAGATTCTGCAGTCCCTGACTCTGGCCAGCAAGAGTTATGTCATCAGAGGCCTTCTGGCTGCCTGCAGGGAGCAGAGTCCAGCTACCTTATCAGGCCAACCTCACTCTGCCCTATACAAATCTGGCCTCTGGCTTCTGTCCACCTGGACCGGACTGGTTCCAGGCCCTGTCCCCAAGGTTTATCTAGTGGCCCCAGGCTCAGAGGATCCTCATTGCACGCCTGGGAAGCAAGGAGGGTGTTCCCACCTTGGAAATAAGAAAACTAGAACTCAGAAAAACTGTGTAACTTCTCCTGGGGTATCTACTTTCGTTCATTCATTCGATATTTAAATGATATGCTAATGAGAACCAGGTCTTACTGTGCCCCTGTTGCCACACAGTGCCCAGTGGTTTAAAATACAGTGCCAGATTTAATGGTGCTGCTCTCTTGATGTCTCAAGTAAAAACTAAAGCATTTTTTTATTATTATTTAATACAACTTAATTTTTTAAAGCAGTGTCTTACTACCTAGCTCAGTTTGGCCTCAAACTCACTATCTAGCCCAAGGTGGTCTTGAACTCTCTGTATTCCTCCTCAGCCTCCTGGCTGCTAGGATTATATATGTCCATTGCCACACCCAGACCTCAGTAATCTTGGAGTAAAAAGCTATTCATTGCATTTTGCACCGTTCTCTACAAACTAGACAGCTAGCAGCATTTATAGCTAGGAGGATCATGGAAGAAAACAAATCCATCCCCATGGATGAATGTGGGGAAGAAAATCGGGGCAGACCCGAGAGAAATGAGGCTAATAAAAATGGTGGGGGCCAGAGTGCCTGACCCCATCGAGAACTTTAGGTACCAACGTGCTAAGGAAGTTATTTTATGGATGAAACCTGAGGACTGACTTGGAAAAGAGATTTTTTTAAAAAGATGGAATAAAAATTACGGAAAGAGAGGCCATGAATTTGAGAGGGGGTGTAGGGGATTACAAGAGGAGTCTGGAGGGGGAGAGAGAAGAGGAGCAGATGCAATGAGGGATCCATATATGACTGTTTTATTTAAAGTGAGCATCAGGGCAGGGATGTAGGGCAGAAGGTAGAAAGCCTAGCCTAGCACGGAGGAAGCTCTGGGTTTGAGCCATACAACACAAGGCAGGGTCATGCATGCCTGTACTCCCTGTGGAAGGAAATAGAAAGAATGGAGTCAGGAGCTCAAGGTCCACGGCTACCTGGCCGGCATAGACCACCAGAGACCATCCCAGAAACAACAACATAACCCTTGGCTTTCCTTAACTGCAAGATGAAGATGAATTCTGACTTCACACAAATGTGTGTTTGTGTGTGTGTGTGTGGTGTTCTCAAGTATATGCACTTATGTGTGTGGTAGCAAAGGGTAACACTATATGATTGTGATGTGTGAAGGGCAGAGATTAATACTGAGATGCTCTCTCTCTCTATATATACACACACACACACACACACACACACACACACACATATGTTTGTGACAGGGTCTCGCACTGAACCTGGCACTGGCCACTTCCGCTAGGCTGGTTGGTCCACAAGCTCCCAGGATTCACCTGTCTCCATTCTCCAGCACTTGTGTTACAAGCACCTACTGCCAGTCCCGGCTTTTTATATAAATGCTTAAGATCAGAACTCGGGTCCCTCATGCTTACACAGAAAGTCCTTTACCCACCGAACCCTCACCCCAGCCCCAGACAAACCTTAATTCATTTATTCATCCCATTCGCTCATTGGTCCTGGTACACTTGGACCTCTAGACAACAATACCACAGGGACGGGCACAGCACTCTGTGCCCTTGACACAAGTCCCAGCCAGGAGATGGAGGTTAAAACAACGGATTACATGGACAATTATTTATCTGTTCCTGGGATTTGAGGGTTGGAAGGCACATGGAGTACTAAGGGAGCACATGCTGAACCAGACCAGACTGGACCAGGAAACAGAGTTCTCAGCCACTCTAGGACTAGGAGCAGAGAAAGCCATGGCCTGAGTGAGACCTGTCAGAGTCTCTGGGGCAGAGCAGGTCATCTGCAGACACAGGCACAGCAGGGAGCCCTAATCCCAACTGAGTTCCCCAGGCATCCTGCCAGCTGCCCAGCTCTGCCCTGGTCTCAGGGTCAGAAGGAGAAGCTGGCCCAAGGCAGGAAAGGCCCAAAGAGAAATAAAAATAATAATTTTTATTATTAAAGGCAGGCAGCTTTCAGAGGACAAGAGAAAGTAAGCTAGCTGGGCTTCCTCATCAGCTGTGTGTGCCCAGTCCTTCCATGGCTCTGTTGGGTCATCATCAGGGCCCTCAAAGGCAAGTGCACCCTCCTTATAATAGACTGAACTAAAACTCAGACAAGTTAAACAATCTCCCAAGGTCACATGTGAAGTTGAACCCAGGCTCCTAACTCCCAGGATAAACTCTACTCCCTCCCCTCAATCCATCTGACTTAAAATTGACCCAAAATAAAAAAAATAAAAAAATAAGAAAAAAAAATTGACCCAAAATATTACCAACCAAAAAAATAAATAAATAGAAATTTAAAAAAATAGATATGTGCATACACACACACACACACACACACACACATCCTGTCTCCTACCAGAAAACTTAAGTCTCTCCTGATCACAGTAGGTTGCCTCTCTGAACTTAAAAGTTGATCTTTTTGTCCCCTTCCCATTGGCTGTTAGGGGGCTCATAGTTAATTCCTGGCCCACCTCAATATAGACTTCTTGTCAACATGGTACTTTCAGTTCAGCCTTACTTATAGACCTTTGCTTTTTGCTTTTATTTCCTTTTTTTGTCAGAGATTTCTTTTGTTTTTTTTTTCTTGTTTCTTAATCGTTTATGGGATGATTGACTCACCCTGTCCATATCTGTCTTCACCCAGTCTTCTGAAACCTCTGCAGCGTCCTCCACATATCTACTCCATCCTTTCTCTGGCTCCTCACTCTCAAAGTCTAAGTGAAGTTTCCCTGGTTCTTCATCCCACCACAATCTTGCCTTCTCTGTAGAATCCAAACCCAAATCTCTCAGAAAACCCATGCCTGATCCCTTTCGTCTAAGCAGCCGTGTGATGTGCTGGGTCATCACATAACAGAAACGTGACAGCAGATTGCACCAGGACAGGGTACTGCCAAACCCTGACGGAATTCAAGCCCCCTGAGAACCATATACATGGCCTCCCCTTTCTAGTCCTAAACCTGCTTTCTTATAGAACCCAGGACCACCTGCCCATGGGGGACCCCACCCACACTGGGCTTGGTCTCCCCACATCAATCACTAATTAAGAAAACACCCTACAGTAGCCGGGCGGTGGTGGCGCACGCCTTTAATCCCAGCACTCGGGAGGCAGAGGCAGGCGGATCTCTGTGAGTTCGAGACCAGCCTGGTCTACAAGAGCTAGTTCCAGGACAGGCTCCAAAACCACAGAGAAACCCTGTCTCGAAAAACCAAAAAAAAAGAAAAAAAAAAAAAAAAAAAGAAAACACCCTACAGGCTTGCCTACAACCTGCTCTTAGGGAGGCATTTTCTCAGCTGAGGCTTCCTCCTCTCCAGTGACTCGAAGTCAAGCTGATAAAACTACTAGGTAGTACAAGTGACCGCTATTCAGCTTGGCACACAAACAGGTCACTATTAATCCACAACCTTCCCTTTCTTATTCATCCCCAAGATCTCACATTAAAAACATAACTTTAAAAGTGCCACAGCCTTTACAAATTCGAACACATTAAAAATTCAGTCTCTTGAAAATATCCCGTCTCTTTAAAGACCCAAAATATCTTTTAGAAGTTCAAAATCTCTCGACTGTGAATTCCTGTTAAAAAAAAAAAAACAAGTTAAATACTTTCTACTTCAAGAAGAACCCAGGTGCCGTCACAGTCTTTAAAAAAGCAAAACCAAACTCCAGTATCTGGAGTCCAATATCTGGGACTCCCTCATAATCTTCTGGGATCCTCCAAAGTTCTTGGGCCATTTATCTGGCTCTGCCCTCTACAGCACACGAAGCTTGTCTCCTGGGCCCAGGCCAGCTACATTCCACATCTGCCATTGTCCTTGGTAGTCATTCCCAAAATTCTGGGGTCTCTTGCTTTAATCGGGCTCTCTTCAGGGACTCCAACCCTGCCACACAGTGCTAAGCCTTAGCTGCCCTCCATGACTTCAAAACCAGCAACACCTAGGTTACTCTTTTTTTTTTTTTTTTTTTTTTTGGTTTTTTCGAGACAGGGTTTCTCTGTGGTTTTGGAGCCTGTCCTGGAACTAGCTCTTGTAGACCAGGCTGGACTTGAACTCACAGAGATCCGCCTGCCTCTGCCTCCCGAGTGCTGGGATTAAAGGCATGCGCCACCACCGCCCAGCCTCCTAGGTTACTCTTCACCAAGTTCCCCTACCAGCATGAGGTGCAATCCTGGCGGCCTCTGGAACATAGCTTGCCTGTGGTGGGTCTGAGGAAATACTTCCCAGAAGATTTCTCCTCAGTGATGCTGGGCTCCTCTTAATCACCACTAACGTCTCAGTTCCAGCTGACCAACATCCATTGGTCCAGGAAAACGAAGGGTTCATGTTAGTGGGTCTTGTATCTTGTTAATTATAGTCGATTCTTCAGGCCCAGTTAACCAGAACCACAGATTCTTAATTCAAAATACCAAATGGCCCTGATTCAGGGACTGTCAAACTTTCCTCCAAAACTTTACAAGTCAGGCCTCTATCGACTGCCCTGTTCTCAACATTTTTATCTTCCAAGCTCCCACGGACCAACTCACCAAGCTTTGAACACTCAATGGCTTTTCTCACACAAAGTTTTCAAAGTCCTTCTACAGTCCTCACCAAAACACATGGTTAGGTCTATCACAGCAATACCCCACTACCCTGGAATCAATTTCTGTTCTACTTAGGGTTTCTATTGCTGTGATGAAACACCACAACCCAGAGCAACACGAGGAGGAAAGAATTTATTTGGCTTACATATCCAGAGTCACAGTTCATTGAGGGAAGCCAAGGCAGGGACTCAAAAGGGGCAGGAACCTGGAGGCAGGAATGCCGAGGCCATGAAAGAGTCCTTGGTTCCCATGACTTGCTGAACTTACTTTCTTATAGAACCCAGGACCACCTACTCACAAGTGGCCCCACCCACAATGAGCTGGGTCTTCTCACATCAACCACTAATTAAGAAAATGAGCTACAGGCTTGCCTACAACCCAATCTTATGGAGGCATTTTCTCAGTTTAGGCTTTCTCCTCTCCGGTGACTCTAACTTGTGTCAAGTTGGCATAAAACTAGGCAGCAGACACCTGCCCACTTCCCTCTTGGTTTTCAAGGACAGAGAAGAAGGTTACCATGAATCGTAATTCCACACAACCCACCTCCCAGCCTACTGCCGTCATCACTAAAGAACATTGTTTTTTGTGGGCTCTGCACAAATGTGCACAGTCTCCATGAGTTAGTGTGCACATGCACACACAGGTACAGTCTCCATGAGTTAGTGTGCACGTGCACACACAGGTACAGTCTCCATGCGTTAGTGTGCACGTGCACACAGGTACAGTCTCCATGAGTAGATAAACATGCACACATGTGCATCCACACAGCAACTCACAGAAACACAGACACCCAAAACAAGCTACGTTGTCATCAAGTTAGGGACCCCAGCCCGAGAGCTAAGAACCTTGATGTTCTCTCTACAATGTAATTCCCAGGTGGAAGGCAAGTTTGCATCAAGGCCAAGCGGTGTCCATCCTTGAGAAAATGCCAGCAAGGCCTCAGTCTAGGTTCCTGGTTTGAGCATCTGAACAAAGTCCAGGTGGGTGAGCACATTCACTCTCAAAGCTGGACCTCCTGGCTCTGTCTGTGCTCTGTGTCTGTAATCTCTCCTCCAGCACTCCTGCTGGGGTATGCACATTGCCTTCCAGGCTTTCCTTCACAATCCAATTCAGAGCTATTGGAACCCAAGATCTCAGGCCGAGGAAAACCAGTTAGACCTGCTGGACGGTCTCTGCAGCTGCCTCTAGCAGCCTTCCCTACGCTTGCTCCTCCAGCAGGGCTGGCTCTGGACAGCCTAAGAGAGCAGAGATGGCTTGGATGATGCGAGAGTTTCCATGGCTGTGCCAGCCATCACTGCAGCAGCCACCAGACGACTGCATCTACAGTCTCATCCCGCCCCCTTGCTTGCATGCACCCACACCAGGTATTTCTAAAAAGCTCTGGTTCCAGAGATCCCTCCAGAAACCAGATGTGGGCAAGATGTTCCCTATTTGCCTCAGAGGCAACTGAAATTCAAAGAGGTGGCATGGCCTGCACAGGTCCCTATAGCCAGCAAGCAGAGGGGCTAGAATAAAGCTGGCCTGCCTTACCTGTTTCCACCAGATGAGTTCCTCCAAGGTCCTATTGTGGTCCAGGACAAGAAAGAAGGGACGATGTCCTCTTCCTCCTCCTCCTCCTAGACTGCTTGCTTGGGACAGTGACCTCAAAAGCCAAGAAATGTGAATGTTAGGGAACTTTGTAGATTAAAAAAAAATGCTTAGGATAAAGTATGGAAGTCAGAGGCACTCAAACAGGGTCCGGAGTCAGTCTGCCCAGAGTATCAGATGAGGAGTTGAAGAATAGAGGCCCGGGACTGCAGAGTCTTGAAGGCTAGCGTACACAAAGCTCTAAAAGTAATGGGAGCCATAGACGGTTTCAGAGCACAACTAACTGCTAATATGTCAATAAATATTTTAAAACAGCGTCCCCTAAGTACATGCGTTTTAAGAAGAGTATGCACAGTGGCCTGAAGGGGGCGCTCTTCTCAAAGTCTGGCCTCGTTGATGATAACCTCTAAACATTTTCCAGCTGGCTACAAAGTCACCCATCACCCAACCCTTGACCTTAAAAGGAATTGGAGTTGAAGATACAGACCCCAGACTCAGTCTGTCAGGGTTTGAACACTGTCACTGCTAACTAGCTGTCCGTCTTTGGGAAAATTGCTTAACCTCTCTGTGATTCTATTTCCTCATCCAGAACATGGGGATAGCGTCTTCCCGGCCCTTAGAGTTGTTGGGAGGGTTGTGTGAGTGGCTGGAGAGTCACAAACCACTTGACAGTACCAGGCATAGGGAAGGCATTTGTTAGATCCAGACCTTTGCGTTCACAAAGACTAAAATAGGATAAGTCTTATACAGTGGGTTCCTCATGTCCTTTTCTAGGCTCCACTAATAGTTACCAATGTTGTCAGGTGGTGGTGGTGCACGACTTTAATCCCAGCACTCAGAAAGCTGAGGCAGGTGGGTCTCTGAGTTGGAGGCCAGCCTGGTCTAAAGAGTTGAGTTCCAGAAAAAAAAAAAAAAAAAAAAAAAAAGACATTCTTGGGGGAAAAAAAAAAAAGAGTGAGTTCCAGGAGAGCTAGGGCTACAAAGAGAAACCCTGTCTCAAAAAAAAGAAAGAAAGAAAGAAAGAAAGAAAGAAAGAAAGAAAGAAAGAGTTAAAGTTATCAATGTCTTTGCTGCCTACAGCAGCCTTTTAATAATATGAGTGGAACTTTTACATATATGTGCCCATAACCCACAGAATAAACTATGACATATCAATAATTGTAGCAGCTTGGACCCAGTGATTCTACTTTTTGACTAAGAGTAAGCCTGAAGAGACCAGACCGAAAGGTGACGGTCCCCTGCCTGAGTCCCAGAATAGTGTGGCAGCATGGGCTCCTAGTAGAGAGAGGTTCTGAAGTCAACAGTCACCAAGGACTGGAGATGGGACACAAAGAAAGACTAGAAGTGGACACCAGGGAGAAACCCCTACTTTTTGAAAGCTGGAACCCTGACAAACTCCCCTTCTTTGTGCAAGCTTAGATGGTGGTGACCCCTGGAGACACAGTAGGCCCTCCTTCTTAGAGACTAGAAGCCAAAAAAAAAAAAAAAAAAAAAAAAACCAAAGACTTTTAAATGTATGATACCTAGGATTCATAGGATTCAAATGACATATAACTTTTGTACTATAGGAATCTATAATCTATAACTTTGAAGGACACAAAGATTTTGGACAGGCCAAAAGGAACCATCTGAGAGTACCAGCAGCTGGGTGTTGGGGGAGGGGCCTCTCCACCTACCCTCTGTCCCTTGACATCTCCATATGTCATTAGAATCTGTGCTTAGCGTCTGAGAGTAAAATTTGGAGCATAGCTCTCCTCCAGAATAAGGTCAGACCAATCACTTGTTGAGTTTGTAAGCGAGCAAGTAGTGGACTCCGGAATAAGTTTTTGAAAGACAGTCTCAGAGGGATGGGTCGAGCCCACAAGATGAGTTATAAAACTCTTGTGACCTGACCAACAGATCAAGGACCTTTGGGATGGTGTACCTGAGAGATTTGTCCCAAAGAAATCACTCCTGTCCTTGAGCCCTGGAGTAATAACAACTGCAGACATTCACATGGCCCTGTGGCATTAGCAGGTCCTAGAGAGACATTCTCTCCAGCTCTGCAGGCAGATGAGAATCCCCCGACTATTCATCCAGCTGTGAAGCAGACATAGCAAATTTATATCTGATTCCTTCCCATGAGTGAGAAAAAACAAATACTTACAGAAATGCGGAGGATGAAAACCTTCAGTGCTTGAACTCCCACAGACATCCATGGCCACCTGTCCTCACTGATTTTCAGTCCTATTGGACAGCGGAAATGTCCTTCTTCAAGTATGCCCCACCCCTTCACCCAGGTTCTGCTTTCTGAGAACATCCTCCTTGACTGTGGAAACAGAAGGCAAGGCTGAGGAAGGCTCTTTCCCTTCTCCCCCCTCCTCCCTTCCTGCCCTTCAGAGGACACTGAAGACTCTTTTCTGGGGTTTACAAAGTGTGTGGAACCCAGAGCTGCTCCCCCCAAACCAGCAACTGCTTAAAACAGGAGGGTTGCTGCCTTCGGCTGTGTCCCCTTTTTAGGAGAAATAGAATCACGAGTCCTAAATTCAGACATTTTTTTTTCCTTTTGAAGAGAATTAGTCTCAGCTCAGGAAGAAATGGAGAACAGTTTATTTGGGGAGTTTTTTTTTTTTTTTTTCATGAGGCTAGAGCTGGGAAAAGTTGAAGGAGGGAAAAAGACAGATGATCCCCCAAAAAAAGCAGCTCAAAACCCCTTCTGTGGTCACCCTGTACCCTCAAATATCAGATGCCCCTTCCTTTCTCCACACAGAAACTAGAATGTGTGTCCCAAAGTACAACCTCTGATGGTGAACGAGATTTTGGAGAATGATATACAGACTGGAGGGTTGGGAAAAGATTCAGATAATAAAGTGCTTGTTACAAAGTATCAGGACCTGAGTTGGATCTGCAGTGGCCACACAGAAGCTGAACACAGAGGCGTGCCTCCTTGATCCCAGGGCTGGGAAAACTGAAACATATAGATGTGGTCCCCGGGCTTGCTGGCCAGCCTTTCAGCCTAACTAATGAGCTCCCTGCTCAGGGAGAGACTCTGCATTAAACAATAGGATGGGCAGCAATCTGGAGAGACAGTTGCTGTTGACCTCTGGGCCACCACACACACATGCACTGCACACACACACACATACACACACACACACACACGCACAAATGCGCTCCCACATATGCACATTCACACACATGCACAACACTCGTGAACACATCCATACACATACACTACACTCAGAAAAATTCAGATTCTCAGTTGCCTGAGTCACATTCAAAGTCTCTACCACCACCTGTAGCTTATTAGACAGCACAAACATGGAAAAAAAAGCTTTCCGTTACCATGGAAACATCCATGGGGTGGTGCTAGCCCAGAGTGTTCTTCTACCCATTTGACTTGAATAACTTCTATTCGGACCTCAGGTCTCTAGTCATGCACCAACTCCAGGAAGCCCTCCTTGACTGCTCTTTCTCTGCTGTGTGGATGCCTTCAGGGGTCAGGCTGCTCTGCTGCATGTGGGCATTCCATGTGCTGCCTGAAGGGCATCTCTGCTCTCCTATCAGACCGGAAACAGAGAGGTAGGGACGCTTGATGCTTTCACTCATTGCTTTATCTAATCCTAGTGCCCAGCATGCAGATGATCAGCTTCAGGTGACAAAACTGAGCATAGAATTTGCACTGAACACAGTTGCAGCAGCTTGGGATCCTGAGATCCAGTAGACCTTAAGAACACAAAACTGGTGGATGAGAGCCGCTCTTGAATCTGGAACACGCACACACACCCACTACCACCATCACCACACACACACACACACACACACACACATGCACGCACACACGCACACACTGTATCAAATCTGGCTTCTACCAGGACCATACCTCCTCAATCAGCTTGAGATGCTGTCCCTTCACTGAGCAGCAGAGTCTCGCATAGTCACAAAATGCCTCTCCACTCTGCAGGCCTGCACACAGCAGGCAGCAACAGCAGCAGCAGCAGCAGCAGAGGACTAAGCTGCTTCACTTGACCCAGTCTTCCTAGGAGTGGGGTGACCCTGACATGTTTGATGGATGCCTGGTGAGGCACTGGGATGACCACCCTGGGCAAAGAGACTTAGGGAGAAAACCGGTCCTCAAAGATGGCTCTTTCTGACCCCCTCACCTACACTGAATTAAATGTCGTTGATGTGGAATTTATAGAAAGATTATAATGCTTGGTAACAAAAATTAAATTTATCACTCGGCAGGTATGGATTTCCGTTCTAGACCCTTTCCTGGGGACTCTTATCAAGAGATGACCACAGGGCCTTGTCCCTGTCACCTCTGACCCTTGGCTACAGCAGCTCCAGCATGTATGTGTCGTCTTCGCAGAGAACAGCCTGGATCTGACAGGTAGCACACAGCAGCCCGTGTGATTTACAGGGGCTCAAGATGAGAGGTTTCGTCTCCCACTTTGAGAGCTTGAGTGCTTCCTATAAATATTTATGGGAGTCTGGGGCCTCCATTAACCCCACTGGTGCCGTATTTCCCTTGTTGCATGACGCCTGTGTGTGAATGAGCATAAAGGCTAGTGTTCACTTACACACACACACACACACACATGGGTGTGAGTATGTGTGAGTCTCTGAGGGTACACAGGAGCCCTATACATTTTACACAAGACTATGTGCATGTGTAATCAATAATGCTCTGATTGAGTATAAAGGCATACGTCTGTGTACATAATTGTACACCCCGTGCACACTATAACTGCACGAACATGAGCATTTAGACATGTATGCATCTAACATGGATACATGCGTAATGAGTTATACATACAAGTGAACATGACAGCATATATATATATATATATCAGATGGATACATGCAAATTCTGCCTCTGCGTATATAAATATGAGTGTGTGTTTGTGTGTGTGTGTGTGTGTGTGCATTCATTAGGGAACCAGCCCTAAGAGCAGAAACATATCTATGTTAGATCCAAAGCTTCACTATTGCACACAAAACAACCTTTCCCAATCGCCTCACCTAGAGGTCGCTTCTGCTAGGAACACTTGCTCCGTCATTAGGATCCCTTTATTGAAAAGTTCAGTCAGGAGCAGATGAATAGTGAGAGAACTGTTTGTTAATTTTACATGGCTCCGAGGTTCCAGGACAAGGATGCCACTTCTGAACTCACAGCCTCTGCACCATCATTCACCGTCAGAGAGCAGAATGAGTGACAGCTGCAGTTCCCACTGACACCCTTGTCTTCAAGGTGCTGCCTGTGTCTACGGTCCACATCTTCACCTAGGCAGGAAGCCTTGTGATTGGAAAACATGAAGTATCCAGCTAGAAAATCAAGAACCACCCTGTGCAGAGGCTTAGTGGGGAAACCAACCCCCAAAGGGGGCTCTTTCTGACCTCACCTACAGAGGGTTGAATGTCTTTGATGAGAAATTTATATAAGGATTTATAAGGTTTATGACAAAACAGTAAATTTCATCACTAGGTAGGTATGGATTTCTGTTCTAGACTCATCCCCTAGTGACTACAGGGCCTTGTCCCCTCCTCCACCTCTGGCCCTTGGATAACACCAACTTATACTACCAAGTGAAGTGAAATATCCTGAGACTAAACCAATGGTTGAACCACATCTCTGTGACCTACCTGTCCCACATCCATTGGAAGAATCCCGTGTACCAGATTCTTCAGATCCCCGGGAAATAAAGGATGTTGGGGGCAGGCCCCACCCCATGTTAGGAAATACAGCCCTGCTCCACTCACTCTGAGCAGACAAAGCTGACTCCAGGGCAGCATGCTCCTACGTCCCTTCTGGCTAGAACTCAATGACAGAATTGTAACTGGCAGAATCAGAGAAGTTGAGGGCAACAGACCAGAAAAAACAAGGGAACCCGAGTGAGAGCCAAACACAGCCTGGGCTGCAGGATCTGGTAAAACCATAAAGCCAGGAGCAATGCCCACCCCTCAAGAAGACTATTCAAACAGGGCCCCTCAAGTACCCATCCCTATTCATTCACACCAGGAAGTCTCAGCCCAGGTAAAGTACACAGCGCTCCAAAATGAAAGTGCCACAACACAGATGTATGGACTTTATCAGCTTTCCCATGTCAAAAATAGTTTGTTTCTCACAGAGAATTCCAGGCAGGCCTTCCCCACCACCTCTGCAGCTGCCCTCTCCAACCCGAAGACAGCATCCATTTTTTTAAAATAAAAACATAAAATAAAATAAAATAGAATATATAATAAATAGCTGCTGTTTTACTTAAAAGTAGCTTCACTCACAAAGAACGCCACGAGGCTGCTGCAACCGAATTCTGCTTCAGAACAAATCCTTATTATTAATTTAGGTGGGTTTTCGTGTTGGAGCTGCAACTTTTCTCACATACTTAATTTCTTCTAAGTGAGAACAGCGGGCTCTGATATTATCTAAATGTACCCGTTAAGATAACGTGCATAGGACAACGGAAAAGGGAATTTAAAACTGAGGCGTGGAAATGTGTACAGGACCAATGAAGGTGTGTGGATGGACAGGAGAAGCTACACAGGATGCTGAGGAACTGATGGGGGGGCTTGGTGAATGCACTCCCCCCCACTGAAAGAATGCTTCCTGACCAGGAATTATGGGAAAAGGGAGATTCCACCAGTAGCCTTCCCACAAAAGAAAGACCCTGTTTTCTGAGCCAGAAAAGCCCCAACCTTCAAAGGCAAGCCCAGGGTTGCCTGCTCTTGATGCTCAGATGACACCGGAGCCACAGGACCAGCCCCGCACTCTATCAGAATTGTCCTCCCAGGATGCAGTGCTGGGCACCAGCCCAGTTCAGCTATTCCCATTCCCGAGGAACTGACTCTCCGAGGGGCTGGAGAAATGCTGCCTCCAAGGATATGCGATGGAAGAATTTTATTTTAGTCAGAGTGTGGGGAGTTCCTTTCATTATAAATCTGAACACCAGAGCCTTCTGACTGCAGATGGTGAAAGGGACAGTTTCTCAAGAAGGGGTCCAGAGTATTCCTTTGGGGAAATCAAAGGGCCCAGAAGACAATGGAGCTTTGCATCTGAAAGCACACAAGGGAATCTTCCTCGCTCTACTCCAGAGTTTCCTGGCTCCCTCCCGACCAGGGATAAACTGAAGATGGGGTTGGGAGGAGGGCTGACCTGTGACTGAGGCCTTTGGCCCTCCTGGAAGAAACTGAGCCTCCAGGTCATGGAGTGGTCAGCCTAGTGTTGTGTATGGTGTGGCTTCCACTGTGAGTTTTAGTCCAGAGGCCCCTGAACAGCATAAAAGGAAAATGGGAACCTCTAACTGGCAAGGGCAGGGAGTTGTCCCGCCACAGAAAAGCCCAAAGGCAAGCGACAAAGACTTACTGTGACTGCATCTGTGACCAGCTTCAGTCTCCCTAGAGATTTGAACAGAGTGTCAGCCTGCAGGCCCCAGCCAACCACAGCGAGGGCCACCGGAATGGAATGAAACTGGAGAGTGGGCAGAGGGAAGCCCAGACCCTAAACAGCGCAGGTGCAGAACGCTAAGTGGTGACTCCCAGACTGGAGACCCGCCTGGCCATCCCTCCTTCCTCCTGCCTGGCTAGCGACGCCTCAGGACCAGCTTTCAGGATGCCCTGGATTAAAGGGCAGGGGAGTAAACAAAATGGAAGATTAAGTTGGAAAGGCTAAAGAAATGGAAAATGGGGGCCGGGGAGGGAGAGGGGGACAGAAAGAAAGGGGAGGGAGGAAGAGAGAGAGGAGGGGGAGACTGAGACGCACGTACAGAGAAAAAGAGGCTTAGAGAAGGTAAGCCGAGTTGTTTGAACCTCGGGCACCTGAGCGCCTCCCCGCAGAACTGAAGGAGGTGACAGCAGCGACTGCCCCATGTTCTTAAAGCCGGTGAGATACCGCCGGGAAGAAGAAACCCCTACTGCGCCTAGACTCTTGAAGGGCAGCGGCTGCCCCAGCAAAGAAGGCAACCAGAGATAGAGCCTACGAGTGCCCACTGAGTGCTTCCCGGTATTGGTGTCTGTGCGTTTTTGTCTCCGGGTGCGTCTCTGTCTGCAGGCGCCAGCTTGTCTACGTGGGATCAGTGGAAGCCTAGAAGATTTTGGTGCAGGGAGAACTTTTCCTTCAGTGGGTGGTGGGGAGTGTAGGATCCCGAGCTGCCCTCTAGCAGTAGGGAGAAATAAAACCGAAAAGAAGGATAAAGATTGCTGAGTACCGCCGCTGGACGCACCTTGGAGGTCCTGGCTATCCACGTCCCATTTCCCCGGCTTGTGGCATCCTGGCCCATACGAATTGCTGGCGGGCTGCAGGTAGAGGGGCTTGCCTGCTACAGAAACCCGCTCTCAAGAGCATTCCACAAGACCTGGCCCTCTCCAAAGACCTGCCGGCTCTACCCAGCTGTTCCTCCGCTTGTGGCTGGGGAGGGGGGTTAATATTCAATGGGTGATTTGGGAGCAGGCACTAACGTGCCGCCAGGGCCATCGGTGTGAGTGCAGGGTGTGGGTGCCCTGGTGTGACAACGTGTCACTAGGGTTGTGCCTAGAATCTCATCTCCAAACTCAGTTGGCAACTCTAAATGGGTGGCACTTCTTGTCCTTTCTGGATGCACAATGATGGTGACCTCACTGGGTGTGTCTAAGTGTATCTATCCAGAATAAAGACAATTCTTTGGAATTTACAGCCTTTTCTAAAATCCAGACAATGCCGGAAGTGGACAACGCTAGTCTGTTCCGAATGGTTCTAGACAGAATCAGACCACCAAATTTAAAGCCTCTGCCACCAGAAGTCCCTGATCCCCTCTTATCACTGCAGGGACCTGCACAGTGGAGTCTCTCAGATACTCCCCTAAGAGAGGCCTGTTTCCTTAAAGGTGGCACATCTGTGCCTGTAGTGGCGCTTGCATAGGGAATTACAAATGGATCACTCCCACCTACACGTGGGAGAACCGGGCTCAGCTGCCTTTTTCCAAACGGAGGCCAAAGCCTTGCTTGCCAAACCTTGTCTCCACTGGGAAAATTGAATGGGTTTGGGAAATCACTCTGAGCTGAAGTCACACCACCGACGCACTACAGGTGTGGATCGTGGTTAGTATTATTTTGCTCTGTTTTTTGTTGTTGTCGCTGTTGTTTGTTTAGGCCCCCCAAATTTCTTCCTGAGATGCCAGTCAGAAGCGAAAGCTCCTGGGATTCTAGCCAAAATCTGTTCCCTTGAAGTTTCACTCTCCCTTCCTTTTCCAGGCGACCCCCTACTCAGGTCCCCGACTGGGCTTCCCTGCTTGGGTCTATAACTTCCCCATCTGAATCCTGAAATTCCGTTAGGAACTCCAATGCCAAAAACTTCAAGGCATAGTAGAGTCTACGTGGAAGCAGGAAGTTCCACAGAGAGTTAGCCTCTGCCAAAAGAGGAGAGCTCCTCTAAGGTCCGGGTAGTCTGCCCCAATGCCAGAGAGAGACTGGTCTAAAGGCAATCTAAATCACAGACAAGATTCTAAGGAGGCCACCAGGAGTGTGGGCCACAAGGTAGGTACTGACCTTCATAGGACCAGGGAAAGGGAAGCGGCCTAGGGCCACTTCCACGTCGGAATCTTCAGGCGACTGGCATAGCTGCTAAGCCAGCCTAAGCCCTTTCAGCCTCCAATTTGAGGACATACTGACATCCAAGCTCCTCTATGCAGTGTCTTTTTTGAAGGCACTTGGCCCTGTGTACCCTGAACATACTAACCTGGGAAGAAATTCCAAGGAGAAGCTTCCTACCGAGAAGGTCTGGCATCCCAACATCTAGTGTCTGGTGTCATCTGCTTCCATCAACCTCGGAGAAAGGAGGGCAAGCCTCCCTTTAGAGCCTGCAGACTAGTTCTAAGCTGTCCGTGCCTGGCTGAAGGATGTTGAGACCCAGGCAGAAGGTAAGGACTGCAACTTAACTGGCCCTGGACTCCAAAAGAAAAAAAAGACCTCACGTCCTCTATCCAGGTGGCAACTCTTGGTCCGACTTCTGTGGTTCACTACTCCTGCTGCAGGCCGGCTGCAGGCCCAATTCTGACCCTGATCACTAAGCCTGAAAGCACTGGAGAGTGTCTTTCTCAGATATGCCCTCTCTCAGCGTACAGATGCACACTCTTGGGTCTGAACCTGGGTGGAAAGCAGAGGACACATTTGAGGCTCACATAAAGCACACTCAGTCACACACTGGAGAGAACTGATCTGCCCGCCCTTGCTTGGGGTCCATTGCTAACAAATGCCCCAAACTTGATATTCAAGAGAAATTCTTGAAGAAACAAGAGTATTAAAGTCATGCAAACACAGAGTCCTCTAAATAAACACCATTTCAATGGTTTTAATAAGCAAAATAGGAAACCATTTTAATAACCAAAAAACAGAAACCAGTCTGAATTAAAACTACAATAAGACTAGATTTTAATATTTTCATATCATAAGCAGGGGTTGAAATTGATCCCTTATTTTACATGAAATTAAAAACAATTTCTGTTGCGTTGCTGCAAGTTTGATTTCAACACAGTTGAATCAGTAAAAACCAAAGCTCGTTTCCGATGCAGGACGAATATCCACAATATTTAAAACTGCAAGCACCATGCGGTTCATACAATCTTGTTATTACTGTAAATTTATCAACTAATACAAACTCAAAAACAAACAAAAAAAGCATCCAGCCAGCAGCGCCAGCAAATTCAGATGGGAACTTAAAAAAAAAAAAAGTACGCTTTCATTTTGGTATTTTTGTCAGTGCAACTTAAATCCTTTTACTGACCCGCAGAAATGAAAGTAACAATAAAGAAAAACACCCAGACCTCCCCTCTAACTACTGTACAACCGACGGGAGTGGGGACACCACCAATAACTCTTCCTGCTATCCCGACAGCAGGGAGACACATGATGCACTCACTGGTCTAAAGAACGCACTTGGAAGTTGCAGCATTACCTGCCTATGTGTGGGTTGCTGGTACATTCTGAGAATGGCATTTGATTCGATGGGAGCTCAGGTCACCAATGACAAGTTGCAAGAGGTGGGGGGGGGGAGTTCTTTCACCCTAAACCATGTCGGGGGGCTTGCAATTAGCACCTTCCTGGAGGGATTCCAAGCCAGCCCTTGGGATGAAAAGTCAGGGAGCCAATCTCTTTTCTTTTTCTTCTTGGGGAGCAGGGGGTGGTCAGTTTGGCCAGAAGACCGGGTTGAGGACATGCTCCTGCACCCAAGGTGTGGATGTCCACAGTTATCTCCCTCCCTCACAATCTCTCCCTCAACACCAAAGAAACTGAAAAAAATGGGAAGGAAAAGGGGACCGAATATACAAATTCCAAAGGTTCCCCGCAACAAGGTTGTTTTTCTATCATTTTTATTTTTACTTACAAACAAAAATGCCATAATAATAAACCCAAACAAAGACTCAGCTTGCTGCTACGTTCTCAGTGTGGTTTGGCCGGGCGGGTAATTTACAAGCCGGCCGGCGACTGAAACTCCGCTCTCTCGCAGCCGCAGCCGCAGGAGTTTTGGAACTGCATCCCTACTCACTCAAAGAAACAAGGGGGTTATGATCCATGATCAACAACATGCTAAAGTTAAACAAGAAAATGGTACAAAATAGAAATTATTACCATACATGTCCAGCATGCAGGATTAATATTTTTAATGCAGATTTTCGTATTTTTCTATATAATCGAGCAGGCAATAAAACTGATGAAATTTTTTTTCTTCGCGCGCCGAATGTCCTAACTGAGGCCCGCGTCTCCGGCTGAGAGCCAGTGTTCTCCGGACTCTGGACAGACAGATCTGTCTGTTCTTCCTTCCTCAGCCTTGCCTCTCGCCCTCGGGGACTCCAGAGTCCCTCTCCTCTCCTCTGCTCTTCCTGGGGCGACCTGAGCTCTGGGCTGCGAATCGGCCGCCCTGGCACTCACAAAGTTCCCAGAGCCAGAAGTGTCCAGACGGCCTTGGCGACTCCTTGGAAAATGCCTCGCGGCCTTCCAGCCTGGAGAAAAAGTTACTCCGGGACCTCCCACCCGCCCGGGTCCCACTGACTTTGCCCAAGTCTAGCAGGCTGCGCTGGCTTGCGCCGCTCTCTTCCGAGCCAAGGATCCCTACCCACCCGTGCTCCCGCCCGTCACCCGTGGCCCTCGCGTCCTTCCTCCCTCTCTCTCGAGTCAAACAGGTCAAGGCCGGGGCCATGGCAGGGACAGGGAGTCCAGGGTTAGGAACACAGGACAGGGAGTCTGGGCCAGGGCAAGGGCGGGGGCCGGGACCCGCCACGACTCACAGAAAGAACTCGGGAGAGGAGGGGCTGTCGCTGGTGGAGCCCGCCTCCCTGAAGCCGGAGTTGGCGAGTTTCTCGCACTTGACCTTGTAGGCGTCTCTCTCTCGGGCCAGCCGGGACACCTCCTGCTTAAGCTGCTCCACCTGCTGAATGAGCTGTGTCTTCTCGTTCTCCAGGTGATGTTTCTGCTGGACGCGTTTATACCTGCACGACTGGGCGTAGCCCCGGTTCTTCAGGGTCCGCCGTTTCTGCTTCAGGCGAATCACCTCGTCCTTGGTGAAGCCCCGCAGGTGGCGGTTCAGCTCACGCACCGACATGGACACCAGCTGGTCGTCTGAGAACCGGTCCTCCACGCTCCCGTTGCCACCCGCAGCCGTCGCTGCGGCCGCTGCGTGCGGTCCCGGCCCCGGGTGGCTGGTGGGCAGCTGTTGCGCCGGACTGGCAGCGCTGGACGGCGGCGGCGACGCTTGGTGATGGTGGTGATGGTGCGGGTGAGCGTGCGGGCCCAGCTCATCGTGAGTCACACCGGCTCCTGGGTACCCGTGGTGAGGGTGAGGGTGGTGGTGGTGGTGATGGTGGTGCGCACTACGGAAGCCATCGAAGCTCTGTAGCGGCTGGGGCACTGGGTGGGAACCGATGAGTGCCTCCACGGCGTCCTCGGGCGTCAAGTTGAGCGCCTCGGGGTTCATCTGCTGGTAGTTGCTCGCCATCCAGTAGAGGTCCTCGAGATGGGTCTTCTGTTCGGTCGGACTGAAGCTGGGCGAAGAAGGCACCGAGCTGCACGGTGTGCTGAGCGGGGTGGATGACACCGAGCCGGCCGGCTGCAGGCGTGTGCAGGGCCGGCCGGGACGCTCCGCACGCCCCAGCGGCTCCTTCTTCACGTCGAACTTGAGAAGGTCGAAGTCGTTGACGTACTCCATGGCCAGCGGGCTGGTGGGCAGCTCTGGCCCCATGCTCAGCTCCGCGGCCATCGCTAAAGCGAGGCTCAGCCGCCGCTGCCGCGGGGGAAACTTTGCGACCGGCCGGGACGCGCCGAGCCAAACGCGGGGGCGAAGAGCGGCAAGCCGGGGAGGCGGGGAGCCGAGGGCGCTGCGGGCCGGGGCCGCCGGCCAAGCCTTTGTCTGGGGACGCGGCGGCGCGCCGGAGAGTCCTCCCGAGGCTGCCTGAGCTGCCCCGGAGCTCGGGGCTGCGGCCGCGCCGGGACCGAGAGGTGTCGAGCTGGGGAGGGGTGGAGAAGCAGGCGAGGTGCGCGTTGGGGCAGAGGAAAGGCGCGGGGCAAAGAGCCCGCCGCTCGCTCTCCGGCTCTTTGGCTCTAGGGCTTTCTCGCTTGCAGCCGCTCGCAGCACGGCGGTGCAGCTGTGCAGGAGCTGGCGCCGCCGCCGCCTTTTATCGCTTCCTGATGTCACAGGAGCGCGGGGGCCCAAGCGGCCCGGCGTGTTGGCCAATGGCTGCACGGCCCCCGCGGCCCAGAGACGCTGGGCGGGGCGTGCCTGACAGCTCCCCCGCCCCCCGCGTCAGCTGACTGGAGGCCGGAGGAGCCCCAAAGCCTCGGAGGCCTGGAGGAGAGAGCTGGAGCCGAGTGGGACGGCCGGCCCGGGCCCAACCCCCAACCCCCAACCCCCTCTGAGTTGAGGTCCCCCCGCACACTCGCCTTCGGTGCGCGCCCCACTTCTGGACCAAGCCGCCTTTCTCAACCCCCTGCCTACATTCACGCCTCCTTAGATACTCTTTGCACTCCTACCTTCGGCCCTTGTCACCCTCAAGTAGGCTCAGAATAAGAGCCGGGATGACGCTTTCCCGGCCCTTTGTTCCCAAGCGGCCCCCGCCCAGTGGGCGACGCTCCTTGTGTCCTCGGCGCCGCGGGTCGAGTGAATAAGTGTTGTGCGAGCCTGTGTTTCTGGAGGTCTGCGCAAATGTACGCGGTGGGGGAGGGCGGGGCTGGGACTCCAAGAGTTCTGTTCAAACCTAACTCTTAACCTCTAGGAAGGTTCTTCAGGCCAAGAGGCGCCGGTTTGGTGACTGAGCTCGGAGACAGTGGTCTCACCGCTCGGGCTCTGTTAATTTATCCCTCACCCCCAAAATGCTCCCAAAGAAGGTAAACAAGAAAGAGTCTGCCCAAAGGCTCTGAATACCTTTCACTGGCCAGTCGTACTGAGTACTGCGAGGCTCGGAGCAGAGACCAACACGGGTCGGTGCACCGAGTGGCTCTGAGCTACTAGGGAACCGGGCCCTGTTTTTGTCTGAACGTTTTGTAAGGATTAAGCTGATCCAAGCTTCTGAAGGCTGCGCAAAGGTTCAAACAGGCATAAAGTGCGACCCCATGTGGCCACGGTGCGCAAAGGCGCCCTGAACTGGTTGGTTCGGTGCCTGCAGGCTTGGACGGCGCCTCGGACCCATACTGGTCTTACTAATTCACCCGGCCAAGCCAGGTCTGAACACAGGCTGTGTGCACCCTGGAAGACTGGACAGACTCCCCTGGAACTATGCATAGGTCGTGCGATCCCATCTTCGAACTCAACCACGAGTTCTTCTCGGTTGTTTCTTTGAAATGCCATACCCAAGCCCTCGGGGTGTGCTTGTAGGCTACTCCCCTCTAGAGAAGGTCCCGAGCTGGAAAGATCAGTGTCCTAAAATGAAAACGCCAGGTGGAGAGGCTACAGGGCTACCCGGTGAGAAACCTTTCTGGAGCGCAGACGGGGAGGTGGGAGGCGGGAACGCAGAACGCTAGACTCTCAGACCGGGCTGTAGAGTGCCAACGGAGCTTCCTTACCCTGGGCCAGAAAGGCAGGAAATATGGGACTTTTCTGAGACCCCCCTCCCCAACCCCGATTTCAAAAGCGAATATCTATCTTATTCGCTGGATCCGGAGACCGGACCCGCCTCCCGCGTCGCTTTCTGGCTTCCCATCTCAAGACGCGGAAAGAAAAGCGGCCGAAAGCGTGCTAGGTGAGTGTGTCCTGGCTGCCGGGCTGCGCAGGACCGCCGGCCAACATCGCGCACGGGGGTCCAGTGGCCCGCGTCAATGACAACCAGACCAGAATTTTTTTTCCTGTAACAGAAAGAAAAATATGACTCCGATAAATAAGAAAAACCCTTTCTCTATGGTCCTTAGGAAAGATAGGGCAGACAGTGGTCTCGGGAGTCTGTTTTTAACAAAGTGAACGTATTTGAACTAAAACTTGACCTAAAATGTTTAGATCAGTGAATGGCTGAGAAAATCTCAAACCCTTGGAGAAGTGAACTCTTGGCAGAAATGATTCGGCCGCCTAGGCAGAGAGCCTGCCTGGGCCGTTCGCCCCAACCTCTGGCAGATGAAGATGGGCGTTAGGGACCCACTTGCCTTGTCCCAGCCGCAGTCGCAGGAGGAGAGCGAGGAGAGCGCACGCTCGAACCTAATCTCGGCAATGGGACGTTTTAAGGACATTTCGGGTTTAGAGTTCCAGGTCTCTGCAAACAGCGGTTCCAGCCTCTACCACCACAGGCTGACTCTCTAGACACCCACCGGGCTCCAGCGTTAGTTCCCTCCCTTAGCCATCTGAGACCCAGCGTTTCCCGAGTGCGCGCCTCACTGCACACCCTCTCCGGAGTACCGCGGAGTTCAGCAGAGCTGTGCTTGTTCCCCGAGTGTCACCACCGAGGACTGAAACCCACTTCTCAAGAACGTGGCCCTTGAAGAGGACTCTAGCAGCCACAGATCAGTAGTTGCAAAATCCCAGTAGATGCGCTGCCCTCTCTGGGTTTGGATTACGCGGCCTTTGTCCTGGCAGTTTTGCTCCTCTTTGTCCCTGTGACTATCTCTCTGTGGGAGCCACTATCTTCCTCTGGTCTTTAGCAGAGCTATCTCGCGGCTTCTACGTTCACTCCCCCTCCCAACCTGTTTCTTTGCTTCTACCCCCTCCAGAGAGAGAGAGAGAGAGAGAGAGAGAGAGAGAGAGAGAGAGAGAGATCCCGTGGGTGGAAGGGTAGAAAGGTTGCCCCAAGTGAAGACCTTTGCTCACAGCCTATTCTATTTCATGGTCCAGCCTCCCCCATTCTAATTCCTGATGTGCTCTGCTGCAGGGTCTTGGAACTGGAACTCCTGGGCTAATAACGTTTATCTCCAGACTGCCACCACGCTCTCCATATCCTTGTGCGGGATATTTCCCGGTCCTGGGTATCACTGCAGGACGGGACAAAGGACTGCTCCCCAACCCTGAAAGACAGGGGAGATGGAGAGGGTGCTGGGACGCATTTTGACTGGGAGCTTGATTGGAATATTGGAAGCGGAGAGAGAAGCAATGGGAAAGTGGCCGGAGACCCAGGCAATCTCCAGCACGCCCAAGAAAAGCCGGGATTGCCAGTGGCTAGAGCCCCTATACGGAGCAGTTTCTATCTAGCGCTTCGACTTATCTTTGAGATTGTTTTACTCCAAAGCGAACCCGGTTGCATCGTCCTGGAATTCCTTAACTTCATCGCAGTGATACAGGGACGCTGAGGGGTCCTAGACACAGGGCCTCGAGGCACTTCTGTTCTAGGGGAAGAAATTGCTCCCCAAGACGTTGAAGAGCAAGAGGCAGAACGTGAGGTTATCTCGGTGCTGCCCTCGTGGCATCTCCGCCACGCCATCAGGGTTACCTGATAGATACCCAGTGGCGCGCCTTCGTGCCTGCGCTTCCAGACTTGGGCGGTGCCCTGGCACCTGCGTTCAACGGTGATGTGCGCGGTTCACCCAGGTTTCCAGGAGGGAGGACTGCAGGTGCTTAGTGAGCGAGTAGGCGGAACTATGAGTGTAGGAGTGAGGTTTGTGGCACGCAGGAGGAGTGTGCCTGTATGTACAGTGTGAGTACTGGGTAGAGAACCGCAGTTGTCTACGTGTAGGGGTTGGAGACTCGCAACCCTCGCAGCCCCCCTAGAGAGCAGGATCCTACTATCCGAGATTGCCGAGCAGAAGCCCTTAAATTCAAGGGTCACAGGGCTTGAGTTCCACAGGGAAGGGACTAGCGTTTGGAAAGAAAGCCTACAGAAGCCTGCCTTCGGACGCTTTGTCACCCACACTTCTCTTGCAAGAAGCCTGGAGTTCTGCGCTGCCTTCACGGGACCCTAAAGGAAGAAGATGCCCTGTTGCCAACACTCCCTGAAAACCTCCGGAAGTCTGTGGCTTTCAAGAGGCGAGTGGGGGGAGGGGCGAGGTCCTTGAGGTCGTTCCACCCTACCTCTTCCTCCCTCTGACAGACAGCAGCTACTACTTCCACTTAGTGTGGTCGGCCACATACAACCGCCGTCAGAATCCAAACCAGCGCTTTCAAGGTTCTGTACTATGCTAGGTCCTGGTACTCAGGCCCTGTAGCAACCATAGTTATATTTTCTGCCAGTCGAAGATGGAGAACCCCTCCCGTGCTCAGCAGAGCAGGGATCTGTACTACAAAAGAAATGTCCACTTTCCTTTGCTTTATTTTAGTGTGTCTGAGAGAAAATTGAAGGATACACACCAGGCTCACATTCCATAACTCACTGGGTAGTATGGCCTCAAAGAGATGTTTCTTGAAAACATTCACCTCCACCCACTCAGGAATTTGAAATAACTTTTGTTAGATTTTGATTCTCATATTTCTCATGCGGCAGCAGCTCTTGTTATTCCTACTTTGCATAGATTGGCAGGCAGGTAGCTGGGGATATACATCAGAGTCCTAAGAGCTTCTTGTTCCTCCATCAGCCCACCTATAGAGGTCTCTGTAGTGGGCAAGGTCATCACTAGCTCACCCATAGACAGAGGGAGAGACTCTCAGAGGTTAAGTGATTCATTTCAATTTACACAGAAGTGATAGAACAGAACTTCTGACTTTCAGAATCCTGTGCAGTGGGGGAAGGGTTCCTCTACCATGAATAGACAGCACACCCTCCCCCCCCCCAGGGATGCAGGTGCCTGTATGGGTCTTCTCCAGCTGTTGTCTCTGGGGATTTCCAACTCTCTGAGAGACCAGTGGCTGTTCTGGTCACTGATAAGCCTCTTCCCAATTCTAAGGGAAGTGTCTGACTGCTTTTTCGTGGATGCCACAAGAACCCCCGGGTTCCCCCTCTTCCCTGATTGTGTGGGGACAGCAAGAATCCACGGTGAACTGCCAGCCAAAAAAAGGTTTACAGTCTTCCCATCCTGTCCCTCACCCTTGGCCTGCTGACCACGGAGGTTGGCTCTGAATCTCAGTTCTGACTTTGGTGGCCCTGCCTGTGTCCTGAGTTTGACCTTAAGTGCCAGTCTTAAGAAAGACTGAGACGGAGAATAAAAATAATAAGAAGGAAAGGGAGAAGGGGCAGAGAAAGACGAGGGGAGGGAGAAAGAAGAAAGAAGGGAAAAGAAGGGGGATGTGGCTTGTGGTCACATAGAAGGAGCTGACGCTGCTAACAGCCACAGCTGGGTGAAGGCTTGCCATTGCCACTCCCTGTTCACCACACCTGATGGCGACCCAAGGCCATCATTACAGACACTGAAACCACATCCTGGCTTTCACCTCTCGGGGCCTGACCAAAACAGCGGTCTCCCTCCACCTCATGCCTCCAGTTCCCCACCTGGCACCCCCCCCCATCCAAGCTATCCTCATCCACAGCTTAAAAGACAGCAGAGGCTTTGGCTATGGACTGATTGACTTTTGCTATTTCATGGAGCTAGTCAGTCTTGTTCTATGAGACCGGTCATTCTAGGTCCGGAGCTCTACTCCCTCACAGGACTGCATGTGATGTCTCCCACCAGACTCTAATTGTCCTTTACGCCCCCCATTAATGGTCCAGGCATACCCGTTCCTTTAAGTTCCTCCGCCTACTAAGCTGCTTTCAGCCATGAGTCTCTGCATATAATACCACCCTCTACCCAGAATGACTTGGCTGCTTGTCTCTGAAGGACTTAGAAAAGGTAGGATGGAGATCTTCCCAGGCTTCAGGAGGACTTGGGTTGTAGTTGGGTTTGGGGGTCAGAAGAGATCCACAGCATTCTAGGAAAACTCCATTCCATGTTGTCCGACAACAGGGCTCAGGCCTCTGCCCTTCCTTTCTGCCAGGTGGATCAGGGAGACCTCAGGTTTGAGAAAAGCCTTAGGAAACAATACAGGGGAGGACAAATGCGGTTTGATCAGTCAGTCCAGATTATTTTCACTTGAGATAATGCATTAAAAACACAGGGTATTCAACCACACAGATTATGGAAACACATTTGGAGAAACTACATTAAATGACCTTGAGCTCCTGGGGGCTGTTTCTGGGTTCCCAGTAGCCAGCATAATACCCGTAGCAGGAGGTATTCAATTATAGTTATGCAATAAATGAATGAGTGAGTGGATGAATGAATGGGTAAACTCAGAGACTTGCTTACTGCTCAGTATCTCTGAACCCTCAGACCTCTCCTGCATGCCCCAGTACCTTCCTCCCCCTTGTTAGCATTCATCCCTAATCCAAGCCTCACTCTTTCCTCCCAACACTCACAGACTAACCCAAGGAATGGGGTGATCTGGTACCCCAAGCCCACTTGCCTGGATGCTCCTCCAGCTGGGGAGCCGATTTCTAGCTACTGAGGAAGTGAACAGCACCTTCCATCACAGAAGGCTGATAAAATGGTTCTGATGCTGGACTGTAATGAAGCCCAGGCTGCGGTCAGGCAGGCACTGCAGTGACCACTGTGGCTCTTTTTCCCTTTCTTTACTTTAAGATGAAATATACATGATAGAGGCACAAGATCGGGTTCCTGGAGTAAAATATGCAGCAATGTCCCTTGTAGCATTTCTGTCTCCAGCTTCAGCTAGCTTGTTTTACTCAGTGACCTCCATGTCATATACCCACATCTCCTTCTTTCTTTTAAATGTATGTGCAGCATTCTGCCCAATGGATGCCCTGTCATTTTTCTTTTTCTTCTTCTTCTTTTTTTTAGAGCAAGTCCCATATTGATGGGGCATTTAAGGCATTTCTGAGCTTCTCTGTTGCAAACGATGCTGCCACCAACAGCTTTTATGCATGTTCCTTTTAACAGATGTGCAAGCATTTCTCCTCAAAGCAAGGAGAGGGATTGCTAGATTGAAAGATAGGTGTATTATCAATGTTAATATTGTCAAATTATCCTCCAACAAGATTGTACCTATTTAATTTCCCATCTAGAAGCTAGGATGGAAATCCATCAACAATGGATTTTTATCAAGGTTTTTCATTTTTATGTCAATTCTGCAAGCATTGCTGGGAAGCGAGGGCTCCTCCATCCAGGAAATTGCAGGCCTTGCATTGCAGCTGGGAAGGTGCTGTGGAGACATGGTGACAGTACATTCATACTGCCATCAGGGCTCAAGAAAATGACTGCTAGAGGAGAGGTAGGGGCCGAGAAGGCTGAAGAGAAGAGGTAAGACTTGCCTGAGGCTTTGGAGGTGCCGAAATTTATCAAACACAGAAGCAAGAAGACTTGAGGGAGTCATCCAAGCAAGGGCCCTGTCTCCTGGGCCCTGGATGCAGCTGTTCCGGAGACAGAGCCACAAAGCTCTGTAAGAGCAAGCACTCCAGTGGCCAAGGAACTGGAGCTCTATCCCACTCTATCCCAGGAGCCAACAAACCATCTTCACAGGCGCAGGCATCCTTTTCATTCACTGTGGGGCACATAGTAGGTGCTTAACAGACATTTATGGAAAGACAAAGAAATGCCTGAACGGTATTTAAACAGTATGCATCCTCCTCTTCCATCTCTTCCATCTTTCAGGGACAGAACTGGGAAGCTGCTTGCTTTCTAAACGCTGGAAAGACGGTAGAGACGAATCCAGCCTAGGAACCCTCTCCTGGGTCTCAACCCCCATCCCGGCCTTGTGCCAGATCCTTTCACCTCTGCCTGTTAGAGATTGCTTTTGGTTTCTGTGTTGACAACCCTTGTTTCTGTGTTTAGAGCGGCTGTTCAGTGCCATTTCCTGATTTAATATCGGTCCCGGCACAGAGCGAGGATGCACAGTTAGCAGATTTTGCTCCAAGTATTTTTCAAGCTCCCTTTTGATGTAAGGGTTGGGTTTTCAGCTTCCCTGATCTCGACAGGCATGCAGAGGGGAGGAGGGGCTAAGGGAAGAAGGAGTTGAGAACAGGAGATGGAGGGGAGGGAATCAGGACCCTGAGGACCTCTGGCAGAGCTGATCCACACAGAGAGCTTAACCAAGACAGGAGCAAACAGAAGAATCTGAAGCAAGACTGCCACTACCCACTGTGTGACTGGGAAGGGGGACATAGCTGTCTCTGAAATAAACAAAAGGCTCAAATAAAGTGGCATGGAGCAACTCCAAAACACCAGGAGGCAAAACCAAAATTAACCTGGGTCCCAACAGCACTGGATTTTGTGTGACTTTGATAAAATGTCTACTGGAACCAAAGACTTCTGTGAGATTAGAAGAAAGAAGAGACTAAACACTTCTCACTCTTCTATTAGGAACTAGAGCTCTGTTAGTGCAAAATAAGAAAGAAAGAAAGAAAGAAAGAAAGAAAGAAAGAAAGAAAGAAAACTTAAAAAGCGGCAACTGATACATGTATAGTGGAGGCAGGAGGCTCACAGACCCACAATTGAGGACAGAACTCAAGAAGAGACCAACATTTCTTGACACTGACACCCCCATCAGTATTTCCTGACACCTACAGTATCCCTAACAGCATTCCCATCAACATCCCCATCAGCATCCCCTTCAGCATCCCTAGCAGCAGCCCCATCAGCACCCATAAAGTTACTAGGTTTCATTTCTCCCTCTTCAAACACCCATTTGCAGGATTCTCCCTCTGAGACCTTCTGTGTCAATTTAGGTCTTCTAAGAAGCAAACAAAAGATTTATTAGAGTATCACTGGGAAGGAGGTAGGAAGGAGGAGCAGGATGGGCAGGGAGATCACAGACACCTGTGAAAAGAACAAGAAGGAAGAAGCTGAAGTTTCAGCCTGAGCTGGAGAAGTTACAAGCTCCTGGGGATGTTGAGGCTCCCTATCTCATGGGAGTGAACCAGCTCCCATACCAGTGCTGGATTAGGGGCTGGAAGCAGCCAGAAGTACAGCCAAGGGTCAAACACAAGTATGGGAGTGCCAGGGCAGGGTTATCCATCCACAGGGCTCCGACAACAATTGCTCATGAAGGAGACCTCAGCCAGGCCCTTCCTGGCTATCCCATCCCCCATCTTCCACTGGCTCAAGGCAGATTTTTCCAAGTACTTACTCATCCACAAGCATCTTACTGGGGGGGGGGGGGGAGTCTGCATGCAAGGGATGACATACAGTTAGTATTTCTTATTTCATTCAATCTTACCCAGTAACCTTGTAGATAGGCCCTATGATCATGGTTGCCTCCATGTCATAAACAAGGAGCTTAAGTTCACATGGACCGAATCACTTGCCAGAGACCACAGCTACCAAGCGGTTCAGCATAGATCCAAAGTCCCTTAGACTCTAGCCATTGCTCTAAATAGCTTTTACTGGGAAAAAGTCCATAAAGGGAATACGAGAAGCTCCTTCCCCTCTGTGCACCCACCTCTCCTGTTGCTTAATCTCCTTCTGATCTCCTTAGGGTCCATGCCCACCTATTTCCAGGTTCGTCTGCTAGTCCACTCCAAGCAAGAGACACAGAATGTTTGCCAGAAGTAAGCACTGTCCAGCATCCACATATCTGTGTTTTTCCTAAGCACCCTTTCCTCCAGGAAGCCCTCCCTGGTTCACCTATGTTTCCATAACCCCGTATACACACAGAGCACCAAACTCCTGTTACGTCTGTGTCCAATGCCGAGCCCAGCTTTTCTAGAACCAAAACTAACTCTAGATCGAATGTAGGTGCTCGCAGGGGAAGATTGGTCCAGGACAACAAAAGAACACCTTCGGAAGGTAAGAAACCTTTGCAGAGAAAACCATGGCTTTGACCTATGGAAGCACAGCCTGCAGTACAGGGCCTGACCACCAGGGGCCTCATCACCTTGAGGCAGGGCTAAGGTGGCCCCAGGGCAAGTCGGGCAAGATAGGGCCTCCCTCCTCAACTATCCTGCAGGGGCCAGCCCCCGGCCTCAGCATCCACTCAGCCCAGTGGCCCAGTGGGTAGCCCCAGCTAAGGAGGAGAGTTATTTTTATTTATTTCTTCTTAATCATGAACTTAATTTAGCTGCTAATCAGGTTACCATGGTGATTTGCACGGGCTTTACAGCAGTTTCCTAACGCGCCTTTTTCTCACTCTTTTAGTAAACGAGCAAAATTTGGGCACTGCGCAAGGAACATTTGGGCGCTGCACAAAGAAGCTGCCTGCTGACTGTCCTAGAACAAGGTCAACCGCATCGCTTTTCTTTCACCTTGCCTCGTGTGCTTAAGAGTCCGTCATGACTCTGGGCAGACCCCGAATACCCCAGGTATTTCTTTTCTGTCCCCTCTCCAAAACCTTCAGTTGGTCCCTGTCGCCAGCCAGATGAGGACTGGGCCTTGTGCATTGCTTTAAAGGTCTGCCCTCTGGTCTTCTTTCCCAGCCTCCCCTGCATGGGCATCTGTTCCTCTGTATCTTTGTTTGTGATGTTCTCCCAGGCCTAGGAATATCTTCCTCAGATATATGGAAGCCCTCACTTGTTGGAGTCTTCCAGAAGAGTTCATTCTTCCCTTCTGTACTGAAGAAGGGGGTTCTAGCTTCTCTTGGAGGGTCACCATATCCCAAGGGGTTATCTAAAAATACATCTGAGCACCGAAACTGGCTCCATTACACCCTGGCATGGGACTGGGTGTTGTCAACACAGGGAAGCGGGGCAGGGAGGCGGTAGGAAGAGAAGACTAAGAGCTCCTGTCTTGACAGCTTGTTGTATTTCTCTGTCTGGAAGTTCGGCTTGCTTTCCATCCAGGCAGTCGGTGGGTGGGGGTCGGGGGACAAGGATATTCACTTCATGTTTCTCCTGTCTCACCCAGGGGCTCAGAAACACTCCTTTCTCAGACCAAATTGAGTACCCCACCCCATCCCCCACAGGGGCCTCCCAGAAGGGACAGTGTCTCCAGATTGGAGACCACAGTTTCCAGGATCTCCCCGAGGACCTCAGGGCTGGCTGCCAATCAGACCTGGAATCAGCCATAGTCCATTAGTGGATGCCCCGGGTGCAAGGCGCCAACACAGCCCCCCAGGCATTGGCGCCAGAGGCTGCCCAGGGAACCCAAAGCCACCTTCAATCATTATCTTGGCTTTTGTCATTAGACAAACTGGACCATGGACTATAGGCTGTTTCCTAGGTGAGCATCCTTTCCAGCTTCACACACACACACACACACACACACACACACAGCTACTCTGAGCTCACAAACTAACCACCAGTGTTGGGTGTGGGTACAGCCCCCACAGGAGGCCTGGCCTTTTACAGCATCCCACCCTGCCACTGAGGCAGTGTGGGCTTCTAAGTTGCTATCCTTCTCAGAGACATTCTTATCTCCTCTGGAAGATGGGGCGATAGCAAGAGGACACACTCGGGCTTCGATAACCAGGGCTACATGTTAGAGCCCAAAGAACTTGGGGCTCCCAGAGAGGCTCTGCACCTTTTCTGTGATTTTGATTGAAGTTTGAGACCCTGGGAGGTGAGGTTAGCAGGCTGAGACACCTATAGGGGTGACAAGAGAGGAGCTACCTAGATGACAGGCCAGACAGGCCCTGATGGCTGAAGCCACGCTGGCAGGCTTGATTGTCCAACCTACTCTGCTCCCCCACACCACCCTTTCAACCTGTAAAGAATCCTGGCTAGAACAGATCCAGCAGTGATGGGAGCATAGAAGGACAGAATGTCCAGGCACAAGTGCCCAAAGCTAGGGACAATCTGGGGTTCTAATCCTAACTTAGTGGGACATTTACTGTGTGATCTTCAGCAAGTCACTTAACCTCTCTGGGATTTTGTTCCTTTTTCTGGGTAGGTAAAACCCCACTTAAATAAAGATTGGACTTTATGTTCTGCACCTGCACCTCCTGCCTGAAAGCTCTTGTGTCTACCAGTAGTGAAGGGAGAAAGGGCAGCTTGGAGAGAAGGGAGAAGAGTGCAGTACCTGCTCCGGCCACTGGGGGCTGACTTACTCCACCCTGTACACACTTTTAACTATCAGCTGCCTGTTCCTAGGAAGGGTTTAAAAGGCACCCAGTGTGGGAAAGGGCAGGGTCACGGGTTGCACAGCACTGTGTCTAAAAACACAGGCTCCGAGCCTGATGTCAGAGTTCAAATCCCGGGTCTTACTAGCTGGGTGGCCTTTGAGCAAGGTGCTTACACTGCCTGTGTCTACGCTTCCTTCCATGTCTAATGACCGGCAGTAGCCTTTTGAGCCTGGTGAGTCAGAGCGCCCTGGAGAGTGACTGTGCACCAAGCAGTTCCCTATCTGCCACTTCTCAAAGCCACCATGGAAACACTCCAGGATGCTGAAAGGCAGACGTGAAACCTCTCACCTGGGCCTGCGACTCAGAGCGTTTGCCACCAGCCCCTGCCCATTCCCACTTCTGTTCAATATGATCGATGTTCTCAACTGACTTGTTTTGCAAAACAAGTTCATACAGCAATGGAAACAGAGACAGGAGTAGGAGTTAATTAAGGGCAGGGTGAACCACACATCGATCCTAACATCGTTAAAAGAGAGACAACCAGACTTTAGGACATGATTCAACAAGGAGAACGCAACACTATCTACAAAGGCTTCCAGACAAAGATCGAATATGACAACACCCTAACTACTGGCTTCTGGGAAACACTGGGGATGAATGGAGGAGCCCCCCCCTGGAATAGCACCAGGAGGGGGGGCATCAGTCACATCCACAAGAAGATATAGTCTGGTGAGAGCAAGACCTAGGGCTACCCAGAGATAAGCAAATGTTCCCAAAGAAACTCGTGGCACTTTCAAAAAGTGAAGTTAATGACATTTCTCTTATTCTCAATGTGGACTATCAAAAAGATGCTTAAGAATTATGCCAATTAAATGCAATTGCTGATAGCATGGTCCAAACACACAAAACTGAAGTATGTATTTTTGAGAAAATTTGGAATATTTGAATAACAAGCAAGTACTGGATATGAAGAGAACTGTTAGTTTTATTTTGTTCGATGTGATGCTGGTATTACTTATGATCATGTTAAAAGAAATTCTAAGTCATAATCGGTTAGTCACAGCTTATAAAATATTTAGGTATAAAATGCACTGGTACCTAGGATTTGTTTCAAATACTCCAACAAAAGGAGAGGAAACAGAAGGGCAGCTGGTGAGGGCAGACCACCAAATAGGAGGTGTTAAAGATGCAGGGCTCAGAGGCATTAGGGGTGAGCATGGTTTGGCCCCTTGAGATAGAAGGGACTAGAAGGTCTGTCAAATCACTGGCTAGCTAAGGAGCAGCATGTCTCTTACCTATTCTCGGGCCCTGGGAGAAAGAGGACGCTCACACACCACCCAGAAACGCGGTCATTCGCGTTCTCACTGACTCCTCAACTCTTCTATCCGTCTATCATCTGTTTACTCCATCAGCATATCAGCTTGTGGAGCGCACACTATGTGTGAAATGCAGAACTGGTCATCCTAACAGCGTGGCACTGCTGAGGTTGAAGGGAGAGTCGCACACTTGTTGACTCTACTGTCATGAAAACACGTCTCTACAAAGCATGAAAAGTCCAAATAAGGATAGTTATGGGCCGTGTTGGCATCTCACATGGAGGATATGACCTGGTCTGACCTGAGGGATGCTCAGGGATGCCTTCTCTGTAGCATTTATGCAGAGACTTGAAGGATAAGATGGGCACGGTCAAGTGAGGAGCCTAGAAAGTGCACTGGGGCAAAAAGAACAGTAAGAGCAAATGTCCTGGGGCAGCAAGAAGCAAGGAATTGGGGAGAGCATAAAGGAGTAGCTAGGACAGAGTGACAGTAAGGACAAGCCAGTTAAGGAGCTCCTGAGGGTGAGAATCACTGCTCTTGACCTTAGAGAAAGCTCTCTTCCATAAACATCATGGCACACAGAGACAGAGGCGGCAGGGACAGAGGCAGGGATAGCAGCATTGGGCCCGCTAACAGACGCTCCTGTGATGGGTCAAGGCAAGAACTGCAGAGGGTATGCTCTTGTTGTCTAGAGTAAATGCCCACTTCCTCCAGGAATTTTTGCTGGGGAGTAGGGTAAAGAGGAAGCCTTCTCTCTAGTGCAGAGAAAAAGTATTGGCAAAGTGGACCTTTGGAACTAACAAATAAGTATTGTTTCTTGTTAGGATTTTAAAATCTGGGGGAAAGCAGGCCCAGGCTCTTTCTGTGATCCATTTTGCAGCCAGTCACAGTCAAGGACAAGACATTCTAGGCAACTTCAGGGCCCCTTGACCAGTGATTTATGGCCCTGAGACTAAGGCTTCTAAGGAAAAGGCTCCAAAGGAAAAGGCTCCACACAAGTCAGACATGTGGTTCCAGCAGTTAGAGTCCACCCATCTGAGTCAGGCCAGCATCTGGAAAATGAACCAGGCTGGCACGAGCTGAACATCTTCATTCATGGTAAGTGGGCACAGAGGACCAGGAGCTGGGGAGAGAAGACCCATTTTTCAGATGAGGAAAATGAAGTTTGGGGGGAAAAAAGCCTTGCTCAGGGTCAACAGCTGGGGGAGTCAACCTCACATCTGCGTGAGTCCTAAGGCTGTATGCCTCAGTATGTGAGTGGCTCCCTGGAACTTTCTACATCTGCCTGGTATGGTTGGTTGACTCCTTAGGGCTCTTTCTCCAGTTTTCCAAGATTGGAATGCTGATGTCCCCATAGGGGGAGCAGAGAGGCTTCCAGACCCGAGCTGGCATATCCAACAGCAGCTCTTTCTCCTCAGAACCAAATGCCTGCATCCTTGTCCGGAACAATGGTTCTACAAAGACCTACAAGAAATTAGGAATAAGAAACCTTCATCCTTTAAAGCATGCAAAGCATTCTGAACCCCTGTGAGAGACAGCATTGCACAGCTCATGCGTGTCCCTGAGAGGATGCTAGGTTTTGGCCTTCAGGAGCACCATGGCTGACTCAGCTCTGTGGTTCCAGCAGTCTGGCTGAGAAGGAGACAACGGATGCCTCTGAGGAACAGGACAGACCTTTGGCACTGGAGGTGGTACAACAAACCCAATTGAGAAGAAAAATGAAAAGATAGGGGAAGACTAAAGGAGCAAGATTCATTGTCAAAAGCAGGCTACAAAACCATATTTTAAAAATCTACATAAATGCTGCATTCACTTAATCATGTGAGAGAGTGAGCAAACACGTGAGCACAGCAAAGGTTCTAGATTTAAAAGTGTAAGCCAAATGTTAGCAGTCATATTTACGTGTGGTTATTTATTTCCTTAATTTTTCCTCCAAGGTGTATTAAAATGAGCTTATAGAATTCCAACAAACGGGAGAAAAGTCCATTGTTACATTATTGGATAACCATTTTGATAAATATTCAAGATTGGGGTATTGCCTGCTTTCCTGAACCCAGAGATAGCTGGGTGCCAGTCAGGGATCTGACATTCTGTGAGCACAGAGGGGCAGCCATGATACTGCAGACCCCAGGGCCCCCAGGATTCACACCAGAAACCTCCAGCCAGCCCTCTATCCAGGATGCAGAGAGTAGATGCCAGGCCCAAGAGCCATCTGCCAAATCCCGGCATCACCAAGTACATTTCCAGACTCTTTCTCCATCACAAGTCAGTAAATCAAAGCCTATCTCATACAAAGGTGGGCCTTTTCTGGTAAAACACAAAAAAACTTAATCTTTGGTCCAGAAGCAGTAGATTGCGGCAGCAAGCCGGCAGCCAAAACCATTAATCTTTGCCGCGTTCCCCAACTGGCCCGAGCAGTAAAGAAGATAATACCCCAGCAGAATCAGTGACCCACTACAAATTGGTCCTGAAAGGTCCACCAGCATAAATAGACTTTTGCTGATCCAACACTTGTTAGGAACCCCAACAAAGAGACTATTGGCTCATCTGATGAGCCGCTTGCAATGGGCCCTTGCAATGGCTTGTGATGGATGACCACCCTCCCTTGAAGGGGAAGATGCAGCTCCTGGTATGGGGCCCTTTCTCATCTTAAATTTGTCCTCAATAAATCACAGGTGCAGAGAAGCCAGCATCAGTTTCATTACACCTACATGCTCCGGTATCAATCACGCCACCATGGCGGCCTGTCTCGGCGCCGTTCATTTCAAGTGGCTTTTTCTGTCCTGAGTCTGTTTCCAGCGTGATGCATGCTTCAAATGGGCTGCAGCCCAGTGGGAAGGAGGAAGATGCTTCCTTCTGAAGGCCTCTGCTTCCTCGGCCTCAGCATTTATTCCCTCCTCTTTCTCCATTCACCGGTCCCCAAATGGGTGCTATTCTGAATTCAGCACCCAGTCCCCAGGCAGATAGCTTAAACTTGAAAATCAGAAAGCCTCCTCTTCAGAGAATGGCTCCTGACATTTGGCCATTAAAAAGTAACAGTTTTCCTTTGTTTCTGAATCTGTAAAATGGGGTTATAACACGTCACTGTGTATATCGAGTGCAGTGTTATGAGTAAAGGCCCCTGCATAGCACAACACAAAGCAGATGTTTGACTGAAGTGGTCCTAACCCCTGAACGTTTCTGCACTTGGATTCAGACTGAAGAGGAAGGATTGCGAGGTGGCTGAAGTCACCGCACAGGCTCCTCTGTCCCAAGCCCAGGACCTAGTACCAGCACAGGTGTGTCAGTTACAGCCATAATTCATAAGAAGTGCTGCCACAGTTCATTTTTCTGCCCTATTCCTTTCATTGTAGGTAGTTAAGATACACTTAAAACTAAAGGCACCAGCAAGCTCACAGACTTCTTCTTAATGCATATAATCAAACACTTTAGTGTTATTGAATGCATGTATAAGACTCATCATAAAAACTGCAAAGTTAAAAAACAATCACAAATGGTGTCTTTTTCGACAAGTCCTAAGCCTATCTTCCTAACCACCAGAGGCAAGTCCAGCACACAGTCCTGTCCCAGGCCTCTGGGGAGGGCAGAGCTCCCACCATCTCTGCTGTGGGGTGGAACACTCAGGGACAGTCTGCTAATCATTAACCAAATGAGCACGTCTTCAACAGAGAGGGGAATGCAAAGGGGCCTTCCTCTCTGAGATGCTCAGGGCCGCAGACAGAACAAGCTTTCCAAAGGATACTTCCATTCACTCTAAACCCACAAGAGCAGGAGTGACAGAGCCATTTGCTTGCTCTGTCGGGGAGGGGACACAAAGGAGATGCAGAGAGACAGGATGAGAAAGGAGATAGGTACAGCAGGGAATAGCAGGGGAAGGGAGGGGAGAGGAGAGGAGGAAAGGAACTCCAGGACACAGGAGAGAGGGGAAGGCAGAGTGGATGCCGGACAGACTCTACTCCAGGGCACAGTGGCACACCAGTGATGTATATGGCCTCAAAACCTGAAGAAAGAGCCCATGGAACCACAGATGGATGCTACCTATCACAAAGAACGGACTAGGCTAGCAATGGTGGTGGTGGTGAGACCTACATGTCCAGCCTGACCATCTATACTCTTTTCACTTCCGACTACTTAATCTCCTATATACTCTGGAAGGTAGTTACTATGTTTCATCTGTTCAAAGATAGACTTTCCTTTGCTGGTTTTAACACCTCTGAAGTGTCTGTTGCCATCCATGGTGATTGAGCAGTGAACGATCTTGGTGCCGTTGTCATATCTGGGAAGATACATCACAACTTTAGAATGGGAATTTTTAGTTTAAAATCTTCAGACTGGCAGGGGAGTGTGGAAAAACATGAACATCGACAATGCCCATGTTCTGTCTCTAACTAGGTAGCTTGAGGACTACCTTATGCAAATTATTTTGCTTGCATACCCCTTTTGAGATGTAGTGACAAAGGCGTGTGATAAAAAGCTAAATAAACCCAAGGGTTCTTTCTGTAAGGCTATAACTAACATTGCAAGTAGAGAGCATTATATGACGACAGTTTCATTGACAAAGGTTCCGTTTTCCTTAGCATCACAAGAACTCGTTGTGCAGAAAAAAAAAAAAAAAAACCCCAAAACGCAGCACAGGTTCCATCCGCTAGAGCAGCGGGATCCCAACCTTCCTAATGCTGAGATCCTTTAGAACAGTTACTCATGCTGTGGCGACCTCCAACCACAAAATTATTTTCTTTACTACTTCATAACTGTAATTTTGCTGCCATTACGAATTATAGTGTACATATCTGATAGGCAGGATATCTGATATGTGACCCCTGAGAGAGGATTGTCCAATCCTAAAAGTCCACAGATTGAGAACCACTCCTCTAGATGGACAAACCCTTCCTTGCTCCCTCAGAGTCACACAGAAATCAAAGCCCCGGCCTTTCTAATTCCAGACCTCACACTCTTGGCCATTAGTGTTAATCTTCTTTGGCATCTCTGGAGGCAGACCAATAGAGGCTCCAATGCCAGTTCTGCCACTGAGTGCTTTGTGACCAGGACAGTGACTTCTGGTCTTGGGCTCGTAACACAGAGATGCTACAAAAACATGCTTCTCAAAGTTATGGGTAAGGAAGTCCATATACAAAGAGAGTCAGCCAGGAAATAGGCCCCAAGAAGGCTCAAGATGCCTACAGGGCATCTATGGCGCAACCTCTTTGCCCCTCAGCACTAACTAGTGAAAGACTCGGATGGCACTGAACTGGCATTGGTGTAGAGCAGAATAAGATACTTTCAGACCTGACTCAGAAAAAACAAAAAAGCCGGGCGGTGGTGGCACACGCCTTTAATCCCAGCACTCGGGAGGCAGAGGCAGGTGGATCTCTGTGAGTTCGAGAACAGCCTGGTCTACAAGAGCTAGTTCCAGGACAGGTTCCAAAACCACAGAGAAACCGTGTCTCGAAAAACCAAAAAAGCAGTTCTGCATACACCATGGCCCCACGCCTAAGGAATATTCAGTCTTCTCTTCCACCAACAAAACAAAAAACACAGTAACAGTAACTAGAAGCAGCCTGATGCTGTTTCTATTATGCTATTCACATCTAAAGAAGGCCAGGAGAGTTGAGCAGCCTATGAGATTGACTTGAGATGACCTGGGCCCACCCAAAGAACAAGTAGATTCAGTGGTTTTTTTTTTTTTTTTTTTTTTTTTTGGTTTTTCGAGACAGGGTTTCTCTGTGGTTTTGGAGCCTGTCCTGGAACTAGCTCTTGTAGACCAAGCTGGTCTCGAACTCACAGAGATCCGCCTGCCTCTGCCTCCCGAGTGCTGGGATTAAAGGCATGCGCCACCACCGCCCGGCCTAGATTCAGTGTTTTGAGTCAATTTGATATTATTTATTGGAGGAAGTGACTGATGAATTAATTCCCTACTCCGTCTGAGACCAGAAGAGTTCATTTTTAAGTGCCCACCTTAGTGACAAATAAAACATGCATACTCTACAGTAAAATTGGAAGAATGTTAAAAAGACTTAGCCACATATAACCCCATTGTTATGGGTTGGATATGGCTTAAATGCCTGCCCCAAAAAGTTTGATGCTGGATGTTTGGTACATGCTGTGGTGATGATGACATGGAACCTTAAAGAGGTGGACTTTACTGAGCAGTACTTAAGACAACTGGGGTGTAGCTTTGGAAGGGAATGCAGAACTCCAATCTATTGGAAGGTTCCTGCTGCACGGACTCCAGCCCTTATGATAGAACTGCCCTTAGCTCCTCACTGAATCCAGCATCGCATCCTCCAAAATGAGGAGCTGATGAACCTCTTTTCTTTGTAAAGTAATGCCTTTGGCTTTTTGTTATATCAACAAAAACAGACTAATACACCTCCTCGGTCACATTTTGTTTCTTTCCATTCTTATTCTTGTCCACATTTTACACAGTTGATTCATGCAATTCTATATCTTGATGGGTTTTTTGTTTTGTTTGTCTTTTGCTTAGCATCAGCATTTCTCCATATTAGGAACTCTTTGACAGCTTCATTTTTATTGTTGCCCATTTTATTATTAAATGAGTGGATCACAGTGTACCAAATGTTCTCCTAAGCATGGGACTAGCTGTTTCCAATGCCCCGGTGGAGACCTGAGTGCCGAAAACTTTGCTTATATTTGTATTCCCTTGAGGCAAATTATGTAGAGTAGCATTACTGAGTCAAATGACTTATACATTTTCAAGACTCTCTGTTGTTATTAAATTGCGATTTATATTTAAGAACTTTGAATCTAGCCTTCCCAACAGTGAGTGTTAACTTTTAAAAATTGTCTATAAATTAGTTAAGTGAAATTTTTATAATTATTCATCAAGCTTTGTTTATTAGTCAGCCTGGGCTCTTCTAATCTTATTCCATAATTATACCTATAAGTCTTAAGACAACAGCAATATAGTTAAGAGTTCCTGCAAGACAGACTTGGGATAGAGGGCATCTTTATCTCACCCCTCCCCTCAAGGCTCAGCATCCTGTAGGGGGTTGGGGGGAGATGGTAAGAGCCAGAGGTGGTGGACGACTTCAAGGAAACAGCCTCTTCCAGACACAGCAGGACAGGTTTAGGTATGGACTCAGAGACTGTGACAGCATGCACAAGACCCACATGAGATGATGCCAGACAAAATCCCAGCACTGAGAAAGGGAAGAGCACACACTCTTAACTAAGAAGCTATTTGCAATTGATCTCTACAAGGAAAGGGAAAGTCAGTTTGTTTGTTTGTTTGTTTGTTTGTTTGTTTTCAACAGAATGTCACTAGGTATAGCAACCACACTCCAGGCCAGGCTACATGCTCAGGAGTAGCCAACCAACAAACCAGGTTCCATGGAGTTTTCATGAGCTTTGTTTTGATTTTTAAGAGAAAGAAAGAAGTTGGCTGAGTAGGGAGGTGAGGAGAATCTGGGAGGAGTCAGGGAAACAGAAAGAATATGACCAGAAAATATTATATGAAATTCTCAAAGAATAACCAAAAACATAAAAAAGAAAAGACAGTCCCTGCTTAAGCAAGCTTCCTCATTTTGAATCATAGCTCCCCACTTGTATATGTAATGTATATGTGTGTATATTCATATATGTGTGTGTGTATGTGTGCGTGTGTATATATGTGTGTATATATGCATATGTGTATATGTATATGTGTGTATGTGTTTATACTATAATCGTCCTGAGACAGAGGAAACCATCCTCCCCACTTCTCAAAACCTTGTCTTTTCTTATATTTTAATAGAGATAAGACAAGTAACAGTGTCTTTGTAAAGATCTTAGGGAAATAATACCACCTACAGCAAAACTCAATGAGTATTAGCTACTTGATTTTCATCTTTTGTAAATTTTCTTCCATATGGGTCTCACTTTTCTATTGAGAGCCTGAAAGGTTTTTGTTGCTTGCTTGTTTGTTTTTCACCAGTACTGGGGATTGAACCCAGAGTCTCACACATGCTAGGCAAGTGCTCTGCCACTAGACTGTATCTTCAGCCCTGTAGGGATTTTAATTGCTTCATTATTAATTTGGAAGAGTTCTTATACAAAAGGCAATATCCTTTGTCACTTGTGAACAGTTTCTAATTGGCCCTTAAAACTACGGGTTCTCCCTGATGGCCCTATGAGATATCTTAGAGCTACTTGGGAGGTAAGACGGCAGGGAGGAGCTATAGGCAGATTTGGGAGGAGCTATGTCTATAGGCAGACTTAGGAGAAGCAAAGCGTTGTGATTCCCAGTGATGCACTCACTCGCTATACATGCCTTCTGTCCACAATGGTGCCTGTCTCACAAGTGAGGTAGGAAGGGATGAGGAAGCCCTCCTGAGGCACAGGCAGTGTGGCCATGGCTGAAGCTCATCTGCGCCTAAACACAGCCCGTGTTACTATGTGTTGGGCAAGAAAACCATGGAGCCTTCTGAAGCCATTCTTCCTTAGTTTATAAGGATATTTTGAGGGGGGAAAGCGGCTACTGCGATCTCCATTTTACATCTCCATTCCTGTAAACTCAACGCTTTTCTGTCAACAAGGGTTCCAAGGAGTGAGAAAGCCCCTGTTTTTCATTTTTTATGTCTATTAAAAATAAACATGCTGAGAAGCTGCCTTTTAGCTCTTTATCAAGCCTCAAATGACATGTAGCCCTTGTCAAATCAGCGTTGACGAAAGCAGCCAGCACAATTTGCGAGACATGGGGAATAAACGTGGTGGAGGGCGGGTTTCCCCTCCATTGATCAAAACAGCTTTTGCTGAATTGATGGGCAGCCAGAAGCCTCCTCGATCCCGCCGAGGCTAAGATGTGCCTTAGCAGGAAACTGCCCCCAAAATGGCCTGTCTGGGTTCAACTCGCGGGGCACCAGGCAGAATATTTAACCTGGGAAGTGCACAGATGGGCACATCTCCTGCCGAGTCAATTTAATCAATACTTTCCTTGCTCTGGAAACTCGGGACATCTACAGAGAGCAGAGCCACACTCCACAGAAAAGGGGCTTTAAATTCTAATGAGCTTTCTCTAAGCTAATTAGTGACTTTGCTAAGTGGAGGCTTTCTTTGTTAGAAAACACACCCTGGCCTTGGAAAGTGCCAGCTTTCTTTCCCCTGGGTGTCTGCTTTCACCTTCTCTCTTCCAGCCTGCTAGGAAAGGACTCTTGCCCTGCTGGAAGACAAAGTTTCTGATTTTTTGTCTTTAACTGATCAGCGTTGCATTTTATTTGTAAGAACCACAAAGTACAAGAGATGAATTTCTCCCCAATCCTACCTGTCACCAGCCTGACAGGAAGGAGAGGATAAACACAGCCTCTGTGGCAGAGACCAGACAGCATACTCCTCCCAACTCCCCCATCCCTGGTAGCACAGTAAAATTTGGTAATTATAAATCAAGCAAATCTAAGCAAATCTAAGGGGCAAATAAGGTCCCCCCCACTCCTGGCTATTGAGAATGAGGCCCAATCATTTGTCTCCACAACGCACAAACTCCAAAACCCTTGATAAGCCTCAGCCATAAAGTTGATTACTCACAGGGATAGTTGTACAGGAAAATCTTTTTCATCTGAAGCGGGGAGGGGAACATGATGAAGGACAAAGAGGAAGAGATGAGCAGGGGTGGCTACCACTGGGGGATTTTGTGCATCAGAATTAAGAGCTGGATAGGAAGTAAGATTTCTTTCCCTCTCACTTTCCTGCCTTGTTGTCATTGTCCTCATCTGGATCTTTCTGTCACTAGCTCCATCTCCACTCTCCTGTCCCTTCTGAGTACTTGATGAAGACACCCTGCCTGGAAGTAATTGCATTCAGACCCCTGAGTCGCACTTAGAAGTCTTTGGGACTGATGGAGATAAATCCCCGGCAGGCTTTTGTTACCTCTCGAAGTGGCCCCTGTCATTTATTAGACGAATTAAAGTATCAATTTCTGTTTAAACATTAACAGGGTGATGCCAAATATTAGTCAGTTCCTAATAATTTTGAGGGATTAAAAAGATAATAAAAGTAATAGTCCATTACATTACCTACTTCAGCAAGATTGTAATGAACGTAATAAATTCTGGATCAGGGTTGTAACAACTTCCATCTATTTAAAATGAATTTGTAGGGTTACTTTCATTAACTATGTATATGGGGAAAATGATCTGACATATTACTTTAAAAGAGCTGTAAAACCGATTAGGAGAAAATATGCTTTCCAGACAGGGATGCTGGCCACTGGAGGCAACTCCATCCCGGTGAACATGGACCAGAGCAGCAGAGCAGGTCAGCCTGTGTGTCCTTTCTGAAAGTACCTGCCCTTTGCTCTCCATAAACCATATCAGCAATACCGCTGGCAAATGAGGGAGAAAGAGCCTTCTTTCCCCCTTTCTCCATTTTTTTCTCTCCTCCCTACGTACATCCCCACTAAGGAACCAAACCCAGCTCTGGGAACTTGTACAAAGAATCAACCTGATGCCTGAGGCCCAGCCTGTCCTTTAAGCCCCCCAGGGAAAGCCGCCATATTAAAGGGGCCCATGCCCTCATTGCTAGAGGAGTCGGGGGAGCGAGCACTTGACTGCGCCACAGAAATTACTGCTGTACCTCGAATGCCCGCTTCATTTATCAATTTCATCGCAGAAAAACCCATATGACTGCCTTGTTCAGTCGCACGCTAAATCGAGTCACAGAAAGCTCCCCACCACCAGTCAACTGTGTTATGCACGGGCCTGGATAAAGTAACTTGAAATACCGGTAATGATTTATACTTAATTGAACTCCTAAGTGATTAAAGTGGCAGTAATGAATGAAGAACACCATCCTCATTCCGGCCTGCTCCACACAGCCTCTCGGAGCATCATAGCACTGACTGTGCCTTGGGAAGTCAGCAAGGATGGTTGGCTGAAGCCTGCTCATTCCCTGGACTCCCCCAAGCTGCCCATCTGGGTCCTGGCTAAATTGCTCTCACTTGCAGTAAATGACTCCATAAGCACCGAATCAGACCATTGATCCTTTTTATTAGATTACCCAATTGGAAGGTTAATGCATTTGCATTTGGCAAACGGAATCGGTCAGCCTGAATCCCACACAGGGATGGGTGTTTAAATGGACACACGCAGCGAACGACTCTGTCAACATATTGATTCCTTGGCAGAGGAAACCAGATCTGATGGTCTTCCTACTCCCAAGAAGCCAGCCACTCTGAAAATGCACCGGAGAGGGAGGAGTCTTCTTCAGCAGGAGGACAAGAGTACTCCCCACCCCCAACCTCTACATCCTGCAAAAGTTTTCTGTCCTTCAGGAAACAGTAAAGGTAGATAGTGTGAGTACCTTGGAACAGGAACCTTACTACCTTCTCTAAATGAAAAAACAAAACAAAAACAAAAATACCAAGATTTAAATTAGCAACAGTGACAGACCTCAGAAACAAACAAAAAAATCTGGACTGAGAAAAACTCAGGCTAGGGCAATCATTCCTACACAGGTTTCTACACCCAAGTGAAGGTATGCTTATACAGTCTCAGTCTCAACACACTCACCAAATGCAGCCTATGGAGTCCACTTTTTTTTTTTTTTTTTTTTTTTTTTTTTTTTTTTTTTTTGGATTTTCTGCTAAGGAAATTCATTATTGATCTCCCGAGTAGTTCTGCACCAGAGAATGCAGCCACAGTTCGGGGAGGATTAGAAGTTATGCTAAGTCACTCTAGGCCACCCAGAAATCATCCCAATAGACAATGTCCTCTATAGATGGGGACATTGGGACTCTGAGGGAGAGTAGGGCTTATGAGAGAACCCCGCCCACCCACCCACCCACTCAGGGAGTGCATAGACAATTCTCCAGCCTTCCGCCTTCATGATCAGCCTCATGTTTCATCCTGGGGAAGAAGGCAGAACTCCACCAGAGGTGACTGGGAGGCTATGACAGTGAAGAAATGGCCTTTTTATACAAATGTCCTGAGACACTAGTCATATTTCTTATTCAGCTACAAAACCTAGGTCTTTGTCTAAAGTGTTCTGTGAGGTAAGAGGCACTGTGAGCATTGCTTGCAGAATGGATTTGTTCAGCGTCTTGCTCTGAGGACCAGGGACTGGCTTCATCATTCCAAATCATTTCTTTTCTTTTTTTCCCCCTATTATTTGCACTCCAGTAGCCAGGAGCCTGGGGCACATAAGACTGAAGGTTCAAGTACCCTTGCTCAGAGGTAGGGTTATCTTTCTGAGCATTTTTCATTTATTGTCCTGGCGTTACAGGAGATAATATATGTGCTAATAACCAACATGGATGTGGCCCTTATCCGTGTCAGGCTCTCTGTCCATGAACCCTCTCTCCCTTCTAGGTTCACAGTGAAAGGGATATCCCCAGGCACCTATAGCTAATAACTGACTGTTATCAGGTAACCTAGGATAGCCCACAAAGAAGCCCTTGAGACATCTTTTACCTGGCTCCCCCTGTTTTGCAGGAGAGGCCCCAGGCTCCTGTTCACTCTCTCTACTCCCTCCTGGGTGACCCACTTTTGAGTCTCTATGTGGACCCTGCCTAAGTGTCAGAGTCCTTGCATGCAGGACCTAAGAGTCCATATGTATTAAAGACCTGTTTCCATAATGATGATCCGATTCACAAATATTCCTTTTAAACTTTTATTCATCTGTTCAACCCCATCAAAGGCTCCAGCAATACTATAAAGTTCAAATGGCTATTTATATTCACAGAAACAGAAACTGAAGCCTGCAGAGACCAGGGATAGACCAAACCAACATGGCTGGGAAGGGCTGAACTGGGCTTTAACTCTGAGCCCCTCAAAACCCAAGATGCATGCTCACCCCTGGGACCCTTCCTAAGACTCTTGGTATCACTGTGACAGGAGACAAGCCAACATTCAGCAGGATTCCTGGGCTCTCCCTTCTCTTTCAGCTTGCTAATCCACAGGACCATCAGCTCTGGGGCAGACAAGGATAAGGATGTATCTGTCAGGGGGAAGCAGAGCATCATGGGTAAAGGAGGAAAAATGCTGAGTGGACAAGAGTTGACCTTAAGAGGTCATTGAGAAAGTGCTGAGGTGGCATGGTGTGGTATCACAGGGGCCCCGGGACCCACAGGAGAAATTCCTATCTGATGGAGAATACAGGGTGGACAGATTCTTCCTTGTGATAGTCACAGCTGGGCAGCGTGGGGATGAAAGAGAAGAACTCCAGACAGAGCAGCCATTCACACACAAAGACGCATTGGTACCCACAAACTTCAGGTCTAAGCAGCCTGTGTTTCCAGACCCCACAGGTTTATAGGACACGAGTGTCTGAGGTGGGTGAGGCACACATCCTAAAAGAAACTGGCTGGGTGTTCACAGACATGAGCACACTCTCTTATTGCCTAGAGACCTTTGAACCCTTTAGGAGGGGTCTACACATATGTACAGGCTGTGTGTGTGTGTGTGTGCCTGGCACAGATCTCTATGTGATTTGACGATGAGGATGGGTGGGCAATCTGTAAGTGACAGTACCTGGGCGTGTGACCGCCCATGCATCTACACACAGGTGTGGGTATTCTGCCTCCATTAGGGTTTTCTACTCACAGCTCTGCCGAGCTGCGGGATGCTGGAGCAACAGTAAGTCCAAGCAATAGAGATGCTATCCACAAACCAAGAAAATAGCATCTGCTTTGCCGTGTGAAGCCAGGGAAGCCCACCTGGAGCAGTGAACACTTGCAAAAGTGAGACCTTCTTTAGTTTATAACAGGACAGGCCTGAAATTGAATTTGGGTACCAATCAATCCTATTTGGTTTGCCATCCTCAGAGCCAGCTGAAGTGAACCAAAGGGCAGGCTAGGCTAAAAGAGTTAGCCAGCTCTTTCCTCTAAAAGGCAATCATGAGTTTCCTACGAATGCCCACGCAGCTGAACGCAGCAAGGACATTCCTGGGCAACGTGAACACATTCCTGGGCCACCTCTGACTCCTAGACTTTGGGGCCCTTCAGGCCTTTTGTGGTGGTTGTTTTTTCCCTACCCAGACCAATCTGACTTTCCACGCATGACCCAGGAAAGGCTCCTGTCCGTAGCTGAGCACTGCTCATCACCAAAGCCGCTGAAGGCCAAAGAGCTCAGCTTTCCATCTCTGGCCTAGACACTACAACAGCTGAGCCCCACTTCATGGCTGTGTGGTTTGGAAGAAGACCTTGCAGCAGCTGGAGCCCCACTTTCCTCATCTGTCAGATAAAGGGGGACCATCGCTCTTGTACCTTGGCTCCGCGAGGGGACTTGAGCACTGACCTTTGGCAGCCTTGCTCCCTCAAGGAGATCACCGGGTCTTCTGCAGTCTGGTTTACTCACCTGTGAAGGAGGAGCAATAACAGCAAATGAACTAATACAGAAGGTCACACTTTAAAGTTTTAGAAAGTTAGAATATTCGAGAACAGTCACCTGTGAACTCGAAGGCCTCAGATGCTCTGTTCTTGGTCCCATCTGCCTCTTCTGGCTGGACATTTCTCAGGGAACTTGAGTTTTGGCTTCAGGGTAAGGGGAGTGGGGGTGAGGCCACAAAGAAAGTCAGACAAGCAATTCCAGGACCCAAAGAATAGGAAGGCCTGGGGACAGAGACTGCCGGTCAGTAAGCACTGGCCCGTGGCTCCCTGGAGCTGCGCAGCAGTGATTCAGGAAAGGGCTGACAAGGGTATTAGCGATGTGAGGGTTTTTTTTTTTTTTTTTTAATCCTGAGTCCAGAGAAAATGCACGGTCAGGAATAAAGGCACCCAAGAGAGCACGGAGAAGGAGAAATAATCAGAATTAGCCAGCAGGCGGGCAGCAGGAGCTGGGGCAACACAGCTGCAGAAGTCCAAAATCCCCTCCAGGACCCCAGGCTAGGGAGGTGGCTAAGAAACTGGCAGGTCAGGCCAGGAGGACAAGGACACCTGGGCCCCCTGGAGCCTGGTGAGCAGACAGACAGATGGAAGATGGAAAAGAAGCCATCTCCAGGTGAGTCCAGCACCCCCTGAGGCTGCTGTGTCCCCCTCTGAGCCCCTCCAGCCACGAAGCAGTGGAAAAGGTGCTAGGAAGGGCGTCCATTCTCTGCTCTCCATTGTCCACAGGGCTCTGGATGCGGGCACTCGGGCTGGGGGGAGGCCAAGAGGCTGCTGCTCAGCTACTGCAGGAAGGCTGCTGGCAGGCAGGAGGCCTCCACGCCTCCCTACAAGGCTGAAGAGAGACACGGATGATAGAACTATGAGTGGGGCATTTGCCTGGGCTCCTTCCCAGGAAACTGCACGGGGTGTGTCAAGGTGTTCCCTGAGGTGGTCTCAGGACCTGCTGGATGGATGGATTTTGATGAGCTAGGAGAGGATATCTATTTACAGGGGCTGTGGAATTGATAAAGTTCCTACCTGATGTCTGCCTGTAATAAATCGTTTATCCCCTCTTAAGAAGCAGCCCTGGCTCTGAGTGTGTGTGTGTGTGTGTGTGTGTGTGTGTGTGCTCGCATATGCTTGAGGGCATGCGTATGTGTTGGGGGAGGGCAGAATTAATACATCAGCTCCTCATTCCACTGCAGATTCCAAATTAATGGAGTATAAATTAATGACAAGCAAAATGTGTGTGGTATCCTGGAAGCCCGTGTGTCTCCAGTGCCCCCGACTCTGGGTCCCTAGGCAAAGTGTTTCCCTGAACTGCTGTGCTATGGATTGGATATAAAAGAAGGAGTCTGGGGTCACCAGCTCCCCCTTACCATGCAGCCTTTGCTTTACAAAAGGCTTTATATGGAAGCTTGCTCACTGTTGGTGTTAATAATACAATTGTATAGAATTCCACTTTGCATGTATTAAAGCTTTTCACTTGATGAATACAATATTTATTTTAACATAATCTCGGTAATCTCACTTTAGTCTTTTTGTTCTTCCATATTTTCTCCAATAAATAAAGTCACTGGAGCCTCCCTTACTCTCTGACCTCTGGATTTCAATCCCAGTTTCCATCACGTAGGTTTCTCTCAATGGAGGTAAATTGATATCTAGGATTCAGATGAGCTAAGGAGACAAAAGAGGTTCCCCCCAAACACTGTGGATTGTCCAAAGCCCTCTGTGGAAGGTGTTATACTACAGTTACTGATACAGAGATCCCAGAGGAGGATTCCCAAGAACCACCGTGTTCCTTCCCAGTTCCTTTCTCCCATCAGAGGTGCACAGTGTCTGGGCCAGTGGCTGAGCAAACACCTGCTCCTGTTTATACTCCACCCTGAGACCAAGTTAAGATAGGAATCACCTGGACCCCTCATCGCCACAGCCCACACTCTACGGGTCACCTATGTAGACATCAAACCCAAATCACAGCCCCCCAAATTTAATTTATTTCTACCTAAACAAGTTCTTTTATCATAAAGCAATAAATTTGCCTTCGTGTTAGCAATTTGTTGCGGGTGACATAACATTGCAAATTGATTAATCGCTACTGTATGCGGCAAAATGAGAAAAGCAAGGAATTATTATGAATAGCGTCCGTCTTTTACGGGCGGGAGTCATTATTCAAAAGTGTTTGCTGGTGCTTACATGTGCCCTCGGTGCAGATTACATCCATTTACAGACTTCCCACATCATGCTTACACAAATCAACAAATGTGCATTTATTAAGACATAGAATGAAGGCTATTTAAAAGTGAAAAATGGCCTTTTGCATTACTTTTCTCTGAAGAAGACAAATCCGGGTGGTGCGTTCCTGGGAAGCCACCCCCAAGGCTGTCACGTGGGTGCCTTTGGCTTTGGTACGTGCTGGCTCATACAAGCTCTACCAGATCTGCCTGCCTTTGCTCTGACAGTCCCAGAAGCACAAACACCCTCCCCAGTGGTTCTGGAACTTTCACTCTGGCTCTGGAGACTTTAGCCGTCAATGGTCACTGCCTACCAGAGAGAGGCGCAAACAGATGAGCATTGTGAGTTCTCTGATGATGCATCTCCCGGGAAGCAGGAGGGAACCAACATTAACTAGCAGCTGCCTTGGACCAGACACTGTCCTGGGTGCCTTCCTCCCACTGGTGAGCAAGTACATGCAGCTCCCTGAAAACTCCTAAGCCTGATGTAAACTAGAAGAAACACTATTGCACACAAAGTGCACAGCAGATAGATGCTCAACACATTCGAGCCATCGTCACTGTTATAATATACTGTTGAGCCATCTGACAAATGGAAACACTGAGGCTTGGTGAGGTGGTAAGGACCCTCAAATCGTGCAGCGAGGAGGTGAGTGGGCCTGAGCGCCCACTTAGGAGCTGGCTTTAAACTTTGCATGCTCTTTTTCACTAAATTGGCCTCAGAGCCATTTGATCCAAAGAGAGTGTAATTGCTTCCTCTAATCTGACACAGGGTACCACATACCACACACTTCACCACCCACTCTTTGCCCTCAGCTATACCCGATGAGGCATTTGCAAGAAGGCAGAGATGTTGAAACCTGTCCTTTCCCGGTCTCACATTTAAAGCCCAGACCACCTCTAACTTGGTCCCCTCCGTCCTCTTGTCCCAAGAGCTCTTCACCAAAGAGAGAGCTCTTTGCCAAAGAAACGGGTTATCCATGGACCCAGGAAATGCTGACGGGCAGTTCATACTCCAATATTGATTATTCTCACTGAACTCATGCTTTGTGTAAAAATAAACAGAGATCTCAACTTTCATATTCTAATTCGATTTCAAAGCAACTTTTATGAAATGAGAAAAACCTTCATCATGTCACTGCTGCATTCAGGGCCATTAACCACTCCACAGCCAGACTAGGGTTCCTTCTAGTCCCCAACACCACCCAGAAGGCAGGGAGTGCTACTCATCCTCTTCTGAGAAAACTGAGCCACAGGCTTTCTTCAGATGCCCTGTAGCCAGGGATGGTCAGGATAAGCCGGGGCCAGGACCCTGTGAGCAGGCCTTGACAGACAGCATTTTTTAAAGGGTACTCATCAGAGCCGCCAGCCCTGAAACCTTCCTGGGATTGGTATGCTATGCAAATCCTGGGCCTCCCCCAGACCTGCCAAAGAATCCTTTGCAGATGTAGCCTGGCATCAGAATCCCTGATAAGCTCCAGGTGTGATGTGTCTTTGCACATTAGAATTGGTGAACTACTGTCCCCAGCTGTTCTCAGACTCTCTACCCTGTTTGAAACCACAACACTGAATCACTGTTTATTGCAAGCCCTGGTTGACTCACTGGTGTGCCTCGCCTCATGAAAGGAGACAAACCAAGGTGACTCTTTGCTTTCCTGAGACCTAGTTAACTCTCTGTCAGCTGCTCCCACCCTCAAGGCCCCCATGGCATCTCTGGGCTTTCAGTAAGAGCAAGGTACCCCAACAGAGCTAGGCTGTGGGTTAACCACTAAGTGCTCTATAAACCTTCCCATGGTGAAAACAAGAAGACAGCAGACTCCCAGAGTGGAAGGGACAAGGACCTCACCATGAGCTGTTTGCCACTGTTAGAGCCACTGTTGTCAAGCACCTTTGCCTCTGACTATTATTGTACCCTGTCACTATTTTACGTGTCCTCACGGGAAGATATCCTCAAACTGCAGCATACACGCCTCAGAACAACCAGGAAAGCTTGCCGATGTCCACATTGCTAGACCTCACCTTCCAGAATCTCTGATGTGTGAAGTCTGTGTGGGGCCTTCATGCTGCTAGTCTGGAGATAGGATTTTGAAAGCCTACACTTTAAGGTCTGTGCCATTCCCCCATGTCCAATGCATAGTAGGAGCTCGATCTGTATTTGCAGAATGAGTGAATGGCTGTGCAAGCTTTACAGACTGGCTTCTTGCTCTCTCTCACGGTGAGTCCTCCTTCCTCTCTGGTCACACAGCACCTGTCAGACATCAGCAAGAACACCCTGGAGGAATGTGCACCTAGGAGTCAGACAGTGCTATAGCTGTCTACACCCTCAGAAACAGATCTTCTTCCCCATCTATGGTGGCATGGAACTGGGGCAGCCCAACTAGGCCTTTGTGGGAAAAGACCCTTCTAAATCCTGGCCCACCATGTCTTAGTGGGGTGATCTCAACACTAAGGTTCCAAAGAGTCTCAGTTTCCTCATTTGTAAGGCTAGGAGTTGATAATTATCTCTGAAGTCACCGTCAACACTGGTCTGAGGCTGAGCGTGAGAGGTCTCACCAGTGTCTGGCACGCATAGGGGACCTGTTCGGTGTCTGCCCCCCATTCATTCCTCACAATGCACAGACTCTGTGCAAGGGACGTCTCAGGAGTAATGAATCCCCTCATTGCAGCTAAACCACCCGTGGTCCTGGCTTTCTGGAGATGTACAATGAAACATGATAAATTACTGTCTTAAGCTGAAGCTTCACCCAAATATCCATTTCCCTGTCAAGTTAATTTTGTTTCGTGTCTTTTCTAGAGGGTTCTGACGGGGAGCATAGTTAGTACATAAACAGCAGAATGTATGTTTCTCACGACTGGGAAGCTGATGCAGGGGGAGGGAGTTGGAGGCTATGGTGGATAAGAAGCCCCACCTCCTAACCCTGCCTGACTGGTGACATAGCTCTGAGGATCAGTTCTCTTCTGGTCAGTCTTTCCTCGGGGCATGGCAACACCTCACTTTCTCAGATGAATGAGTTTCTCCACCCAAGAACATAAAATGCTTTTGTGGAAATGTCTGGGAAAACATCCCTGAACCCAGTCTCTGGTCACATCAGGAGCCAAGATCTCCTTTGTATCATCTCATCTAACCCTTAGTCCCTAAAGACTTCAGGTCCTAAGAATAACACAGTCGTACATACTTCAGTGCAATGGTTAAGATTAGGAGGCTGGGTGGTGGTGGTGCACACTTTTAATCCCAGCACTTGGGAGGTGGAGGCAGGTTCAACCTCTGTGAGTTTGAGGCCAGACTGGTCTACAGAGCCAGGGCCACATAAAGGACAGCCAGGGCCACACAAAGAAACCCTATTTCAAAAAACCAAAATAAATAAATAAAAATTAAAAAAAATAGGAAATTAGCACAGATGTGATAGAATCTGGTTCATTATCCATTTCCAAAATTTGTAATTTCTCCCAGTGATGCTCTTGGTAGCCATTCATTTCCTCAGTTCAAGGTCCAATTTAGGACATGCTTAGCATTAGCATGGGATGTCTTTTCAGGCTCCTTCCACCCAGAACTTCTCTCTATCCTGTCTTTGTTTTCCATGACTATGTTTGTCACTGTGTGTGTGTGTGTGTGTGTGTGTGTGAGAGAGAGAGAGAGAGAGAGAGAGAGAGAGAGAGAGAGAGAGAGAGAGAGGAGGAGGAGGAGGAAGAAGAGGGGGAAGGGGAGGGAGAGGAGGAGGGGGAGGAAGAGGAGGGGAAGGAGGAGGAGAGGTCTCTTTTGGCTCCTGGTTCGATTGGTTTCAGTTCATGGCTATTTGGTCCCTTTGCTGTGGTTCTGTGGCTAGAGAGAGAGGGCAGAATGTACCCAAGCAGTTCACTTCCTGGCAGACACGAAGCTGTGAGAACCGTACCACTAAGTAGCCAAAGACAAGATACACCATTCAAAGGCACAGCTCCGGTAACCTACTCCCTCAGCGAGGTCCCTTCTCCTGATATGCCATTCAGCTTGAACTTGATACAAAAGAAGTCAGCACCCTCATAATCCCAGAATCTCTCAATAATACCACCAGTAGAGACCAAGCTTTCAACACATGGCCATTCTAGACCCAAACTGTAGCAATAACCTAGATATATTTGAAGAGTTCAAGCTGGTTGTGTTGTAGAAGGTAACTTCACTTGTGCTAGTCCAGTGAACTCATGGGTAGGCTACGGCTGTGCATTTTGGGCTGCCCTAAGTTCTGTTGCTTTCTTCTCGGTCTCTCTTATCCGTACCGTATTGGTGATATTGACTTCATCTGTTTGCTGGCCACCAGGTTTCCCTACCATAAAGATGTTATTTTGCCTTAATAATCTATAAGTAACTGTGGAGAGAGAATTTAGATGACATAAACACCTTTGCATTTCACGCTTAAGCCTCTTTCAAGGACTCCTGTCTGTATCAGTTATTACTGTGATGCTTGGAAAATGGTGACCCCCACTCAGCCGCCAGACCCATCAAATCTTTTACATTTCCCAGTTGGCATTGTGCTGTGATGAGGAGTGCTTCCTTCTCCCTATTTGTTGATGATTTATTTGGTTATTGGCAACACAATGGACTCAGATTCTCCTTCTACTCAATACACTATAGACCATACACGTTGTTCTCAGTATTTGACATTCAAATCACAGAATCCCTGAAGTTTTGTGACAGTTAGTCATGGTATCAGTGGTGCAAAGACTCCTCCCAGAAGTCCTGTAGCCATGACAGTCCCTTAGTGGGCCTCTGCTCCAGCTCCCAAATGCCAGGTTCTGTCCGGGAAATGGTACTTTCTCCACAATACTGTGTAACCACAATGTCCCTGCTGGGAGAACAGGATCTTCCCAATGAGAGCACAATGCCCTAGGAGGATGGGCTTTCAGGCCAGATGGAAGCCTAGCTTCCCAGCATCCTCCTGCTCTTTCAGAGGCATCTCAGCCTGTAAGCTCAAGGCCTGTTACATAGCCTAAAAATGGATCATTTTGCTGTGGCATCATTTAGTATAGTACCTCTAAGAATGGTGAGTATTAGACACTTTTATAATCAGTGGGACTGACCAAGAAAACTTGACTAGTCCTAAGTTCATGATTCAATAAATATTTGCTGAGCTGCTGAGAATGTATTGGATGCAAGGCATTGGAATAATTAATAAAAGGCAACAAGCCAGTCCAGAAAGGCCGTTGTTCATGGAGTTCACAATCAAGTGCAGAAGATTGGAAGCAAATCATCCCTTGAATAAGGACCTCAAGACCACATGGTCAAGGATTATAGGAGGGAGCACGATGATGAACATGCCAGGCAGGGAGATTTGACATTGTCTAGAAAGTCAGAAAAAAGTCATTTTAAAACAAATGATTGACAGCACATTTTCTTTGATGGCACAGAAAATTGAAAAGAGGAAGTGGAGACTCAGGGAGATGAGATATCTTTCCCAGGATGCACAGTGGTGATACCATACTAAAAGGCAGGTCTGCTGGCTCCCAGCCTGGCAGTGGGGCAACTCCTCTGTCAAAGTAGCTCCCTAAGGGTGATTCTGGGCTTACAGCCTATGTCTATCTGTTCAGTTTAACACATTTTGTTCCCACGGCAGGACCCTGCTAAGTCCAGCCAAGGAGAAATGACTTCCTGATAGGTTCGAACAGTCTCGAAATAGTTACGGTTTCTTTAAGAAGCAAAGCTAGGATAATTGAACAAGCCTGAGTATGAAGGCTGAGGAAACTGGCTCAGTGGGTGAAGTGTTCATGATGGCAATATGAGGGCATGGCTTCAGATTCCCAGCACTCATGTAAACAGCCAGGCATGGCACATAAACCTGCAATCCCAGCACTGGAAAGTAGAGACACGAAAATCTCTGAAATTCACTGGCCAGCCACGCTAGTCAATCAGCAATTTCCAGGTTCAGTGAGGCCCTGTCTCAAAAAATAAGGTGGAGAAGAGATGGAGGAAGACACCAGAATCAACCTCTGGTTCTCTCTCTCTCTCTCTCTCTCTCTCTCTCTCTCTCTCTCTCTCTCTCTCACACACACACACACACACACACACACACACATAAGAGTTCTGTGAATATTTCCAAAGCTGTAAACTGAACATAGGGGTTAGTTCCATCCTAATAAGTTCAAAGACTCAGACTATGTTCTTAATCACAGCATTGGGTTACCCCTGAGGATGTTTGCCTGCTGTCTATCTGTCAGTCTGAGAGGCTTCCAGCAAGAAAGACCTCAGCCCTGGAGCAGCCAGGCAAATTCCAAGTGAGAAAGGCCCACATCTGCCCCCATTACTCAAGGCAAAGGAAAACTCATACCCGCACCCAGGTACAAGCCCACACGGACACCACCACCCCCAGTCTCCGGGTCTCCTCTAGCTGGCCTTGGCCACTCCTGGCTTGATACCTGATCTCCGTGGAAACTGACACCTCAGCATGAGAAGGATCGGGGCAGACATTGCAGCCGCCACTGGAACCTCAGCCTAACTTCAGGGAGAGACTCTGAGGTCACCGTCCTGAGTGCTGGCTCCCAGCTTCCTTCTCTGACACCTCATCCAGGGAGATATGTGTATAGATTCCCACAGATAGCAATCACAGCAAGGAAGAAAAAGTCTCAAGATAAGGGACTGGCTGAGTTGACATAGCTGGGAAATGGGCTCAAGATCCCCTGCCACATGGCTTAGGAGGTTATGCAGTTAACCCCTTCAGTAAACCACCCTTTTCTGTGTGATCAGAGTATATGAGCATCCAGTGCCTGGGACAGCATTTTGTTTCCATAAAAATTTCAGCCAGGTGGTGGTGGTATACACCTTTAATCCCAGCATTCTGGAGGAGGATTTCTGTGTGTTCAGGGCCAGCCTGGTCTATAAGAGCTAGTTCCAGGACAGGCTCCAAAACTACAGAGAAACCCTGTCTCGAAAAAAACAAAAAAAGAAAAAGTAAATCACCAAATGCAAATATGTGTATATGTGTTCCTGTGTGTGACAGTGTTTTTGCATGTATGTGAGTGACATGGGAGGCAGGGGTCACACGTCAGGAAGGTCAAGAATGACAACACATAATACTCTCTGTGTCCCTGCTTGCCCTCTGGGGACAGAGAAGGACATAAGCACTGTTCCGTTCAGCTCCAAGCATGATGTTTTGAGGAAACTGAACTATCATGAACTTTGGAGGCTAACAGACCTACTTCATTTCCTAGCCCCTCCCCCGCCACATACATAGGTTACAGTGATGCCCGGGCAATCCCTTTGCTCCTCTGCCTGGTTGATTCCTAACCTAGAAATGGAGATGCTAAGAGTTCTCGATGTGCCAGGCCCTCCTCTCTCCTGATAGACAACATCACAGTGGTTGTCTAAGCCTATGCCACTGAAAAAAAAAAAAAAACCTGAGACCCAAAAATTTATAAAAGCATAATTATTTTCACACAGTCCCAAAGACGAGAAAAGCAAAGCTCACGGCTCCAGTGAGTTCAACTGTCTGCTGATAGCAGCTCTCCCCTTCCAAGATGACACCTACATTGCTGTTGCTCAACGATAGCTATCAGATAGCTATCAGAGAAATGCAAGTTAAAACAGTAAGGCGTCCAGAGGGTAAACGCACCTGCCTCCAAGCTTGATGCCCTGAGTTCGATCTCCAGAACCCATACAGTGGATGTAGATAACAGGCTCCTGCATGTTCTCTGACTTACATGCACATACCACAGCATGCACGTACACACATGATAGACGGTAGATAGGTAGAGGACTCCACCTTACCGTAATCTACCATCTTTCTTAAAACAAATAACAGCAAATACTGATGCAGATAAAAGGAGCTCTCACAGACTGCTGGTGGGAATGTAAATAAGTTTAGCTACTATGCTGGTCCGTAGGGAGATTTCGAAAAAAGAAAAAATAATAGATAAATATTGAAAGTAGATCTACTATGTGACCAGATATAGCACTCCTGGGTATTTACCTGAAGGACAGAGTCAACAGTGTCATAGAGACACTTGTCTATCAGAGCTTCTATCGGCAGCCACTGTCTACCATAGAGAGGTTATAGAGTCAACCTAGGTGTCTATCAACTGAGGATGGCAACGGAAATGCGGTGTACAGACACAATGGAATTTTATTTTATTACGAATTTTGTTGTTTTTTGAGGCAGAGTATCAGTATTTAGCCCCGGATCACTTGGAACTTGCCATGTAGATCAGGCTAGTCTTGAACTCCTAGAGATCTGCCTGCCGAGTGCTGGAATTAAGGACATATGCCACCATGCCCAGCCATAAGAGAATTTTATTCAGCTGTAAACACTAATAAAGTCACATCACTTACAGGAAATGGATGCAATGGTTTGAACCAAATTAAGTCAGTTTTAGGCAAATATCTCACGTTTTCTCTCACTGGCAGTTCTTAGATAGAGATATAAAATTATGTATATGTGATATGACAGTAGAAGCTGGACCGTGCAGAAGAACAAAGGAGACTAACTGGAGGGGGGAAGAAGATAGGTAGACACAGGGCAGGCACAGAGGGGGGCAGACGCTCAAAGTACATTATATGCTTGTATGAAAATGCCCTGTGCGCTGGTGTGCTGGTTAGTTAAAGGCACACACCTTTAATCCCAGCACTCTTGAGGTAGAGGCAGGCAGATCTCTATGAGTTTGAGTCTTGGTCTACACAGTGAATTCCAGGACAGCCAGAGCTACACACAGAGAAACCCTGTTCCAAAAAACAAACAGAGAAGAAAATGTCATTCCTTCGCCCCCACTCCACGGCCTTATGCAGTCTGGTAACATACCCAGTAGAACATTCGATGGATACACACCAAGGGAAACCATCTGAAGCCGCAAAGAATGGGAGAAAGTCTGCTATACGATATATATTGTCCCTATCAGTTAACAACACTCGGTAATTTGTTAAATAGATGGGTTCCAGGCTGTGTTCTTATCACAAGGGAGGGAAAGATTAACGTTCAATACTCTTTGTGTAACTTTTTAGAAATGTTGTATCAGTGTACAAGGTGTTGCATTTAGTCAAATGGCTAAAAATAAATACCCCCAGACAAACTAATGTCTACTACCCAATATGTGCCCGACGCATTTCCACTGAGTCCTTCTCAGCTGTCTTCCTTACAATACCCTGAGCGGGCTAGGACCTCTAACCGTAGTGATGGAGAATGAGGGATAATGCCCACCTCAGACTTAAATTCCTAGTCTCTCATACCTATGCCTCTTCACAGATGTCTGAGATGTTTTGGAATTTGCATGTGAAATAAAAGCTTCCTACATAATTGAAATTATGGCCAATTGACCGTGAAATAGAACTGTCCGTGACCAATGAGGTGTTAGTAGGGGGAGGCTGCTGTGCTCAGAAATGGGGCCTCCAGAGCCCCAGGGCTAGTTCTCTGGCTTTGAGAGAGAAACCCGCCTAGGATCCTTCTTGCTGGCCCCAGTCTGCAAGCTTTCTGTCTGGTGCTTCTCCCTAGCAAGACACACTTGCTGTACGGGTGGAGGAATGTATCCTGCTGTGATCTTTCTCTTAGCTGGCAATCTTTGCAGGGGAGAGCTGCTGAACATCAAGGGAAAAACACTCTTTCCCTGGCCAAGGCTTTGTAAACCAAGGTGTTGCTGAGGCAGACTGGGAATGGCAAGTGCAGTGTGGGGTGCAGGGGGCGGGGAGGAGTAGAAGATGAGAGCACAAAGGGAGGTGTGCTACAACTGCAGAAAGTTTAAATCGGGGGACACGGTGGGAACTCATAAAGGTATTGAAAGTGGAGCTATGCATAGAAAGCATTAAGTAAACAGAGGGAGCAGGGAATCAGACCAATAAGCTTCGGCGGTAGTCTAGACAAAGCACGACATTGGCACAGACAATGCTGAGTAAAAGCAGAAAAAAAAGACGGTAGGCATCTCAGTCTGTGATTGACTGGGACACGGGAAGGGAAAGAAGAGATGCTATATAGTAGCTAACGACACCGCCTATGAAGGGAAAACTGAGGCTCAAAGAGATTTTCTTTTTCATAATAATAAATGGGACAGGCTGTTGCCACTTGGCATGGTCTTCGTTGCTTTGCTTTTTTACTTCTTAAATATCTTTTGCCTTGCTAAAATGAACCTTGATTACTTGCTCACATCTAATAATTAAAATAACAGTCTGTTTTTCTATGTTAAAAAAAGATAAATAAAATAGCAAGGGAAGGGAGACAACACAACTTTCCTGCCATCAGAGCTCACGCAGGGCATCCCTCTCAATTCTGTACCCGTTAGCTAGAGAGCCTAATGAAACGTGAGTAGAGGAGAGTTACATTGTAGGAATCATGCTGAAACTACACTATGTAAGACGAGCATTCTGGGGAGTGTACAACAGATTGAAATGGCATGAGGTAAGCATACTCAAGAATCCCAGGTTCTGATGGAAGCCAGGAAGTGGGCAAGATACCAAAAACAATGTGGGTCAACACAAACCAAAGACAGAAGGTTATACATTTACCTGACGGCAACAGGAAATAATTGGAAAAGTTGCTCTGGATTTGGGTCTAAGCGCATCACTTTCTATTAGTTGTGTATTTTCTTCCTATGTATTTTAGTCCATATCTTGGTAATTTTAGTACATTAGTACTCGAGATTTTCTGTTCTGTTGCTATTGCAATAAAATGTCTTTTCTGTTATATTTTGTAACTAGTCATTGAAAATTTACATAGGTTTGGTGGGATTTTTGTACATCTATTCCAAAGTCAGACAGTTAAATGAACCCTTATCCCAATTCTCAATAAATCCATCAATTCTCTTAAGTTTTCTAGAATGATAAACACATCTCCTGCAAATAATAGCAAATAAAATTGCTTGTTTGTTTGATTTTGTTTTTCAAGACAGGGTTTCTCTGTGTAGCTTTGGAGCCTGTCCTGGAACTCTCTCTGTAAATCAGACTGGCTTCGAACTCACAGAAATCTTCCTGCCTCTGTCTCCTGAGTGCTGGGATTAAAGGCGTGCGCCGCCACCACCCAGATCCCTTTCTTTTTGATAGCCAATACTTAGTAATTATTTTTCATTGCATTTACTAGATCTTCTAGAATGGTGGTTCTCAGCCAGGGCTGACTTTACACCAAAAGGTACATCCATCAATGTCTGGAGACATTTCTAATTAGCACAACAGGAGGAATGTTAACAGACCTCATCTAGGACAGCAGCTCTCAATCAGTGGGTCCTGCCCGTCTGGGGTCAAACGACATCTTCAAGAGGTCATATATCAGATATCCTGGATATCAGATATTTACACTATGATTTATAACAGTAGGAAAATTACAGTTATGAAGTAGCAATGAAAATAATTTTATGATTGGGCATCACCATAACATGAGGAACTAAATGAAAGGGTTTTAGCTTAGCAAGGTTGAGAACCATTGGTCTAATAGGTGGAGGAGTGTTCTTATCTTACTATTGATTGCTATGAAAATGCCTTTTGAGGGTCACTGTTATGTATGAATTGGTTATTAGTTTACAGGAGAATTTTTGAAGAATAGAGAATATTTCATTCTGTATAACTAAGACTTCTTAAGAATTAGAAATAGACCCAGAATCTCGTGAAATTCTTCCACAGCCTTCATCCCAACGACAGTATTGCTGTTTTCATTTTCCCTCCTTGCCTTATCCTTTACATCCTAACAGTTGGGTCTGCCCTGTTCTTACATCATGGCAATTGACTTCTTGATTCCACTGACTTTACTGCAGAGAACTATTGACCACTGTTAAGTAAGCATATCCCTGCTGTTTCCTCTGCTGTAGCTCACTATAAGGAACTGCCCATGTGAGAAGCATCTTGATTACAAATCAATGCCAGCAATTTGGAGAGGTCTGCCCTTGTGACTTCCAACAGGGACTAATCCACAAAGCCACCATTTGTTTCCTCTGAGTTTCAGGCTTGCCGTGGAGAGCACACACCCTCGCAGTCCCCCACCGCTCTGGAGAGTGGCTGCTAACCTCCTGGAAACCATGCAGGATCATAGGGTACAAACCAAATTTTTCACATGACACAGAGAGATGGACAATATTGGTGCCTGTAGTCTCAAATACACATAAAGCCACTTGGGCATGGTTCCCAACTTACCACCCTTAAATGCTGACACCCTTTTCCACATCTAACGATTGAAGTCACATTTTGGCCATCTTAATAGTTATACTATCAAAAAAAATTTTTTTTTAAGACACGGTTTCTCTGTGTAGCTTTTTGGAGCCTGTCCTAAAACTCACTCTGTAGACTAGGTTGGCCTCAAACTCACAGAGATGGCTCATTTGTCTGAGTTCTGGGATTAAAGGTATGTGCCATCACCACCCAGCTATGTGAAAGATTTTTATTGACATGTCTGCAAGTCCTCTTGGGTTAAGTTGTCAACTTTACTGTTTACGTAACAGTAAACAGTAAGCTCGTTACAGCTTCTGTCCTTAAATAGCACTTACGTATAATCTATTTTTCAAAACAAGTATTTGCCCTTCATTTCAACAATGAGATATACTTTGTTCATTTTCTTTTTTCTTTTCTTTTTCCTTTTTTTGTGCTGTTGTTTTAAGAATTGATTTACTTAAGGAAATATGTTTGCCTTTGATTACTGTTCTGCCCAAGTTCCATAAGTTGATAAATGTTCTCATTTTGTTCTACCTAACTATCTTGATTGCTAATTTAGGTTCTCCTTAACCCAAAATATTGATTTCCTTTCTCCTAATTATTTTCCCTTCAGTTTTTCTTACAGTTTCTTACTTTCATTCTTTTTTTTTTTTAACAGTCTCTTAAGAGTTTATTATAAACCAGCTTCAAAGGTCACAGTGGGAAAAAAAGGACTATGTACAGTCTTTTGGGAAACAGTCAAGGAGCTGAGGAGGACCAAGATGACCCTAGAGCCTTGGAGGGCATATTCCCCAGGGAGGGGGGCCCTGAAAGGGAAACCAGACGATCCATGGAGACTCCATGAACAGCATACAAACAAACAGGTGTGTGGTAACTCGGCTCCGGGTAATAGGGCCCACACCTCAGTGGAACTACTGCCACAATGCTGTGCGAGGATCAAAGCAGACCTCGCATCCCTGGAGGAGGAGGCCGCATCCCAGGAGGAGGCATGCCCATTGGAGTTCCTCGGCCAGGAGGGATCCCCATTGGGGGACCCATAGGAGGCCTCATGCCAGGAGGAGGGCCCATCATACCTGGAGGAGGCGCCCCTCGGCCCATAGGTGGGGGAGGACCCCCACGACCAGGTGGGTACTGAGTTGGGGCTCCTGCAATACTGGTTGTGGCTGCAGCTGCAGCTGCAGCAGCAGCAGCAGCAGCAGCAATTCCTCTTCCTCGTGGAGTCATCACCAGCTGTGATGGTCCTCCAACCCCACAGACTGGCCCAGCAAGTCCTGCAGGAGCCTGGGGCATGGGAACACCAGCCGGGATTCCTCTACCAGCAGCTCTGCCAATACCTGGTCCCCCGCAGCTCCAGCAAGTGGCACTCTGGCAATACCAGTATCTTTGGGAGGAGCTCCTTCTACTGTCATGGAGACCAGGTTCTCCCCTCGAAGCAACACCAGACCGAGAACTCGCTTCTCTTCCCTTTCTGCTTGTTTGGCATTCTTTGGCTTGATCTTCCTGAATTCATCACAGTCACAGAGGATCAAGTTCATATGCTTGTCAAAAGCCTTGAAGGTCCCGATGAAGATCCGGCCATCTTGCAGGATGCATCTCATCCCTCATCCTGTAGTCAATGTGCTGCAGCATCTTGCTGCTCTTACCCACCGTCATGGTGGCGGATCCGATGGCTCAGATTCCCGCCGGATTCGCTTCCACAGAGGCCTAGTCGGCAGCCAGCAGCGATATTCCCCCTTATTTTCATTCTTTACTGTATTCATAGAATTTGATGTAAAACTTTAATTTAGGTTTCTTTATGGCTAATATAAAAATAACTTCTTTATGAGAACAAGTCTTACTGTGTAGACCAGGCTGGACTTGAACTCACACAGATCTGCTTGCCTCTGCCTCCTGAGTGCTGGGATTAAATATGTGTGCCATTTATGCCTAACAATATAAGAATAATTTGTTTTAGTATTTCTTCCTTATATAGTATTTTCTTATTGGTACAGAAAAAAATAGAATCTATGTTTAATATTTAGTTCTCTAACATCTATTTTGCATATGTTCCATGTGTCTTATATAGTACCATGGAAGGTTGTTGTTATTAATTATATCCACATATTTGGGAAATTACTTGAAAAGATTTTAAACTTAAAAAACGTAGCAAAGGAAAACAAAAGATCTGTCTGAGAAGAGCAGAAGTTCAGTATTTGAGTACAGTGACGCGTCTGTGCAATTAACCGAAGATAGCATAGTGAAACTGTGTGTTCAAAACATCCCATAAATGTTCTCCACATTTTTAAGTTTGTGGACAGTGGCACTATGGGCAGTAATAATTTCTGAAGAGGTGCAACATTATGTAATTCAAAGGAAACCAGAACAGAAAGAGATTGGGATTTATAGGGGTTGCTGGTCTGAAAAAATATATCACCCAAAGCAATGAATCTGACGCTACCTTCCAAGGTCATCTAGCCTGAGGGAGCAGGGCCCACGGAAAGAAAAATGGAAATATCAGGTGGAGAGATGGACAGAGCAGGGAACAATGAATGGGAAGACTCTTCTTTAGGACACCCCCTGGCCTTTCATTTAGCTGCTAAATCCACAAATATTTGCCTCAGGGGCATTTTTATGGAAACTGTGTTTTTTAAAACCAATCACACAAATCCATGAGAAGGAAGCCAGAAGGAGCAGAAAGAGGTGAGGCTGCAGGTCTCAAGGCGTGCTTCACGCTCCTGGCACTAACAGTGGGAAAAGGTTGGACGTTTTGTTTTGTTTTGTTTTGTGACAAGGTTTCTCTATGTTATAGTCCTGGCTGTCCTGAACTCACTTTGTAGACCAGGCTGGCCTCAAACTCACAGAGATCTGCCTGTCTCTACTCCCCAAGTGCTGGGATTAAAGGTGTGCACCACCACCTGGCCGAGGTTGGAAATTTTTATCAAAATCTTGGGGCTGAAGAAGCCCTCAATGTGATACTTGGTTAAAAAACGTCTAGTTTGTTCAACTCATAATTATCTCCATGCATTTTATCTGTCTTATCCATAGTGAACTCTTTTATACTTCTTTTTCACATCCCCTCGCCTTGCTAACAGTACTCATTTGATAAGTTTGAATATATGTTATTTAACATTTGACTATGAGCTTTCTCATTCTAGAGAAAACTTATCAAACTATATTACATTCTTTTAGTATAGTGGTTCTCTCAACCTTCCTAAGACTGTGACCCATTAATACAGTTCCTCAAGTTGTGGTGACCCTGCCCAACCATACAATTATTTTCATTGCTACTTCACAACTGCAATTTTCCTACTGTTCTGAATCGTAGTATGCGAGTATCTGATATCAGCTCCAGTGAGCGGGTCACGAGCTGCAGGTTGAGAATCACTGGTTGAGTCTATCTTGTCTTCCTGGGTCGTTTGATTTGAGTTCAAATCTTGTAGAAAGTTTGTAGATAGATGGTTTCTGTCTGTTTTCTTGCTTGAATCTAATTTGGAAGTCTTTATGGTTTTTTTATTAAAGTTTATTTTGCTTAAAGACCCAGAATTGTCCATCTGACTACAGCGCTATTTTATATTATTCTTTGGACTTTTGTTGTTAGTTTTATTTTCTATCAACACTGTGCCTTTAAAAAAATTCTTAACAAAATATTTGAAACATAAAAAAGCACAAAGAAGAGTGTCCAAAAGTCTCTGCACAGACTGCCTTCTTTGCTTTGATCCTCAAGCTGAGAGACATCCTCTAGGGGGCTGGTTTCCTTCGTGGAAACTCCCCTTGAACTTGTGTCTGTTCGTCAGTGTAATGAGCTAAATTGGTTCAGATAAGGACACAAAAAGGCATTTTCTGACATAATCCTCAGTATCTTCCTTAGCTACTTTCCAGTTTTTATTGATCTAGATTTTATGTTTGCTTATCTCATGTTCGTCCTGTCCAGAACTCCTTACAGGTCATCGCATTGATATGTAACCATATTTATGGTTACTAAAATAAAACAACCAGTTCCATATTAATCTGGGTTTTTGTTTCCTCTTGCTTTGTTCTTTCTTTCTCTCCATGCAGCTCAGGCTAACTTCTAACTTGCCGTTCTCTTGCTGCAGCTTCCCTAGTTCTGGGATTACAAGAATATGCCCGTATGTCTTACCTTATAGTTAAATGATTTGAATGTCCACAACTCTAAGTTATATCTTAATTTACCAATTCCCACAGTCTCAGCTTTGCGTATGTCATTCGTGTGGAACCTACCGTCAAGAATTTTATTTGCAGGGCTGGAGCGATGGCTCAGAGGTGAAGAACACTTGCTGCTCTTGCAGCAGACTCGAGTTTAGTAGCCAGCACAGTAGTCCATCACCACCCATAACTCCAGATTAAGATCTAGTGCCCCCTTGTGACCTCCACTGGTACAAGGCAAACACAAGGTACCCAGACAGACATGCAGGCAAAGCAATCAAATAGTCATACACATAAAATAAATAAATCTTAAAACAAACTTTAAAAAAAAAAATCTTTATTTGGTCACTTTTTACATTTTAGGATGTAACAATTTGTGCATCACAGGCTTTGATCTTTACAGTTGAACAACTTGATCATGAATAATTGACTTTTTATTTTAACCATGTTCTTTTCCTCTGAACATTCAATTGATGGTCCCAAAAGCTCCAGAGTTACTAATGGTAGACACTGTATATAGGAGAGTAGAACATGTTTCTCCTACCTTTCGATACAGTCATTTATTTATTGTGTATGCCGTGGCACATGTGAAGTCAGAGTCGGTGCTCTCCTGCCGTGTGGCTACTGGGAATTGAACTCAGGTCATCCGATTCGGTAACAAGCACCTTTTCCTGCTAAGCCATATCACCAGCCATTTCCTTTCTCTAACCACAGTATTACACTCACAGCCAACCTCTTCCCACTCTCCTCTTCCTTCCCCTTCCGCACTTCTGATAAGCACTACTCTATGTCTACAAGAGAGAACTTGTCTTCCTAGGCCTGCCGTACTTCACGTAGTGTCCTCCAGGCTCATCCACATTTCTAAATGGCAACACTTTTTCTTTTAAGACAGTGTAACAGCCGGGCCTAGTAGCACACATCTTTAATCCCACCACCTGGAAGGCAGAGGCAGGTGGATCCCTGTGAGTTCAAGACCAGCCTGATCCACATAGTGAGTTCCAGGACAGCCAGAGTCACAAGCTAAAACCCTGTCTCAAAAAAAAAAAAAAGAAAGAAAGAAAGAAAGAAAGAAAGAAAGAAAGAAAGAAAGAAAGGAAAAGAGAAGAAAGAAAGGAAAAGAGAAGAAAAGAAGGACAGGATCTTATACATAGCAGCTTAGGCTGGCTCCAAACTCACCATGTGGGGGAGAATGAGCATGAACTTGATTCCCTGCCCTGCTTCCTAAGTGCTGAGTGAGCATAGATTACAGATGTGCACGCCCTTGCCTAACTTTATGCCATGTTGAGGTTAGAAGCTCATGCATACTAGACAAGCATGCTACCAGCTAAACCACACCGCTAGTCCAGATTTCATTGATTTACAAATCTAAAAACTATGTCTCCCAATGATGTCTGTTTAAAGATTACCAATGATTATGTTTAAGCCCCTGCTTAGTTCTCTGTGTACCTACCCTTGTACTTTCCCCTCCTTCATTTCGCTTGAGGTTTTCAAGTCCATCCAAGACTTCTGATCCCAAGTCTAAAGTCGGCCTCATCTGTCACTAGCTCACATTAGCAAATGCATAACTAAATCTTTTAGAGATATTTAAAAGATTTGCTGGCTTCGGTGCTGGAAATTGAAGTCAGATCCATTCGAATAGTAAATATACATTTTCCCACTGCAGTAACCCTACCAATTCATTTATATAAATATATATTATATATAGTTTTATATATATATATATAATATATGATAGGTTATATACATATGAGGCCTGACAATTTTTTTTTTTTATGAGCACCACATGACTGCAATGTCTGTGGAGACCAGAAGGGGGGTCTCAGATTCCCAGAACTGGAACTACAAACAAGTGTGAGCCACCAGATGTGGGTGATGAGACCTAAACCCAGGTTCTCTGGAAGGGCAACAAGTGCTCTTAACCACTTAGCCATCTCTCCAGCCCTTATATTGAGGTTTTTTTGGTTTGGTTGTTTTTTTTTTTTTACAAAAATAATAGCTGATTATCTGTTAAAAGTAAGCCTCACTCAGGTCCTCTACCAAAAGCATCACAGGCTTTATTCATTTGTCATGTGACCACCATTGAGCCAATGTAAACATGGAGGCATAAGAGATCGTTAACTGTTTTCTGCCTTGTTAGTGCTGCTTTTAATGTTTTAAGTTTGGGACAGGGTCTCACTGTGTAGCTATGATTGGCCTCCAACTCAGAAATCCACCTTCTCTGCCTCTTTCATACTGGAATTAAAGGCATGCGCCATCATGCCTGGCATATAATGTTGATTTTAATGTTGTTTTTTATGGTTCATGTTTTAAAATTTTATCTTTTTAAAATGTCTGACCCTCCTCAACTGTTGACTTCATGTCATATGTTGGTATGTCACTTCCTATTTCGCAACTTGTTTCACAATCTGCAAATGTCCGAGTTTTGCTGAAAAGGTAGGTAAGTCTGAGGTGTTCTTAAATGTTCTTGGGTTACTACAGTCGATTTCAAAGTCAGTTCTTCTACCGTGTGAGTACTGTGCTCCCTGTTTATGCAGAGTTTCTCAGAGGCCTAGGGACTTCCTTTTTCCATGTTTATCCATGCTGCTCCAAGGAAGGGGGAATAGAAGGAAGGAGGAAGAAAGGAGAGAGGGGGTAGGAAGAAAGGGAGAGAAGGGGGAGGGAGAAAGGGAGAGAGAGGGGAGAGAGAAAACTCTGATAGTAATAGTATTTGCCTGATAAACAAAATGGAATTTTCTTTGGCAGCTCTTTGCTACCCATCTGGTTCCTATTTGAACCCCTAACTTCATTAACCATTAGCTTTGTGGTTAATGAAGTTAGGGGTTCAAAATGGTTTGCATATCTGTGATGGAATCCCAGCTGTACATCCCTTATGCACATCACAGATGTGTATCCCAGATGTGCATCCCAGATACACATCCCTGGTGCATATCCCAGATGTGCACCCCCACTGTGCATCTCAGATGTGCACCCCCACTGTGCATCTCAGATGTGCATTACAATGTGCGATCCAGATGTGCGATCCAGATGTTGAATCCAGATGTGCGGTCCAGATGTTGAATCCAGATGTGCGGTCCAGATGGTGGATCCAGATGTTGAATCCAGATGTGGGATCCAGATGTGCGGTCCAGATGTTCGGTCCAGATGTTGAATCCAGATGTGTGGTCCAGATGTTGAATCCAGATGTGCGGTCCAGATGTTGGATCCAGATGTGCGGTCCAGTTGTTGAATCCAGATGTGGGATCCAGATGTTGAATCCAGATGTGCGATCCAGATGTTGAATCCAGATGTGCGATCCAGATGTTGATTCCCATTTTGCAGCTGTTCTGGCTAAAAGCACATTTCTAGGGTGGTCAAGATCTAGAACCCAAGCTGCAAAATGGGAATCAACATCTGAAGTCCCCCTTTGGTGAAGGGTAGGCCACAGAAAAGGTACAGGGGAGGTATCTTTTCATTGCCTCTCCCCATTCCTAGCCCCATGATCTGCCTCAAGCCTTCATCCAAATTTTGGTATAAGAAATTTCATACATACCTATGATTAATATTCCACATTTCTTGTGCAACCTGTGTGTTTTCCTTTTAAGTGGAAAGATGGGAAAGATGGTGGGTAGTTCTCTGCCTCAGTCTCCCCAGACCTCTGGTTCTGTCATATAACTAAATCAACCCTGGTGTAGCTGGGATTCTTTATTCCTACAGAAGACATATGCTGGAGTTCAGCAGCAGAATTTAATGACTAGGGATGTAGATGAGGAAGACTGGTTGCCTGGGTTCAAGTCCCAGGTTTGCCACTTAGTAAATGGGTGACATTAGGCAAGTTACTAAGCTCCTCTGTGCTTCAGTTTCTCTGTGTGTAGAATGGAGACAATGGAACATTGTTCATAAGGTTATTTTAGTGAATAAATGGTGTAATATTTGGGAAGTACTTACTGTTACCGCTAAACATGCAATGCTGATGATTGATTGGCTGGTGGGTGGTGATGAATGTGGCCAGTACTCATACCGCTTGAACTTGTCTGGTCATGCATAGTCCACTCTCACTGGATGCACCATTGACTTCATTTGCGAGGATTTAAGCAATACTTTGGCTTATCTTGACCCCTGGCCAGGCTCTAGACTTGAGATTTGAACGGTCACCTTATCACTGGGACTCCAGGATCCTTCATGAGCCTGCCCAGGGAATAACAACACAAAGTACCAAAGCTCCCTGTGTACCAGGCTTTCAGTCATTGCCTGTACCAATACTAGATCTCACAAAGGTACAACTCAAGTTCATTGTTGTCAGTGCTCACTCTGCATAGGTAAGCCTACTAAAGCCTGGTGGTATTCACCATTGAGTTATAGGGATAGAATTCCAACCCAAAATCCTGAGAGACAAATGCACATTTTTTTTTTCATGAAAAGGCAAGACCCTGGGAATCAACAGAGGCCCTTACTCCATGAAGCAAGTTCTAGAACAACCTAAATGACCTAGAACAGCACAGATGTTTGCAAATCTGTACTGAAGGTTTCAACAGTGAAAACCTGTGCCTGGACCAATGGTGCTCAGTTAGGTGTGATGGTCAAGGAAATACTGGGAGGTATCTGGAGGTGTGCTAGGTCATCGCAGATGATGGGGGACTGTTACTAGCACCCAGGGGATAGACAGCAGGGATTCTGCCACATGCCCTACAAGATGGATTTTCCACAGTAAAAAATTAGCCAGCCCTGTGTGCCAATGGGGTTGAATTGAAAGATACAAGACTTTGAAGTCAAGTAGGGCTGTTTTTCTTCTTATTATGCCTTTGATGGACAACAGAAACCAGCCACGCACAAAGCCTGAGGACCCTGTGCCTTAACACGGACTTCTGCAAGTAGGGCTTTCTCTCTGTGCCTTCCACCCTAAGTCAGTCATGGCACTGTTCCGTATTCTATGGGCAACCTTAGGTCAACTCCTGAAGGCAAAAAATTTTGGATATTGGAAATGGGGTGATGGTTCTGTCCCTTGGGAAAGCTGAGCAGAGTGAAAAACTCAGTCCCCAGAGCTGACCCAAGATTAAGCATCAGAGACATCTGAGAAAGGCTACTCTGGGCTCCTTCCACTCAGCTGGTGTTTTGCATTTAAATGACGGGGGGGGGGGATTGCTGGGGAGAAGCCAGGGCTGGTCCTCAGTGAGGAGGGAAGTTGTCGCCACTCTGAAGTGGCTGCGTTAATGTCATGTCATTACACCATATTGCTGCACAGGTTAATATAATTGGGTGTCTATGTGTGAGCAATGATCCGTGCCGTGTTACTGCTCTGAAACAAATGACATTTAACCAGCCGGCCTGTAAGGCTCCTTGTTATCTACGTGGTGAGCAATTGGAACGGAGAAGAAGTCCTCTCGGTGAGCAACTGATGAATTAGTTGTTGGGTTTCCTCGACAGCCTGGATTTATAAGAGCGCAATTCTAACATAATTTATTAGATCTATAAACAGACAGATCCCATGTTTTCACCATGTTGTCACCTTCAGACATTGTAGCACTGGCAGCCCTGTTATAATTTAATTTTATTATTCTGATAACGTATTGTTTCTGAAGGCTTGGTGTTTATTTATTTATTTATTTACTTATTTATTATGCCCCCCCCCGCAAGACATTTTCATGTTTAACCGGAAAGAAAGCAGGTACCCTTGTGCTAGCTGACGTCTGGAAGCTGCCCGATGGCTCTTCTGAGCTGTCACTGTTGACCTTATTAAGGGCAGGAGCAGAACTGGAAGAGGAATTAGTGTGTGGCTCCTGGTCTGGGTGTGTCAAGAAAGGCGCTCAAGCAAGTGTGAGGAATGGGGTGGGGGCTTGTCGGGGATCGCACAGGAAGATCAGCCAAGGACCAGTCTCCTCACCTCATGGCCTGCCTTGCAGGTTATCTGTCCCACCTCAGACCTCTTACCACGGGAGAATTCACTCCAGGTCCACCTACCACCTTTTTTATTCTCATGGGGACCTACGAGGAAGGTATGGTTATGGCTGTGTTCTGTCTGGCAATGGCACAGGAAGGGGGACTAGAATGGGATGCCTGGAGTCAGAGTCACCCAGAGGGTCTGCATCCTTGAGCTACTGCCTGTAAGTGGGCGTTTCCTACTCTCTTTGGCTCTCTTGGCGGAACACAGAGGTCTACTAGGGCTTCTAGTAGCCTGGCTAGGGAGACTCTTATGGAGTTATTCACAACTAAATTTCCTGGTAATGAAAAAAGAAATGGGTGCACACTGACTTGCAAACTTCTCCCAAAAGGGCACACGTCCAGCTGAGTGACATGTATCAGTGAAGGGACACTGGCTAGCCCAAGAGCTACCCAACAGATGTGGTGCTGGAGTTCCATGGCCAGCTGAGAGAGCCTAAGACAGTGGGAAGTTCCCACTTACATGTTGGGACTATTTGGAGTCCTGACCTCCAGCTGCTCTTCCCAGCTAGAGACCTTTACTTTCCTTCTTATTTGAGTTACTGAAAGCTGTGTCAAAGTTGTTTACCAGCTCTGCTTCATGAACATGTGTTGCCTTGGCCTTGAGGATCAGAGGATAAGGTTTTCACCTGTTGGCCCACCTGACTGTTGGGTATATAAGCCTCTGTGGTGCTATTGAATAAGAGGGCTTGTTACCAGTGACTAGAGGTCCGTGTCTCTGTCTCTCTGTGTGTCGTTGTGTGTTTCAATCTCCAGCCCCTTGCCCAAAGCTCGCAAACTGTATGGTAGTGCATAGAGCGCAGAGAGGCGTTGTGCGCTGCACTTACAGGCAGTAGATCAGGGATGCAGTCCCTCTGTGACTCTGACTCTAAGCATTCTATCCTATTGCCCCTTTCTGTGTCATTGGCAGATAGAACACAGACATAACCATATCTTCCTCATAGCTCCCCATGAGAATAAAATGAGGTCATGAACATACAAAGATGCTTTGTAAGTTAAAGGAGTCAGCAAATACAGGGTGCATTGATTAGTATTAGCATGCAAGATAATTTACATATAGGGAATATATATTTTTATTTCATTCCCCATTTCTGGGCTAAGGAGGTGACTCAGTAGGTGAGATGCTTGCTGTGCAAGCATGAGGACCTGAGTTCAGATCCCCAGCACCCATGTAAAAGCCACAGCATGCACTGTGGCTCACATCTGTAACATCTGTGCTAAGGGGTAGAAAAAGTGGATGCCTGGGATTTGCTGGCCAGTCAGCTCGGGCAGAAGAGTGAGCTACAGGTTCCAATAGAGACTCTGTTTCAAGAAATGATAACAAAGTAGAGGAGGTTAGCGGAAGGTGTTGATCACACATACACGCACGTGCGTGCACACACACACAATATTCTCCATTTTATGGATAAAGAAACAGGTTTATAGTGTTACACAGAATTGCTCAAGTGGCTACAGAATTCTAGCTCACAACCGAGCATCCCTGCATCTGTGATTCTGCACTGCTTTGAAAATATGAACTTATTCTGTCAGCCCACTGTTATAGGGTACTTGGCCACAGCCTGCCCATGAGAGAAAGTGTTGGGAGGGAGGCATCGAAAGTCTGTGGTACAGAGCTCTAGATACTTAGTCCATTTGCATCCAGAGCCAACTTCTACCCCCAAGGTCAGAGGCTATTGTCACAGTCATTCACACAGTCCTTTGTGCCTTGTGGGGAAAGAAGAAATGAACACCGTCAGTGACCGCTGAGTGGCAGTTCCATAACAGGCTTGAACCCCAACCTCTCGGTTACAGCTGGGAACAGCTCAGCCAAGCACATCATTGACTACTGGAGTCCAGGACCCCAAGATTGCACATGGACTTAGAGGTCACACAGTCCGGCCCCTTATTTTACAGATGAGGGGGTTATATTCCGGAGAGGGTCGGGTGTTCCTCTGAGGTCACACAGTGGGCCAGAGGGTAAAATCAGGGCTGGAACTGGGTCTCTTGGTTCAGAAATCTTTCTGACACTGGGAACCTCATCAAGTGTACCTCTTGTTGGATTTTTGCTTTTGAGATCCAATAAAACATGAGAACTATCAAAATACCAGCTGTACAATCCATGTCTCTGCAAAGATCTGTGGAGTTGCTTTGCCACATGAGGAGTCAGATGCCAAACGCATACCCTGTCACCCCTCATCACCTCAGCCCTGAGCCTCTCACCTCAACCCACTGTAAATTCCACCCCAGTACCCTCTCCAGCCTCAGTCCAGTCTTACTATAGAAACTTAATGCCAGAAACGCGCTGCTTTTCTGAGTCCCATTTTCTCATTACAATTTCTTTGCAGACCATTTTGCCAAAGGCCACGGTCATAAATGGTTTCCAATCTCACCTGAGCCTCAAGACCCCTCCTAAGGATTTTGACCCCATTCTTTAGAGAGCATGGGACTGGAAGACAAGCAAATCTTCCAGAACTATGGTGATACTTGCATCAATTTCTATTCTTTAGAAAAGCCTCTGCTGGTCTGAATTGAATCTGAAATGTCCCCGACAGCTGCATGCTTTGAACACTAGATCTCCAGATGATGACATTGCTTCAGAGGCTGGTGGATCCTCGCTGGCTACAGCAGGTGGCTTGGAGTAGGTCCTTAAAAGTTAAACCATGTGCCTAGATAGCCCAGTGGTTAAGAGCACTGGCTGCCCAGGACCCAGGTTCAGTTCCCAGCATCCACATGGCCGCTCACAGCTGCCCGTGGCTCCAGTTCCAGGGGATCTGATGCCTTAAGACAGACACGAAGGCAGGCAAAACACCAATGCACATTTTAAATTCTAAAATCTGTTAGTCCTGCGCCTAGTCCTGCTTCATAGTGTATCTGCAGCTTTATTTCAATTCCATGCCTTTTTCACCAGGACAGATCGAAACCAAAACTATGAACTGAAATAAGCCTTTCTCCCTTTACATCGTATCTGTTGAGTATTTGATCACAGCCACGCAAAAGTAACCAAAACCTTTCCCTGACCCTTGACCCTCCTCCACCAGAGACGTGATCAGCCACTGACACTGACACGGTAGCTCCTGAAGTTTGTAATGAGGCCATGATTGGCACGTCTCTCTTGTTAGAAGGAGCACTGACTTGGCCTCTGTGACAGTGCTGCCAGTGCTCAGAAGGACACGTGATATGCGGCAGGTACACGATACATATCAAGTCAGCGCAGAGAAGAACACAGTCGCAGTGCATCCCCATTACACCCTGCCCCAAGGCTGAGCCCACCATGGAAGATGGGAAGTTCTGGGAGCGTTCAGGGAATGTTGAGGGGATGCACCTGTAAGGGAAAGCTAGGTCCACCTTCCAGGATGAGCAGTTTGGTCTGAGGTGCTGAGTCTTACACAACAGGAATTATTTGGGATAGATGGTCTGTGTGTCTGTGTGTATGTACAAATACACATATGCAGGCAGTAACAATTGATTAAAAAAAAAAAAAAGGCCGGGCGGTGGTGGCACATGCCTTTAATCCCAGCACTCGGGAGGCAGAGGCAGGCGGATCTGTGAGTTCGAGGCCAGCCTGGTCTACAAGAGCTAGTTCCAGGACAGGAACCAAAAAGCTATGGAGAAACCCTGTCTCGAAAATCCCCCCCCCCAAAAAAAAAAAGAGGTCCTGAAAGTGAAGGAGAGCAGGGAGGGAAACATGGGAGGCCTTATAGGGAGGAAAGGGAAGGGACAAATGTTGCAATCAAAATACAATCTCACAAATAAGCAACAAGAAGATAGCTTTGCATTCACACTGCTCCATTGGCTCAAGAGAGATCTCCTGCTGCCCACAGCTGAAAATGCGGTAGGGTGAAGATGATTTACTTGGGTTGGAGCTGACCGCAGTCAAATGCTCGCCTCGCTAGCCTGCTTCCTAACGTTTCTCCAGCTTGTGGGGCTCCTGCTTTGAACCTGGAAGGCTGTCAAGAGAAAGAAGCGAAATGGCTGCTTTTCTCAGCCCTGCGGCAAAAATACCTGGAAGAACAACTTATAGGAGGAAACGATTATTTGAACTCACAGTTATGGAGAATCTCAGCCCTCCATGGCTGAGGAGGCACGGCAGTGGGAGAGACTCTGAGAACGCAGACAGCAGCTGAGGCAGGTTAGAACCTCAAATGAGCACCCCTAGGAGCTGAGGAGATGGCTCAGGTGAAGAGTACATTCTGCTCTTCCAGAGAACCACGTTCTGTTCCAGCACCCATGTCAGACACCCACAGCCTCCGAGGGATCCAATGTCCTGCTCTGGTCTCTGTGGACACCATACACACATACAAATGCAGGCAAATACTCATGCACATATAATACAAATTAACTAATTAATTAACTATATATTTAATATAATAAATATTATATAATATATAAAATACAAACAAATAAATAATTAAATATATATTTAATTTGTAAAAATTAAAAAGAAAGAAATGGGATGTAAGCTGGGGAGCTGGGTCAGCGGACAAGAGCACATGCTTTGCAAGCACGGGATTGAGATCAGGTTCCTGGAACTCATGAGAAAGCTGAGGATGAGGCTGCACATACTTTTGACCCTAACATTGGTGGGGAGAGGGGCAGAGGCAGGCAGATTCCAAGAGCTGACCAGCTACCAAATAGCGAGCTTCCAGTTTGGTAGGAGACCCTGTCTCAAGACAATAAAGCTAAGAGCAATAGGGGAAGACACCGAAAGGCTTCTGAATGAACTCACACAAGAGCACATACCCGCAGGCTCGTGTGTATACAGCATGCACACACACACAGAGAGAGAGAATGAAATGCAAGCCCTGCATATCAATTTAAATTTCCTAGTAACCACATTTTTTAAAAGCCAAAAGTTAACTTGAAAATATATTTAATTTAACCCAATAAATCCAAAATATCATATCAATAAGCAATATAAATATATCATGAAAGCATTTTATAACCTTTTTAAAAAATATATACTATGCTAAATCTATAGTTGGAGCTCATCATAAAATCCTCACACTTGCTCTATGCTTCTGGCTGGTACCTACTGTACTGGATCGCATCGTTCTAGAATACCAAGTCAACCTTCAGCTTGACAGCCCTGCCTGACAAGCGGTGTGTCTAAAGGCATCAGAGGGGAAATGAGGACACACAAGGTCAGGTGCAGGGAAGAGGGATTTCACAGACCAGAGGGTATTCTCTTGCCCCCACAAACCCCCACCAACAAAATAAGGCTTGGTGCAAGGTTCCGGTAGAACATTCTCCAGCTGGAAGGACCCTGGAGCTGCTGGCTTCATGGCTGCCCTCCGGAGATGCTGTGCTTGGATCCTGGAAAACGGAACAATTTGAAATGAATCCAGATTTTCAGATGCCTGGTCCCCGCACCCCATCTGCCGAGCACCAGGAGCGAGGCAGATGCTGGAAGCACATCTGTCAACCTGCTCCGATGCTTTCTGGCACTCCCCCCTCCCCCGGCCTCTTGGAGCCTCTGTCCCCACCCTGGAAGAAGACTGTACTCTCTGGGGTTACAGTTCCCAGTGCCCACTGGAAGGCATCTTGGCACCTCCCTAGAGGCAGCTGCAGCGGAAGGTGGACTCCTGCTCTGAGGGAATGATTACTCTGTCCACTGCTGCTTTGCTGCCCCCAGTCCTCTGACAAAGCCTTCTCCTGTAATAGGAAGTGAGGTGCGGGTCCCAGCAGTATCCTGCTCTCTCTGACAGCACCCAGGTTACAGCCAAGGTACAGAAAATTCCTATGTCAAATGGCAAACTTGCTCCCGCCTCCTTTTGCTCTTCTACAGCACGTCTTGAGGATGTGATGAGACTACACACTGCTCCCAACAAGCAGTGCTTGAAAGCTTCTGGGTAGAATCAGATGGAGAGATGAGAGGCTCCATTAGCAGAGAGAGGGTGAGGCTGGCCTCCACATGGAAGTCCACTGCCAATTCCCTTGGCTTCTATGGGTGCCCATCACTGGAGGTTCAGCATGATGCTCAATATACACAACATACACAAATTAAGGAGGTTGTGCATATATGGGTGCCTTCTATATGCCCTGAACAACATGGATTCATAAAGCTCCCAGTATCTTATTCTCCTGCTTCTTCAAGTCATTGCATAGGTCAGACCATGGATCACTATTATAGGGGCTACTGAATAAGTACAGTCAATCAAACAGGCAGAGAAAGGAGAAGCGAACAGAGTAATGAGGGCTGAGGGTAAGCACCAAGAAGCCGGAGAAAATGAGGAAAAAGTTGTGGTCCTGAGTTCGTCTATCTGGATAGCGCCTCCCTGCAGTGTCCAGCACTGTAGGCTGGACAAGGTATCAGAGGACATGGGCTGGAAAAACGCCTTTTGTTAATTCTCCTTTTTTCCTCTTAAGCCATCAAAGAGTTTAGACATCAGCGGAACACGGACACCATATGTGGAAATATTTGCTTGATATTGATGTTTTCCTTGTAAAAGCACATTGTTTTATGTGTGGGTGGAGAAACTCTCTGTAAACTGTTAAATATGATGCAAATGCTAATTTCTCTGCAATGCCCTGGAAAGGAACTCTCCGGGAAGTACATCTCAAGGAAGGCCATAAAAGAAAATGGTAAAAATAAATTGGGCAGAAATGTGGATGGCAGCATACGGTGTGTATTTTGCCAACACAGAGCCATGTGTCCCCTCTCCAAACCCTAGCCCCAACAGGAGGGGATCTGCATAACTGCGTGACAGATGTCACCACTTCCCAGCGGCCACCCGGCTTTGACAACTTGCAGGAAACAGTATGACAGAGCTTGCTTAAACACACACACACACGCACACACACACTTTTTCTTTTAATCAGCAAGCATCTTCCCCTCTCGCAATTTTTTTTTTATACCTTGGAATTAATCTTGGAAAGGAGAGATGTGGATGAAATGTAGGAGTGCCTTAAAAACACTCCGTAGGCTGGAAAGACAGCTCAGCCAGTGAAGTGCTTGCCTTGCAAATATAAGGACCTGAATCTCCAGAATCCACACAGAAAAAGCCTGGCATGGTGGGGGGCAGTAGTAAGCCTGCTACTGGGAAGGAGGGGACAGGCAGATCTCCGGCACCCTCGGGCCAGCCAGCCTAGCCTTCATAAGCAAGACCCAGACCAGTGAAAGACCCTGTACCAATAACAAAACAAAGCAGACAGTCCCCAAGGAAAGATGCCAGGAGTGCACACACATATACACACATACATACAAATACACACACATACATACAAACACATACAACACGCACATATATATACACAGAACATACATATGTAAAAACACACACAACATATACATACACAACACACGTATACACATGCATACATACAAACAACACACACATATACACAGCACACATACACATGCACTCTACACACATAGTACACACATTGAATTATTCTGCACTGTTCACTGTTCAGTCAGAGTCTCAGGAACACAAACTCTCTCCAGACCTCAGGTGCATTTTGGCCATGTTTAAAAAGACCTTGCCACTGGTACCTTGCAGCCCAAGGCTCTTTCTCTGTCAGTAGCTTTATCTGCCCTGGCACTTGGTTAACCAAACTCAGCTTCAGATTTTAACCACAACTTGGATTCCACCACACACAAAAGAATTCAAAGCCCGGGGTCATGAGCTATCTGTGGAGTGAGTATTTCTACATTCTTTGCAAATGTGTGATGTATGAACTGTATATATTTCTTTGATAAATTGTTTTTAAATATTTCTTCCTTTTATTAATTGAAGAGGAGCCTCATGTATCAATGCCATTTCCCCCTGTTTTCCACATAAATTATTTTCTTGCAATGTTCGTTTGTATTATTATTGCCGATATTAAGGCAGAGACTATTTTTGCCTTGTAAACAAGATTTTGCTTACAGCTAAATGAAAGGAAGTGAAGTTAATCACACTGAAATAATAGGTTTAAAAAGGTAATTCAGTGGCATCGGAATGAAGTTTAATCTTCGGCAATAGAAGCCTCGCTGAGAGAAATGGCAGAAAAACTTGTTCTGTAATTATATGGTATTTATCATTGGCAGGTCAGCCCTGCTGGGCGAGAGGCTCAGGACTCCACAGAAAAGGAGAAGGAACTTAGTCAAGTAAAAGTGGCCCAGAGAAGAGCCTGGGGATGCATGAGTGGGCTGGAAGGAAGAGGGGCTGCAGAGACCCCTCCTAGGATCAGACTGTCTGCCCTACCTCTGTGCACCTCAACGTGCACACAATCCCAGCACTTGGTAAGGAGAAGTGGAAGAATTAAAAGTTCAAGATTTCCCTGGGCTACATAGCAAGTGTGAGACCCTGAAGAAAGAGAAATCATAAAGAAAGAAAAGAAATACAAGGAGGAATTACAGGGTGGGAGGAGAATAAATATCCTTTGGGTCAGCAAGATAGTTTAGTGAGTAGCTGCCCTTGTGCAGAGGCCTAAGGACCTGAATTTGAGCCCTGAGTCACACAAGGTGGCAGGAGAGAACCAACTCCCAAGTGCCATCTTCTAACCTCCACATGTATCATGATTTTACACACACACACACACACACACACACACACAGGTTGTAAGGTGGATGTAATAGCTTCAGCTTCTAATCTCTGTGCTAGCAAGGCAGAGACAGGAGTATCCTTGGGATCCGTAGGCAGCCAGCCTAGCTGAATTGACAAACTGAGTGAGAAACCCTGCCTCAAAACCCAAAGTAGAGGTGCCTGAAAATGACAGCCAAGGTTGACCTCTGCCCTACATACACACACATGCACTCTCACACACATACACCTGCGGGAGCGCGCGCGCACGCACGTGCACACACACTAAAGCACATACAGTTACATGCAGACTTGGAGTCACACACTGCAGCAGTAGTTTTGCTTTTCATTTGTGAAATAGGAATAATGCACTCTCGTGGAATTGGCATGCTAACCAGTGACATACCATGTAATATGCCACAAACCAAGCCTAAAATCGTGGCAGTGCTAAGTTATCATTTCAGTTGCTCTGATGAACTTTCTGACCTAAGCAGGGCTGATAAGGTGAGAATCTGTCACCCAAAGATGACCAGACTGACTTTTGGTCACTGTCACCTTCAAGCAGCCTTCTGCAAATGTAACTAGCTCATCTTCTCAGTGTCAAGTCTCTCAGAAGCCCAGGGCATTGATCTCTCAGAGAGAGGCCAGGTGGCATTGTGGAGAAATTCACAATAGCTTCCTGCAAATGCGGTCAGCTCCAGGAACAAAGAAGTCACTTGACCGAACCCCATCCTAGACTACCTTCAGATTTCTGGTGTCATCCTGGAGCTGGGACCATCAGTGACATACAATCCAGGGGGACTAAGGCCAGGAAGTTCAATGCATGCCTCTGATTTGGGGTCTTAGATTTACCACTTAGATAAAAAGAGCTCAGTTGTCAATAAGGGAGGGTAGGGGTGTGGAAGAAGTGCCGGCTGGAGAGAAGATGGACAACTCAAGGAATCTCTAAGTTGACTGAGGCCAAGCCTTCTCCTTTATCCATGCTACCCAATGGTCCTTTCCTAGAGACTGGTGGCCATTTGACTCACCAGTTAGCTGTTTTAAAGAATCCCCAATGACCTTGCCCGGATGAACAACAAAAATACCCAACAAAAAATGGCCTGCACTGGAGAAGGACCTTCTTGTGTTTGACTCTGACAATATCAGGCCATTTGATAGTAGCGACCCCAAGCATCCCAAGGTCCCTTCATTGAATTCCATTTGTGTAAGGCCTGTTTAATATTTATGGGCTCATGGAACTCACATGCTACTGGAAGATTCACTGGACATCAACTTTGTTTCCCATTGGCCCACATGCTAAAACATACCAGAGCATTCAGCAACCTGGGGACAGCTGAGCCTGGAACGACGTCAGCTTTCAGCTCTAAGAAGCTCAAATTGGGACCCTTTATTAGTTTTCTCCTTTTATTAATGTTCCGGAGCAAGGTTTCTGCAGCTAGAGTTATTGAATTTTCACTAAAGCCTAAATACATGCATGACCCTTTTGTACTTTCATGTTCAAAAATGTAAAAGACTTCCAACCGGCATTCCCCGCATCTTTCCATATCTCTGCTCATTATAGTCTGTGGTCCCAAACCAATATGAATTAAATAAATACCCCACTGAGAGCTGTACTTTAGAGAACTGTCTCCTTGCCATGCAGACGTGGGCCATCTCCAAACAGCACTGATGTCTTGTATTTTATTTTATACTGGGGGAGGGGAGTGGAAGAAGAAATTAAAATCTAAATGGTACCCAGAAAGGAAGTGTTGGCCTGGGTGAATGTTTGATTTCATTTTTCTCCCAGCATGCCCTCGGCTTTCATCTTATAATGGCTCTCTTCAGCTAATCTGCCCTAGAACACTGCAGGTAGAGATGTGTATTGATACAGGCTGGCATGCAACTTGGTTTCCACAGACCATCGAAAGCACATAAATAGAAAATTTCACTTGATGGCTACTTATGAATGCAATTCCACTCTGAGCATTTCTACATAGAGAGGTTTTGCCAGATGGGAGATAAGTCTTAACGTTATGGATATATATGGAAGAAAACATTTGGTTTCTATTCTAAATGACTGATACAGGCTGTCTCAATGATTGCATTTTTTAGGGCAAATCACCAAATTGAGCATCAATTACTTTGCTTTTTAGCAGTTTAAAAAAGTTTGTTTTTCTTTTAAAAAAAAATCCCCAAGATCTCACAGAAACATTTTTTTCCCTCCTTTTCAGCAAAACAAATTACTCTTGTAATTTTCCAAGAGCTTGGCCATAGTTCTCACAGACTCACCCTGTGCCCTGAAACCACAAACCCAACTTCCCAGCAACTGGCAAATCGAGGTCCCCAATGCAATACCCAAAGACATTTTCTCCCTACGATTCAGTCAGGAACTGATATTATCATTGGACCGAAAAAGAAGGGTAGGGAGCTTATACTCCCGCTATGTAGATGATGGGGCAGCAGAGGAGGAGGAGATGCACATTCCACAGGGTTTTATGGCCCAACATGAAGCTGGAATAGGAAGTCAATGCCTAAGTCCAAACTGGGGCATTGAATTCTTCCATGTAATCATTTTCTCCCTTCCTCCAGTCCCCGGCCCCTCCCCTATTTGAACCTTAACATTGCCTTAATCACTTAGGGCATAATTGAGACTCCACTTGTATTCCATCATCCTTCCCCTTTCATTGATCACTGCTAATTTTCTGGCTCAGTGCCATCTGGGGAATTGGGCGCCCTAATCTCAGTAGGAGGGCAAGTGGCATTGAGAGGGGTTTGTGCTTTGGCTCATGAACCAAGGCCAGTGTGAAGAGCTAGAATGAGATTCTATCCACCTCTGTGTCTACCTCTCCACATTTAACAAGCTGTCTCCCCCATTTCCAGAGCCCTGCTTGTCCTTTCTGAGAACATGACCTAAATGTCTTCCCTACTGCAGACGAAAATGTTCTCACCATAAAGGAAGTGATCCCTTCCCCCACCGGTGCAAAACGAGTGGGTGGCCAACGGCAGCTGTGCCTCCAACTAGCCAGATGCGACAACAGTATGTCTGTCTGCAGTTTCTCTGTTCAAACTGAATCACCAACTCCTCACACGCGCCTGAGAGTATGTGCCAAGGAGAAATTCAGAACCACAGAGTCCCGTCTCCCTTTGCTCCAGATGGGCCAACTGGAAACAGGGAAGTTGTATAAATTCCAGGAGTCAAAGCCTCAAACTTAGAGGAGTGCAAGCTCAGAATAAAAAGAAAAGTAGCCTAAAAGAAAAAGGTAAGGGGAAAACAGTTCCCCACACAGCATGACAATAGAGTGTCATGTCATAGGAGGGTCAGGGGAGCAGTGACTATATGGAATGTGATAGATTTGTCAAAACCCTATGAAATCAGATTCACACATTGTGAGCCACAGATAACATCTCTGTTCTATAACAAGGTAAAATATGACATTTTTAGCAAGATAGAGATCAGAGGTAATGATAGCAAGGGAAGACACCACACAGTGTCAGCCAGGTTAGATGTATGTTCCCACCCTACATTCCATGGTACACCCACGGCAGTGCAATTCCAACAACAAAGTTTAAGGCTCCTGATCAAGCAAAGCTTAAAGGTTTGGGAGCAAGTCATCTTGTGCCAGCTCACGGTGAGCCAATTGTTGAATTTTCAGAAAATCCACAAGCTGATTAGCCTCGTGTTGGTAACTTGAATACGGCCATCATGGAAATATTTACATGCTGGGCAAATGCTAGACTTCAGGGCTGGGAAGTGATTTTCTTCAGAGAGTGTATTGGTTGTTGTTTACTGACATTCTTGGAGTTGGAAAATTTGCTGAAGAGCAGTCAATATGATGACTGTATTCAGTTGATAGGAGTTTTACTGTCTTTAAACTTCCAAAGTTCCTGGTTTTCTAACAGGTTCCCGAAAGCTCCCTTAATGGCTAAAGCTACCTAAGGACCAATGAGGAAGGAAGACAAGAAAAGAATTAGCCTAGTAGATCCACACTCCCGATGTATACTTCGTCTTGGTTTTGAGCTATTGAGAGTAGAATTTCCCATTAGGATCCAGTCGATCAGAGACTCCAGTGTTCCCAAAGCTTAGCTGAACCTTGGTATTACTTCTGGAAATATCTATTTCCATTATTTTTCAGAGATGAATAACTTATGTAAGATCACACAGCACTTGCCCTGGGCTGTAATCATCCCGGATCCTGGACCCAGTTTTCTGTGAATTCAAGCAACCTTAGGTGAATCTATTTCTCTTTCCTAGTGAAGGATGTTGGTTTGAAGGTCTGTCTCAAAATGTGCCACTGACTTTGAAACTTTGACAGTCATCTCTGAATCCTTAGTCTCATAGTTCTCAGAGAACCATGGAGAATTCAGGAAATAAACAGGTGCCCTGCTACCATCCATAGTGATTTTTTATCTAATGAATTTGAGACAAGGGGCTGACAAGATGGCTCAGAAAGAAAAAGGATTTACTGTACAAGCAGAAAGACCTGAGTTCAAATCCCCAGCACTCAAGTAAAAAGGCAGGCATATGAAGATACATATAAGTGCTTTGTAGGTAAGGCTATATAAGTGCCCTTTCACTTTGCAGTTGAGTACACCAATAATGGGGAGCTTACTTTTCCTCAACAGTAGAGTGATGAGATCTGGATGGTCAGATATCATTCGTCATCTTTTTAGGAATCTTTGGTTCTCTAACATACAGACCTAGAAATCTGAGTGCCATATCAAAGCCTCAACTGAACATTGACCTCTGGCTCCTCTTTCAAAGAAGACAAACAGCTCCTCCAGGAACTATTCAAGCATCGCATGCCCAAAGACCAAACTTCAAGAGGGCTATGTCTTAAATCTAATGCTCACTCTAGGTCAAGTATCCTGACTCTGAAGTCCAGTGAAGTATGCCTATCCTAAGTCAAGGGGCTATGTTGACTTCAAAGGAGCCATGTTGCATAACCAGTGGGCTATAGGACCTTGAAGAACACTACCAGCCCTAAATGCCTGTGCTTCCGCCAAGACCGAAGCTGGCCCAATGACCCACCCTCCCCAGAGCCAGGCTTCCACCAGGGTACTCGCACTTCCTGGGGCCTTCTCTCAGGAAGGAAATCCCAGTCATCATAAAAGGAAAATAAGGAAATAAAATCTTAATAGGATTTCATACATGATATAAAATCTCTACAACTCTGGGTGACAGACACTAAAAAAGATCATTTAGAGAGAAAAAGCTTTCTAAGACTTCCTGTGGAATTGTTTGGCTGAAGATGTGCAGATGGGGGTCATATATAATGTCGTCAACGGGAAGCAATGGCAGCAGGCCTGGGCTCCTACAGCCGGGTGTAGGATCCAGGGAGAGGAGCTTGACTTTCTGAGGGAGCTCATCAAGTCACGAGACAGTGCCAAGACACACAGTCCTGTCTGCCTTACATGCTCCTCCACATCTCTCAAGCACTAGATCAGCCACAGCCCCTCTTGGAAAATTCTCTGAGCTATTCTCATATTTCTCTTCCATGGCAGTTCTTGGACTGCGTCCATGGGACATCAGCTCTGTCATCAACCATGAAAAGAGCCTCCTGAGACCTCAACCCAAACCTGCCATTTCAGAATTTCCAGGGGTGGAGTCCAAGCACCTGCGTCTCTAAATCTAAATGCGTACAGGTGACATCTCATCTGAGATGACAGCAAATCCACAGCGTGTCGTGCTGAGAACAGAAATGACACGTGAGATGGTCCTAAGGCAGAAAAGGAATTTGGAAAGTGTCTTGGTTACGATTTCTACTGCCATGACAAAACACCGCGACCAAAAGCAACTTGGGGAGGAAGGCATTTATTTCATCTTACAGCTCTCAGATCAGACTCTGTCACTGAGGGAAGTCAAGGCAGGAACTGAAGCAGAAGCGTTACAGGAGCACTGCTTACTGGCTTGATCGCCCTGGTTTGCTCAGCCTGCTTTCTTATAGAACTCAGGAAACCCCGCCTGAAGTATATCCACAGCAGACTGGGCCCTTCCTACATCAATCATCAATTAAAAAAACTAAAAAGCTTGCCTTGCAGGCCAATCTGATGAAGTTATTTCCTCAACTGAAGTTCTCTCTTCTCAAATGGTTCTAGCTTGTGTTCACTGATAAGAAGCTAACCGTGACAGAAAGTCTAAGGAACAACCTAGAACATAGCACAGTTAAGGAGGAGTGTGTCAGGGAGCTAACTCTCAACACATGAGATAAGCAACATCTGTCTGGAACCAGGTCCTAAAGATGGTCTCAAGCTCAAGGCCATTAGACTACAACCCTTAAAGGCTTTTCTTGAAGACTGAATTATTAGTTCCAGTTCTCTGTTCCACTATCTACCGTTTTATACACCCACACCTCTGGCAACATGCTGTATTTCCTTCCTCCTTGACTTTAAACTTGGTCATATCATTTGCTATGAGCAACAGGATAGAAGTTAATGTGTTGGGAGCTGAGACTTAAGAGCAGTCTTATATGGATGGAATTGACCTCTAGGGCCCTGTTTTTTTGTTTGTTTTTTTTTTTTTGTTTTTTTCCTGATTAAAAAAAAATCACGCCTCAGTAACTACCAGTCCAAAGAAGAAGAAAAATGTTTAAGGAAGACTTGGACCCAGAGCCAAATTCTAAGTTCCATCCAGATCTACCAAGCTTTAGTCAGTCAGCAAACACATGAAGAAGAAATAAACACTAATTGTTACATAACAAGAGTTTTCTTTTATATCAAAATATTTTGAAACTAGCTGATAAAGGATTTAGGAGGGGTATGTTTAGATTTGCCTTTTTATAAAGACCACTCTGGCAGCTGTGAGGAAGCTACTCTAGTCTCAGAGGAGACTAGCCATGAAAGATTGACATGGAAAAAGAAAAATAAGTCCCAAGCTCATTTTGATTGCCTGGAGGAGAACTCTACTATGTAGCCAGTCACAGTGGCTCAAGCCTGTAATCTCAGGACCTAGGAGACTGAATGAGGCAGGAGGACTGCTAGTTTGAAGCTAGTCTGGCCACACAGTGAGATACTGTCTCTGAAAAGCAAGGGCAACAGTATGAGTGTGGTAACACACCTCTTAGAGCCCAGCACTGGGGAGGTAGAGGCAGGAGAATCAGGTGTTCAAGGTCATCCTCAGCTTCTGAGCAAATCAGAGGTGAGTCTGGACTACACGTAGTCCTATCTTAAAAATCCAAAACAACAGCACACAGCATGGATGAGACTGTAGGGTGGTGATGGAGATGGAGACAGAAGCAAGTGGGTTCTGGATACGCTTGGACCAGAACTGCTAGGATGTGCTACCAGACTGAACTTGAGGGTAGTGTAAGGTGAGGACCACAACACTACAGAATCCCAGAGGGGTGTTCCCAAAGGCGACTTGGGACACATGAAAAGAGGGAGGGAGAGAAGATAAAAGAATAAATCAAAGATGAATGGGTATCTTCTAGATTTAGGGCTTCTTGTGGTTTGGTGCGGTGCTGTTTGCCAAGACAGGAGAAACCTGGGATAAGAAGGTTGATGAGTGAGGACAGAGAGAGATGAGAAGATCAACAGCTGTTTACCATGATGAGTCTGCTGTGGCCATCACATCCAGATGTAGATGAGGAGAGGACGCTGGGCCTACGGGTTCATGGCTCAGTGGTGCCCGGGAGCTAGCGGTGTGAGAGATGCTAATATTTGACAGCCTAGCTTTCCTTGGGCTGTTCCCCTCGCCCCCTTCTTCACTGCCCTTTAGCTCACACTTGCTGCTCTGTTCCCAGAGTTCACTGCAGAAATCTCATGTGTGATAAAACAGCCTGCCTTCAGCATCACTCTGTAAGCTCTGGGCATCTTTGCAACCCCAGCACATCAGTGAATGCTCGACACAGGGGAGGAAGAGGCTCAGCAGCCCCAGCTTCCTTCCTTCAAGGCATTGGGCTGGATGCTCGCAAAGCCACGCTCCATTTAAGCTTCTCAGCAGCACGGTGGACATAGTCATTTCATTTTAAAGTGGCTGGAATTGAGGCCCTTAGGGCTGAGGAGAGAGCTCAGCTGAGCAAGCCCTTGCAACACAAGGATGAAGACCTGGGTTCAGATCTCCAGCATCTGTGGAAAAAGCCAAGCGTATTGTCTAAACCCAGTGCTCCCAAAGTGGAGACAGGCAGATCTTTTGAGCTGGCTGGCTAGCAGGTCTAGCCAATCAATGCGTTCCAAGTTCACTGAAAGACCCTGTCTGGAAACATACCATGGAGAAAAACTGAGGAAGATAACAAATGTTGAGCACTGGCCTCCACATGCATGTGCATACACAGACACAGATACACACAGACACACGCATGCATGCATGCACGCACACATGCACTGAGTCCCTGGGGGTTAAGGTCCTGTGTAAAGTTTCTGTACATGTAGATGCCTGGATCCGTCTGATTTCACAGCTAGGGCTCTTTCCATGTTGCCTCTGCCCCAGTCTCCCTCCCCATCCCTTCCTCCTCCCACCCACTGGCAGCCCTCCTCTTCTCTGGCAGGGCTCCCACGCTGCCTGCGCCTCCACACCGGATGTGCTTCCTGGAGCTTCTGGTCCAGATGGCCCACTGAAGCTGCTTCTCATAAATCACCGGTCCTCACAGCGCTGTGCTCAGCCACTTTCGCCTCTCAATCTCCCCTGGTCCCAGTGCGTGGGCCCTAACTACCCAGTCAGCAGAACCAGCTCCTCTAGCCGGGGGAACATGTCGTTGGTCCCTCTCCCCAGCAGGGCCAGATTCCTAGGAGCCAAAGAGGATGCTCATGGAGCATCTTTGTTAGGGAACTGGAGGTGATAGGCAGGAAGTAGGAAGGATACAGCCCAAGAAGAGGCAAAGTCTTGTATAATACACCTGTCAGCCATATAGGCCCATATGCATACCTTTCTGCCCGCTAAGACACCATGCCACAGTGTACATGTTTGCTCAGCTACACAAAGTCCCCAAGTAAGTTTTCCAAACAGACCAGCACCTCTGGTGACAACTCTCCCAAGGCCCAGAATATCTTGGTCAAGTCAGTTTACGTCTCTAAATTTGACCCTTGTTTTTAAATTGTGCATTACAGATAATAATACTTACCTTACAGCATTGCCAAGTAGCAAATGGTGTTTAAAGAAAGTACATGGGGCATCTTGGTTTGTGAGAAGAATACAAACCCAGGACCCCTTGGGATGTCATACCCTTTTTCCCCTTCCAAAACAGAACAGAAGAGGAGGCAGCGGAAACACGGTCCCGTCCATTCCGTTCCACTTGTCATTCATCCCCTTCAAGCTTCTAGAGCACAGAATGACCTGTTCTGCCTTTTTTTTTTTTTTTTTTTTTTGCCGAAAAAACCCTCCAGGGTTCCATGATCACCTTCTGTAATGGTTTCCACACACTCTGGTCTAAAACTTTAAGCAGTTTGGGGCAGCATACTTGGAAGACATGGCTAAGTGGGTGAGTCGTCCACCCAAGATAACACCCTCCTGCTCCGTAGATCACGGTGTTGGACCTACATAGGCAGGGCATCATTTTCCAGCCCCTGCTGAACAACATGGAGCTACAGAGCTCCTCCTCAACACTGGAGCTCCGGTGAGAGTACTGCTCATCTCCCTTCCTGCCTGGGGTACTTAAGAAGCAGGTGATTTCTCTCCTCCTCCACTTTCCCTGACTGTCAGCTGGAAGAAAGGTCTCTGAGATCCAAAGAGATGGTTAAGCCACAAGAAAGGCACCTCTATCCCTGAAAGACTGTATGGACCAGAATCCCAGAACCCGAGCACTTCCAATCAAATGCTCACACTAGGGATTCTACCTGAGGATTTGGGTTTTTTTTTTCTTTTCTTATTTTTGCTTTTTGAGACAGGATTTCTCTGTGTAGGCCTGGTTGTCCTGGAACTTGCTTTGTAGGCAAGGCCAGCCTCAAACTCACAGAGATCTTCCTGCCTCTGCCTCCAAGTGCTGGGATTAAAGATGTGTGCCACCACTGATCTGCACCTGAGGGATTTTTTAAGCCAATGTTATTTTAGAGATTATCAGTTAAAGCGTCTATTATCACCCTGAATTTGAGGAGACCCAAATTAGCCTGAAATGATTCCATTGTGATAGCAACGCAAGCAGGGCTACCAGCCTTTCACAGTCTATAAAGCCACACACTGTTGTCAGGGGGACACCTGTCAATACATCCAGCAGTTTTACTAAATATGCCCCTCTTTGTCTTGTCATGTGACCTAGTCAAATGACCTATGCACCCACTGTCAGGATCAACTTTATTTCCACCTGTGCAGTCTCTGGATTCCTACCATGCAGAGGGGGCGAGGCCAGGGGAGAGGACCAGGGAAAGGACACATGACCTACCCAACTAGATTTATCTGTTGAGATAAACATGACTGTGTCAGAGCTTGCTAGGGAAAGCACAACTACCTATTTTTTTTTTCTTTTAAAATTAGATCTCTTCATCCAGACCCAAAGCATTCCCTAGTATCTTCTCCTGGCTTGTTTTTCTTCATAGAACTTAGTTCTAATCCCCGGGAGATGCTGACAACCTTCTTAGAACCACATGAAGGAAGAGAGCCAGGAGAGAAAACTGTCACCACAGCAAAAGACAAGGCCTAGACCCAGAGAAAGAAAACAAGTTGAGAGTGTTGAACTTTGGCCTTTTCCATGCGTGGGAATCAGACATCTTCTAACTCTAACTTGAGATGGACTGAATGATCCTTGCAACCAAACACTCCACCTGGACAGCAGGGCTGCCACTTGCCAGGCTCCCTCTGAGGACAGGAAGCTCCCCAATGGGAAAATCTAAACAGGATGCAACTGAAGTCACCACACCCATGTAGCCAGCTCCCTTTCCAGATCCTTCTCTCTCCTCCATCCTTGTCCTTGTACCCTCCTCCAAGTCTCCACATCAACTACATTGGATTTCTTGTCATTTCTCTTTTTCATTTCTTTCCTGACCCGGCATCTTTGCCTGGCAAGACTCAGCTTCCCTTAAGCCTTAAACAATTTTTAAGTCTCTCTCTCTCTCTCTCTCTCTCTCTCTCTCTCTCTCTCTCTCTCTCCAAGTCTATATTACTTCCCTACCAAAACAGATTTTTAAGAAATGCCCAAAGAGGCCTTGGCCCAGTTTCAGTGTGAGGTCTCAGTGAAACCACTTCAGGAAGGGTGACACCACCACAGACTTCCTGGAAAGAGTAGACTGAACCCACCTCAGAAGGCCAGCGAAGTAAAGAAAATGAGCCACTCACTGTTCCCAAGGTCTGAGCCTGAGAAAAGCTTGGGAGAACCAATTGCTGAAAAAAATAATAATATTTACAGAGGAGAAACCTTTCTCTTCAGCAGGAAACTCACGCAGACCCTCTGCCTTCCTGTTCTCAGCTCCTGTCCACCACCCCAGCCACACTGCCAATGCCTGAGCAACCAAGCATGCCTCCACCTGAACGCCCGTGTTGGTATTTACTGCTCTGTGACAATCAGCCTTCAACCCTCAGATACGTAACCCAATAAAAATCAGACGAGAGATCCTACACATCAAGATTCTGGGAACAGCTTAGTTAGGTGATTCTGCTGGAAGTCAAGGTGGTTCAAGTCATCTGAAGGCTGAGGGTCTACCTCTGAGGTGACTCGCTCATATATCTCAAGTTAGCCCTATTGACCAAGAGGCCTTAGTTCCTCTAAGGTGGACCTCTTCAGAAAGCTGCTCGAAGGCTGTTGGCTTCCACAACAAGACTCTCCAAAAGATTTATCGGATAGTAATAAAGCCTCTTTTATATGTATAGATATGATTTCATAGTTCCATAAAATCCTGCTGGTTACACAAGCTACCCTGCTCAATATGGGAAGGGCCCGCAGGGTATAAATATGGGGATCATTGGGAGCCTTCTTAGAGGATGAGAGTTCATTCACTTCACTGTGTCAGGCCCACAGGGTGTGAATATGGGGACCTTTGGGAGCCTTCTCAGAGGCTAAGAGATCTATCACTTCACTGTGCCACTTTCTCTACCATTCCTTCCTCTAGCATCCCCTAGCTTCCTCTCCTGCATCCTTCAAGTTCTTGCTCAAAGGTCAGTTTCTCAAAAGCTCAGACTTCTAACTACTGCAGCTCTCCCTCCTGACCCAGAAGATCCCCGAATCTCCTTCCCTGCTTTACTTTCTTTTGTAGTATTTTTCATAGACTCTGCATATAATTTTTTGCATCCTTTATTTAAGATTTTCAGAGAAACAGCACAGATAACACAGAGAGAACCTATAAACATGTTACTCGGCCTCCCAGGAGGTTATTTCTAGCAGTTCATTGTTACTTTCTATCTTTTACCATTAGAATACAATGTATAAAGCGGCAGAGACTTTTGTGTCTTTTGCTCATTGATGTAGCTACAGAACTGATGGCGTCAGGTCACTCACAGCAAATGGCTCCACGAATATTTGCTGAGTGAATGGAAGGACCATTCTAGCAACCCAAAGACAGGCCATCACTGGCCTATTGACCCTGAAGTTCCTAACAGAACTGGAAGGGGTATTTAGTACCAGCTCTCCCAAAAGGCTTAGATGACTTAAAACTGAAGTAGAAAAGCTCATGGATGTGAAAATGAAAATCCAACTTCTTATAAAGCAATGAAGTAAAACAATAGGGCCACATCTGTTATTGTTCTTTACGGCATGTTCTGTGTACTGTGCCCTTCCCCCACCACTTACATCCGGTCCCAACGTGAAAATCTCATTAGTTCTGATAAGCCCGTGTTGATACACCACTATCCATGGCTTACAGTAGGCTCTCCTCTTGCTATTGTAAAGTCTATGGATTCTTATGAGATAAAATGACGTCGTTTTGCTGCACTAAAATCCCTCTGTGTTTCACCTGTTTGTTTCTCCTTCACCCTCATCCCCTAACCCCACCCTCTCAACCATTTACCTTTTAACTGCTTCCAGGGTTTTGCCTTTCCTATAATGTTAAAGAATTGGAATCATGCACTACATAACCTTTTCAGGTTGTCTTTTTTCACTCTATAATGTTCATTTAAGATTCCTTCGTTGCCGGGCAGTGATGACACACACCTTTAATCCCAGCACTCAGGAGGCAGGCAGATCTCTGTGAGTTTGAGGCCAGCCTGGTCTACAGAGTGAGTTCCAGGACAGGTTCCAAAGCTACAGAGAAACCCTGTCAAGAAAAACAAAAACAAAAGAAAAAAGATCCCTCCGTGTCTTTTCCTGACTCAAAGGTTCATGTTTAGCGCAGCCTAGTATTCCACATCCAGGGCCCGATGTGCTGGGGCTTAATTATCTGCTTGTCTCCTGAAGGGCACACGGCTTCCATCCAGGTTTTAGTAATTACAAATAAAATGGCTTCTCATATAGTTTTAGTTTTTTTAATGTAGTCATTGTTGTTTTTGCTGTTCATCATTTATGCAAGTTAATAAAATTAAATAAGGGTTCTTAATCACTGCTACCTCCAGAATTAGATATTTTCCCTAAAACTGAGACCCTTGACACAGCCCCATGGGGCCCCCATAGGCCCGCCTAGCCCTCTTTCTCCCCAAATAAGTGTTTATTCAAGGTGTTCATTGTCCTGATGCCTCATATCTCTCTGGGTCTCCCCAGAATAGCTTACAGATAGCTTTTGCCACCCCCTTGTCAGGACAAGCAACTGAGGCTGAGAGAAGCCCCAAGGAAGTTTGGGGCTGATGGACCATGCACCATATAGTCTGAGTTCAAATCCAATGGCCTAGGGCCCAAATCTGGGTCAAGAGGCCCACCCTGGCCCCACCCACCATAGTTCTCAGGACACTAGTAGCTAGTAGCCTTGGTTGATTGGTATGTTTGGGCTCTCTCTCAGAGGGGTACTTACATAATACACAGGGGAAGGACAAAGGACAACCTCAGATGTCCTCACCTTCCAACTTGTCTAAGATGACATTTTTTTTGTTTGTTTCTGCTGTGTACACCATGGTAGCTGACCCACAAGCTTCTGAGAATTCTCCTGTCTCCACTTCCCATCTCACCATAGGATCATGGGGTTCACAGACACAAGCTACTGCACCCAGCTTCACACAGGTCCTGAGATTCGAACCCAGGTCTTCATGCTTTCATGGCAAGCAAGTCAACCATTGAGACCTCTCCCTGGCCCTGCTCTGTTTTCCTTTGACATCATACATCCCTACATAGACCTGAGTGGTCTGGGATTCACTATGTAGCCCAGGCTGGTCTTAAATTCACAGATATCTGCCTGCCTCTGCTTCCTAAGTACTCTGTGACCTTTTTTAATTTAAAAAATAATACCAGCCCATGATTTTTAAGATCAATTAAACCAGGGGCTAAGAGAGAAACCAACAGACTACTTTCTACTGACTTGAGCAGTTTCTGGGATTGTCAAATACACTTGCTATTTATCCTGTGTCTGTCTGTCTGTTTACACTCATGTGCATACATGTACATAGGAACTGCCCTGTCCCCTCCTCTGTTCACCAGATGTTCTCGGATACATTCTGTCTTCACAATGATCCTAGGACTTAGACCAAACACAACCCTCTCTACTTAACAGATCAGGAAACTGAGGCTTGGGGAGGTGAAGCCACCAGTCCATGCTCACATAGCTTGGAAGGAGCAAGACTGGAATTGAAGGGCCATGCTTTTCTCAGCACTCTGCTTGCTAAGGGTAGCTAGGAAAAATGCCTCTGTGTTCTTGAAATCAAATGGCCCAGATGCGCAGTGAAGGGAACAAAGCCATCCTTAACCAGTAAACGAAGAACGTACTGCATGCCAGGCAATGTGTCCCTGGACATCTTAAGGTCATCCTAAGTAAGTCAAACCTGAGGCCACCCTTCATCCTTGGAAGAGGACAGAAGAGACAATGAGAGGGGAGGGAAACTAGTGACCACTCCAGGATACAGCAAGCGGCAAGCTCTGCCCCTTTTCTGTAACTTCTCCCGTCAAACTCTAGAGACAGTGCCTAGAGCAGAGCTATATGGGCCACAGGATGGAAATAAACATGATTTGAATAATCCCAGCCTGACAGCCAGGGAGGACCAACAGGAAAATTACCCCTTTGGAAAAGGCACATCCGAGCACGTCACCAGAGGCATCAGGGTACATCCGTGCCTCAGTGTGCCCTGGGAGTGCTCAGCCTCCCCCAGGCCCTGGGTTCAGAGCTGGAGAGATGCCTTCACCAAGATACAAGTGATGGAAGTCAGGACCACAGGCCAAACATGGCAGTGGCTTCATCATTGCTATTGAAGAAGGCTGGATTTGAATCCAGATTTCTCCATGCCCTCCCTCTCCACTCTTCCTTAGGAAGGTCACCTGGGATTGAGTAGTCTACATCAGAGGGAGTGTGGTGCTTCACTCGGCATCTCTATGGCAACCAGAGACTCCCATCTCCAGTAACTAATGATTCACCTGAGCCAGCCACAATCTGACCAACAGTTGGCCTAGCTGGCATTAAACCCCAGGATATTTCCCCACCCCTAAAGCACAGCAAGGTACCAAGCAGGGGGCCCTGCAGAGGGCATCCTCCAGACACATGTCTAGAATGGAGTCTCACCTTTGCCACTTTTCAGCCAAAGCCTTATCTAAACATTCGTCCTCTGCCAGGCTTGAGACTTGGTGCTCTAGTTTTTCCTGATAATACCATGGATGAATAGGTCCCAGTCCCCCGCCATTTTAAAGGTGAAAAAAAAAAACGAATCTCAAAGAAAGGGAAAGGAAAACCCTTAAGGACGCAGCCAGTAAAAGCTTAGGCCTCTTTGTCTACAGTATTTATGCCAGGTGCTCGACACCATTAGATCATCTTGCTGCTAGACAAACAGGCCAGCACCACCCTATGGGATGCCCAGTACCAACCTGCAACTTCGGTCCTTCCTGTTTCTTCCACAGGAAAATGATCATAGTCTCTGAGCCTCTGTTGCCTGATTTGGAAATGCTTAAGAGTGACCCCTGCCTCCTGGCCCCCACGAAGGCCGGTGAACCTAAATAAAGCACTCCTAGTAGCCACAGACCCCAATACTTGCCAATCCCTCCAGCAAGCCTCCGTCCCTCCATTGTGCCTCCAGCCCCACTGTGTGGACTCAGAGTTGCGCTAGTTGAGTGGCCCAGGCACAGAATCTGTCCCTCTTGCTGAGCAATGCAGTTTATGCCAAGCATCCCCTCTTCTTTATGCGGGGTTTCCGTGACCCTCTGCCAGCAGCTCTTCGCTGGGCGGCTGCCACCATTTACCCAGCGCAAGAAAACTGCCTTTCTTCCCCCATTTAGGGTCTGGTTTTAATTTCTACAGTATTCTCTTTAATAACAATGCCTAATTAAAACATCTGTTAAAAAGTCTGTAACATTAACTTTACAGGGAGAATTTAATAGAATTATATTGGAATTGCAGGCATTTAACGGGCTTCCTAATTAGGCTTTTCTTTAAAAAAAAATGGAAAGAAGAAAGAAAGAAAGATTCCACAAATTAAAATGCAGCCTCTGTTTTATGATAAGAGAGGCTGCTGGACCAGTGACTGGTATGACAGACAGAAATTGAGAGCCAGCAACAGGGTGCAGAGGGCAGATAAACGGCTAAGGAAAACTCCCCCAGGATGGAGGACAATATAGAGATGCAACCTACATGGCGTGGCAGGTGTCATGCTGGGAGCCTGTCATCTATTTTCCCATTTACATCCTGATGGTCGCCATGGATCGCTACTTGACTGATGAGGAAACTGAGGCAGACAGGGACATGACTCAGTCAAGATCACAAATGCATGAAGCCAGACCAAGTGGAAGAGCCTGCAAGGCCTCTGCTCCTTTTAGTGCTCCTCCCAGCCCCAACGCTGTGTCTCAAAGAGTGTTCTAGAATCCTCTGCAGAGCTGAGTTACCCATTTCATCTCTCCTCCTCCTCTTCCCATGTCCCAGGCTCTGCTCCAGGTTCCTTGTTGGAAAGTCCTTACAGGGGAATGCTTCTGCCTCAGATGCTCTGTCCCTGGCTGTCACTGCCCAGGTCATCAACATTAAGCTGGGGCATGACAGAATAGGAGGGCTCACCAGTGCCAATGAGGGACACAAGTCAAGAGAGAAATGTCCAGAGATAACCTAGAAGACTGGTCCTCAGGCCCGCCATGCCAACATCTCCCATCTACCCATGGAAAGTTTCAGTTTTCAGGCCCCAGTCAGCCCTCAACAGAAGACTTAGGACAGGGTCTGTGTGCTCCGTTTTCATAAGATTGCCACGTGGCTCTGATGCCCTTAAGGCATCCCATCCAAAGACTTCGGGGAGCCTTTTTATCCTCTAGTGTACTTAGTCCTCCCAAGGGAGACACCAGAGCTTCAGCACTTAAGGAGAAGCCTGGCCTGTAGTTTGACTCCTGGCTAAGTGTCACAGGGGGAACATCAAGGGAAGATGTTTACCAGGGGAGGTCTTGCTGTCTTCAAGAAATAGAAAAACAAGACTTGCTGGGTGGTGGTGGCGCATGCCTTTAATCCCAGCACTCAGGAGGCAGAGACAGGTGGATCTCTGTGAGTTCGAGGCCAGCCTGGTCTACAAGAGCTAGTTCCAGGACAGGAACCAAAAACTACGGAGAAACCCTGTCTCGGAAAAAAAAAAAAAAAAGAAAGAAAGAAAAGAAAAGAAAAACAAGACTTTCCTGACCCCATCCCCTCTCTCAGCTGAATCTGAACCTCAGAAGCAGTCCTCAGATATGGAGGTCGGAACTGAAGACCATTCTGGGATGCTCAGAAAGAAGCTGAGATCCTCCGTGAAGGGTTTAGGTAAAAGTTCCAAGTTCAAGCAAGGAGGAATTGCTTGCCCTCAGCTTTCACGCGCAGCTCCAGCAAGCCTGTCAGTCTCAACAATTCTCTACCATCCACAAGCTGACATCCACCCAAAGCCACCAAGCAGAGGAAGATGTAAAGATGGCTCAAACCGAACCCCAACCCTCACCGTGTTCTGAGCAAGGGGGAGGGACCGTTATTCCCCACAGCAAGTCTATGAGAACATCGTACACAGCTGGGGTCCATCCTGATGAATGGCTGTGTTTGCAAGAATGAAAGGTACAAGCTGGGCGGTGGTGGCGCATGCCTTTAATCCCAGCACTCGGGAGGCAGAGGTAGGCGGATCTCTGTGAGTTCGAGGCCAGCCTGGTCTACAAGAGCTAGTTCCAGGACAGGAACCAAAAGCTATGGAGAAACCCTGTCTCGAAAAATCAAAAAAAAAAAAAAAAAAAAAAGAATGAAAGGTACAGTGGGGTGCACAGGGTAGAACAGGGGGGCAGCTAGAGACAGAAATAGGTTTGAAGCAATCTTGAGCAAATAGGATTCCCTTTTGTGCCTCAGTTTCTCCACTGGGCAAATGTTTGGAGCCTAGGCTTATCTGGCTGTAACCTACAAAGGAATCCGAAAGGATGAAGACAGAGGTGGCTCACTGTCCTTCTCTGCTGAAGGACCAGAGCTCCTAATGGGGGCACAGAGCAAGCAGGCACCATGCAAAGGCAGGAGCTGGAGTTCTTTTAGTAAAACTATCCTGAATGTAGAGCTGGACCTGACACAGCCTCAGGGTAAGAAGAAGGCCCCCCAGACCACCTGTCTTGGCTCTTGATTCTCCTTCTTAGGGATTCTACTCCAGTTCTTGTTCTCACCGCCCGGAAGGCCTCAAGACTCTGTGCCCTCCTCTCATTGGTCTAGGCTAAAAGGGTCCACACCCATCACATCAGCTCCCAAACCCTTTCCTAAACACCAAGGAGAGAATCAGGAAACAAGGAAAGGAACCCTGAAGCGTGGTCACTCTACTGGGAAAATTCCCTTAAATGGTTTAATGGATGTCCCTGAGTCTCAGTTTCCTAATCCATCAAGTGGGAATAGCACGGAGATGACCAAATTCAGATTCTAAAGGGCAGAAGAAGCTAATATTTGTAGCCCTTTTAGACACATGGCCAGCATATAAGAAACATTATGGAATTATTTGTTCAATAAATAATACATGAAGATATGAATCCAGTTCCCAGGGCTGATGCAGCTGAGCTTATAGATTCACAGACTTTAAGATGACACCTGGATCCTTTCTCCATCCAAGCCCCCAAGGAGCTAGTATCACAGGAAAAGCTGGTCCTGTGGACTGGCTCTGCCTAGGGGTACCTTCTACGTCACCCCACCCCCACCCTGCTCCACCACACATACACCTGAACACTCACATGGACCTAAACAAGAGCCCATGGGTGGGCAGTGGACAGCCCCCACCAGAGTTTCTCCTGACCGCTCAGGGAAGGCTGGAATTCACAGTTCATTGCGTGGGCAGATTCAGTGGGACCATCTCCTGCATGTCGCTTCCTCTGCGCAATTACTGCTAAAATTCATCAGACGGAACTGAGAGGTTTTAACGCCGGTAATTGTGGTGCAAAACGCTTTGTAATTGGCCTCACAAATGAAAGCTGGGGGATGCCACTGAAAATGCAACCCTGCCCTACCCGTGAACAGTTCAAGGGTGCTGGCTCTGATGTGTTGTTCCTAGAAGCCATCTGGACCCCTCTACTGCCAGAGACCCTACTGTTAGCTCCCCTGTCTGTGCTGGGGAATGCATTCCTGCAGTTCTGTCTACACTTTTCTTACCAGGATCTCAGCTTGTAGAGATCAGAAGTCTGCAGGCCTCGTTGGTATGACCTTTTCCCATCCTGCTGCTGGGGTGTGGGCTATTTCTCACCTCCAAGCCTTCTTTCCTCCCATTGCCTCCACCTCCAACCCTCATTCATATCTCATTTTATGTATCTGTGGTCCCCAGGCAGAGACAGCAATTCCTGCCTTCTGTCTTGGCCCCCTCTATCACTGGAGATTTCTACCGCAGCTCCTTCCACTTCTAATGAAATAGTTATATAAGAAAGGGGAGGAGGGTTTTAGTTCAAAAGCCAAGAGCAGAGGACTTGGGGGCACGGCTCAGTTTAATTCCAGTGTACACAGATGCCTGGGTTCTATCCTCAGCATGACATAAACCCCACTTAGGGTTTATGGGAACCAGAGAGAGGGTTCAGCTGTTAAGATTTTGGTTTCTTTTCTTCCAGAGGACTCAAAATTGGTTTCCATCACCCACGTAGAGCAGCTTGCAGTCAACTGCCTTCAACTCTGGCTCCAGGAACTCTAGCGCCCTCTTCTGGCATCCTAGAGTACCCACACTCATGTGCATGTGCCCACATACACATACATATGACTAAAAAATAAAGTTTAACAGCCTGGTAGTACGTAGCTGCAACCCCAGCTCACAGGAGAAAGACGCAGAAGGTTCAGAAGTCCCAGGTCGTTCTCAGCTACTAATGGAGTTCAAAGTCACCTTGGGTTACATGATGCCCTGTCCAAGAAAAAGATAAAAATAAAAAAAAGGCCAGTGGCAGAAAGCTTGTGAGCTGTCTAGGCCACAATTTTCCCATTCTCGCACATACCTTCTTCTCTTCCTGTAGACTTTCCCATTCAGGGAAGTTTGTTCTCTTAAGCTAAGGCTGGCCTTGGACTTGCTTTGACTAACAGGATTTAGTAGAAATGACACTGATCCAATTCTAGATTAGTCTTTAAGAACCCCAGCCTCTTATACTTCTATTCTCAAGGAAGTCAGCTACAAAGCTGTTTGGGCTGGAAGCCGGGTCATGAGAGACTCGTAGAAAAATGTTTGGATAGGTGAGGGGCAAAGTAGCATTCTCTTAACAACTGAGCCACCTGCAGAGTCTGGCCTGTGTCACATAGAGAAGAAAACCCACTCAGCTGAGCCCAGCCAACCCACACAAGAGCACGATTATTTGGCTTTCTTCTCTGCACCAGCTCTGGGGGCTGCTGTCTCATTTAATTCTTGCAACAGCCCTGATTCTCATTTAACAAATTAGGAAATCAAGACCCAGAGAGATTAATCAATTTGTCTCAAACCCCACAGCCAGCAAGTGGTAAAGGTAACTGAAAACAAAGATTTGAACTGGTTACCAGAACCAGCCCTTTAGTGTTCATTGAATTTGCCAGGGGATCTTGTTGAAAAACAGATCCAAGATTACCAGGTCTGCAATGGAGCCAGAAGGTCCACATTTCTGACAAGCTCCCAGGCTTGTCGAAACCTTTTATTATTACTGCCAGGACCCCCTGAGGCCGCCTCAAAGGTAGAAATGCATCTCACAGCACACTGCTTTCTGTGTGACATTTGTCGAGGGAAGGCTTGAGATTCTGGAAGTGCTAAGCACTGGTCGCTTGGTTGCTCGCTTGCTTGCCTGCCTGCTTGTTTGTTTTGTGGGAGCGAGGATTGAACCCAGGGGCTCCTACATTCTAAGCAAGCGCACTACCACTGAGATACACCCCAGCTCTCAGAAACAATTTTGTGGGTAGGAAGCAAGAAGTGGGAGTTAGGCCCTTCCAGCACACTCCATGGTGGCTCAGCCTCTTCCTCGGAGCGCTCAAGAGACTCACAGTTCCCATGTGATGTAGCTGGAGGCAAGAAATCTCAAAGAGGTGGACACCTGGCCAGAGGAGGCACATCCAGGACATCTGTCTGGTACCCAGTCCCTCTCCCTGCCATGGAGGAAGCCGAGACCCTCATCTTCTCCTGGTCCTGAGTCAAACTAGGGGCCCTGCAAAGGACTTCTCCTGGTAACATATAGTTTTCATCCCAGCCTCATAGGTGCCCTGCTGTGTGTGGACCACAACCCTCCTTTCTCTTAGCTCCGAGGTCTCAACTTCTCTCCACACACAGGACAGTGCAGATGGTCTGTGGTTGTGAGGCTGAGCAGACAGAGGAGCGCATGCCAGGTGAGGGTCATATGACAACAGGAAGAGAGAACACACATACACACACATACACACACACACACTTTCCCATGGGAACACAGCCCAGCCACTGACTGCTTCCACCCGGAACCACCAATTGCCAGCTTTCTCAGGAAACCTGGACAGACCAAAGACTAGGGAATTGGTGTGAGAGAGAGCACTGGGGGGTCTCTGAGGTTGGAGAGAGGAAGGACGTGAGATTTCTGCTGATTCCAGCAGACTAAACGCCTCTTGCCCCTTCACAGAACCTGGGGGCAGGCAGGGACTAAGGGCTGGGGACAAGACAAAAGCCAGAGATCCAGAACATCAGCAAACATCCATGCTAAGCAGAGGCCATGGAGAAGAACCACAGGGACCAGCAGGAAGGAGCAGAGCGCTGAGGGACTTAACAGTCCTGACCCCACCCCTGCTAAGGAGCCAAACAGCTAGCACTGTGGGGATAATCAATACCTTTGGATGATTCAAGCCAAATGGACAAAGGTCCGCCAAGGAACAAAAAGTCAATTGAGTGACAATATTGATAGAGTCACGGACATGGCACCTCGCCCGCTAACCCTAGATAGCCGTGAGCTGCTGTTCTCACTACTGCTGATCATGGGTGTTTTAGGAGTGAACTGCCTGGAAGCCCTGCAGACCTGTGGCTGGCCAGCTCTGAAGGAGCTCAGCTCAGGAACCCCTGGGTGTCCACCTCTAATTATACCCTCCCCTCCTATCTCTGGAGTCCCAACCAGCCCCCTCCTTCTCAGGGTGTCAGTGTTGTTCAGGCCACCTATGCTTAGGAATCGGTGGCTACTTTTTGGCCAAACACAGGGTCTGGGAGCGCTTCCTCAGGAAATGATGAACCGTGGAAAGCAGGGCACAGCAGCATGCTTGCTCTGCAGGCCCCAGGGGCTTGTTCTCTGCCACTGAAAACACTTCATCATCAAAAGTGCTCGCCACACTTCCCCAGATGTCAGCCCAAATTGGCACTCAGTGCCAACTAGATACAGGCATCCTCCACTGAGCCTGTTTCTCCCTGCTCAGCTCTCAGTGCCCCCAGCATCCCAGATTGAGGACCACTCTGGGAATTCTGCACTGATTCTGAAAGGGACAGTGGTCCACGGGAGACAGACTCTATATCTGTGCCACGGCTGGAGAGTCTAAGGAAGCTCCTCGAGAGACACGGCCTCACCTAGACCCCTCTGACCTGAGGACATCTCGTTATACCCCACGGGCTAAGACCTAGTCATCACTTTATAGTGAGCTGCCTGCCTCTCACAACCACTTGAAACACAAAGCCCCAGGGAGATTGGAATGGCCTAACGTCTGTCCTTCTCCATGAGCAAAGATCATACCCTCCTCATACCCTGGCTGGCTTCGCCACCATCTCCATCAGCACAGTTGCTCATGATTACTGTATCCCAGGTACCACATCAAGTACGTTAAGTGGATTAGTCTCAGCCTTCTCATTCCCACAACTACACCGTGATTAAGGGACTGCCATTATCCCTATTGTAAAGATCAGAAGCTGAAGCACAGAGGGGCTAAGTCATCTGCCTAGAGATACATGATAAACTAGTGGTAGGACCAGGATTTGACCCAGTCAGTCCAAGTGCAGAACTCACCAGCTTTAATGAATCACCATAATTCGTACCCATTCACATGTACAAAATCCTGTTCAGCTGATTCTCCTCATTTCAGATGCATGTGTTGTAGTCATGAGGAAACTCCACAGAAATACAGACTGAACAGTCAAGTGCTTGCATCAATCTCCAGAACCCAGTTAAAAGTAACCATTTGCGGGGGGAGACTGAAAAGATGGCTCAGTGCCTAAACCACTTGCCTTGTATGTGTAAGGACCTGAGTTCAGGTCCTCACCACTTACAAAAATGCATGTAAATTCCATAAGATGGAAATATGAAATTCCTGGAACAATATGGCCAAACTATCATATTAGGGAGTTCTGGGTTCATCTGGGCCCTTGTCCAAATGAATACAGAAGAAACCTGTCTACATCAGCCTCAGACCCCCCCCCCACACACACACACATACACACACACAAAAGGGGAGGGGAAAAATGAAAGTATATATTATATGATACTGACGTCAGCACTGGAGAGGTAGAGACAGACGAGTCTCCCAGACCAGTCAGCCTGGCTTACATGGTGAACCTGAGACAACTGAGAGACCCTGTCTCAAAAAACAAGGTGGACAGTTCCTGAGCAATAATACTGGAGGTTGTCCTCTGGACACCACACATACTCAAACACAGGTGCAACACACATACATGCACACACAAACAAACACACACATGCACACACAAAAGAAATGCAAATTGAGATATAGAGATCAGTGAGCAACAGAGCTGGGACTCAGTGCCAACCCAGCTCACCACCACCACCATGCTGCCCCCTGGGTCTTCTGGAGGTTTCTGCTTGGTTCAACTCTCAGTAAAAAGAGACAGAGTGGATGAACTTGGTTTCAAAGTGGCCTTTCCCTACTCAAGTGTCCAGGAGCTTAGAGGGCTCATAGGGCTCACAGATATCAGAAGAATGGCAGCCCTGCTAACCTTCCTGCTCAAGAGCAAAGGCCCCAAAGGCACTGTATATGGGGTTTCAGTGACTTCAGCCTGAACCAAGGTAGGGCACAACAGCCTAGGCAGCTAGGGTGCAAGGGACAGGCTCAAGAGACAGTGGGTACAACCAACAATGGAGAGATACAAGGGGCTGACACCTGAGAAACAGCTTTAGACCAAGTCTCCCTTACTGCCCACTACTAACACAGCAAGGACATCTGGCAAAGCCTGTGCCCTTTCCCATCGCTTGGGAGAAGCATCAATGGGGGAGGACAGACACAGGAACCTCCTTAGTAAGACAGTCACACTGCAGCCGCTACTGATACCCACATTTCAGAGAGCTTGTTCTTACCACCTGAGATCTTTTCGGGAATTGTTCATCTGAATCTGGTGTTGACTTGTCAAAATGATCCAGAATTTTCTGGCTACCAGAATGACCCAACCAAGCTGTTATAATTTCCATTCAGGGAGAAGCTCAGTGTTTTAGGTAATGTGGGTGGCCTGAGGGAAGCTTGTTGAAATATTAAATACAGGGCGAGCCTGCTTCCTGCCCAGTCTGTGACCGGATCTGCCTTGTTTAGGCATTTTCCCAGAGAACTTGGCAAAAATGTAAGTATTTGGGGAGCCAGTGAATTAATAGGTGGTGTGGGAAGGTCCTCAGTCAGTTCAAGTCCAGGGACTCCAGGTTCTTTTGCTCCCACTGCGATCTCTCCCTTAGACTTAAAAGACCCCCCCCCCTACTCTGGGCTGGTGGTGTAGCTCAGTTGGTAAAGTGTTTGCCCAGCACTCATGAGGCCCTGTTTGAACCCCAGCACCATATAGACCAAGCATGCTGGTTCCTGCTTTTAATCCCAGCACGGGAGATGTGAAGGCAGGAGAACCGATGGCATCCTCAGCTTCATAGGAAGTTTGATGGCAAGTTGGACTATATGAGATGGGGGGGCAGTGGGAGGGTGGGGCCTCAGTGGACTATGTCATGGGTTTGCAGTGCCATCTACTCTGCCCTGGCATTAAGAGACACACAGACCACACACACACACACACACACACACACACGAAACTTATACAGGACATAAACATACACACTAGGCAGTATGGGCCACCAGAGCACCAGAAACCTAGCTGTTGCTCCCAACTGGAGTGCAAAAGAGAAGAGAATTTATCTACAAATACCGCACGGCCACGGAGAGGTTGCTGAGGAAGCCTCCAAGCTTGTTTACCAAATTATGGCATTATGTATTAACTGCTCTGCCCTAATTGCACTTAGCACTTGTTTTTCATCTTCTCACTGTTCACATGTAGAGCAGAAAGGACGCTGAGCTGGGAGGAGAGGACAAGGTCACTGATAAATGCTTGCCACTCTGTCTGCTGCTGGGGGTGTGGTGGCACCTCCAGCTTCCACAGAAGCTGGGGTTTGAGCACAGTCAGAGGCAAGGTGTCACCTAGGCAATAGCAGCCCAAAGACTAACAAGACTGCAAACAGTGGGCCCTTAGGACACCTGGCTAAGGGACAAAGATTTGTAGCAAGGTTTAAAGGACCAAGAACAATTCTGTGTGTGCTCATCTAGACCCTAAAATGCCCCCAGTGGGCTCAGGGCAAGAAGTTCTCGAAAGATGTGGGGGAGTCTAAAGTGTTGAGAGAAGACCTCTCCAAAATAGCAAATTTAGCTAACCCTGGGCAGACAGTTCTTTAAAAGGAAAAATCAATTGCTTCCTCCATTAACTGAAATTGTTATATTTTCTCTACCCCATTTCCTGGATTCTTACTTAGTTCTGCCTCTTTGGGGTGAGAATGGAGGGCCCTTAGGAACTACCAAGACTAGAAAGAGGAGAGAATAAAAATATGTCTTCAGCTTCTTATGTTTTCTGGGAATTATGATCTGTCATATCTAAGACAATAGTGTCCAAGCCTTGGGTTCCTCATCCTTAAAACAAACTAAAGGGACTTTCTTAGAGTTGGGAGACCTACATGAGAATCACGTGCCCCACCTGTAAGGCCCTTACCACAGCACCAGACACACCAGACAGACTCGCAGGACAAGTTTGCTGTGATTGCTCACTGTGGTTCTCCCAACAACCAAAGCAGTGTGTAAGCTGGTGTTTAGTGTGGTTAAATAACTTGCCACCGTCACACATCTGCTAAGTGGGGTAGAAACAGGGCAGCCAAAGGGCAATCTCCTTTTGTTACCCATTTCCACCTGAGGAGAGCCCAAACTACCAGCCTCCGGGTTCAGGGCAGACTGAATGCCCTGAGGCCAGGCAGGCGGTCTGCCCGATGTAGTTCAGATTTCTCCACGGGGAATGTCTGAAAGCACAAAAACACCCATGCGAGATTCACAGTGATCTCATTAATGGGGACCCTGTCTCCCTGAGCGAAGCCCTCCCAGTGGTGTGCTTGGCCCCCAAACCCCAGCACTGCGCTCATGGTTGCTTCACTTTGCATGAACAGAATTGGGGAGAGCTGGTCCAGGAGCAACCACGTGACAGCTTCTCCCCTGCCTCTTTCTTCTTTCCCCATTTTGCCGCCCCACCCCATTTCAACAGCCAAGACCTTTTCATTCCAGGCCCAGGGCACAAACCCTGCACTTCGGAAGGAAACAAGCGCTGAATAGATTTAGCAGGTTCTGATAAATGTCACATTTATTTTGGTGCCAATAGAGTCACTGCATCTTAATTAAGACCCCACCACCCACCCTGCCCCAGATGTTGGTGCTGATGGGAACGACACGCGCCACAGACTCCACTGACACGGGGGAAATGAGACTCCTGTAAGCCAGTGCTAGGAAGTGGTGCTGGGCTTGGCCCTTCCACGCTGGGACACTTTCTAGGGGGCTGGTTCTTCCAAGTAAGTCTTTCTGATACCTTTTTTCCTGCTTCAGTTTCCTCATAAGGAAGAAAGAGCCATCGCTTTCTACCCTAGGACACCCTCCTGGGGGCTGAGAACCACAGAGATGTTCTAAGCCTGTTTGCTGATTCTAATTGATCCCAAGCCGCATTCCCCAACGAATAGGCCAGAGAGAGAAAGGTCACTGGGACAGTAGAGTTGCTATGTGGGCGTGGGTGTGGGCGGAGCCGAATTGGGTGGCTGAGCCAGCAACTTCTAGCCTGCCGGAGAGTGAAAGCGCGGAGATTCCAGCCCCTTGTCCAGAAAGAACCACCTAGGATAGGAACCCAGGCCCTGGAGGGAGGGGGATGCTGAAAGGGGCGGGGCCAGAAACATAGGCCATCTTTTCATTTGGCTCCCAGTAACTGGAGTAAAAGACAAAAGACACAGAGGGACCTGACTCCTAGCGTTCCCTGTCACCCCCACCCAACTAGCCTCAAAGGCCTTGGGACAGGATAACACAGGAGGTGATGAGGTGACGGATTAAAGTCAGGTGACAGGCCCTTGTGAGGCTCCCCCACTCACAGTAGACGGAAATTCACTCTCTCTGCATTCTGCTGAGCCTAGATGTTCTCCTGAGGGTCTTTCTGTGATTTTATGTTCTCAAAGCTTTCCTTTTGGTCAGAGTTATGAACCAAAGCCTGCAACTCTACTCTTGGAGTAAGGAGAAGGTGTTAAGAAGTATCAAAGGGAAACTCAGGGAAGAGAGCCTCACAAGCCTGTGGTAGAGCCTAAAATAAGGATAGGAGCCAGATGCCGTTGTGCTTCCGACTTAAATTTAAATGAAAATAAAATCGCAACTTCTCACCAACAGGCCAATGTCAAGCGTTCAACAGCATGTGCTTGCGCTGAGCCTCTTGGGCAGCACAGACAGAGAAGACTCCCATCACGTGAGAAAACTCTCGTGGAAGGAGCTGTGGTGGACTAGAGAGAGGACAGAAGTACCATCCAGAGAATAAATCAACTTTACAGTATGTAGGAGGGTCACACGGGTCAGTGAAACTGACAGAGTGGAGTTAGAGTCCCAGGGCAGAGAGCTTTATCATCTGTGTAAGACAGTTGGGGAAGGTGTCTCTGAGAAGTCACGGTTCACCAGTGACCCACAGGGAGATTGTGTGAGGGAAGAGAATTCCAGACCAAAGGAAATGCCCTGAGGCAAGAGTGTACAGGGCCTTGTTCAAAGAATAAGGTGTCAGGATCTGTGCCTATAGCCCCGGGGGAGGCTAATGCCAGAGGGTTGTTTGAGGTCATCAATTCAAGATCAGTATGGACAACAAAGCAATAGAAAAAGGAGAGGGAGGGAGGAAGAGAGGGAAAAAGGGAGGGAGGGAGGGAGGGAGGGAGGGAGGGAGGGAGGGAGGGAGGGAGGGAGGGAAGGAGATTATTCTAACTAAATTAGAGTGAGAATGTTAGAAAGGAATAGAAGTATTTTCACATCAAGACAGGCCTCAAGAGAGCTGGAGAGAAATCTCAGCTGTCAAGAGCAATGGCTGCTTTAGCAAAGGACCCATGTTCCATTCCTAGAACCCATGTGGTGGCTCAAAACCACCTGTGACTCCAGTTCCAGGTGACCTGGTGTCCTTCAGGCAACAGGCATATACATGGTACACAGATATACATGCAGTGAAAACATCGATACATAAAATGAAATATTTTTAAAATACACTCCAAGAACTTTGCCTAGACCACTGAGAAATGGAGAATGAGTACCAGGTTTTGGGTGAGACCTATTATGTGACTGACATTTTGGCTTTTGTTACTCTTGTTTTTTTAAAGCAAGGTCTCACTCTATAGCCAATAGCACTCTAGAACTTACAGGGTCCTTCCTGCCCCAGCTTCCCAATGATTGGCATCTTTGTATGTAGAAGCCATAAGAGTTGGTCATATAGAGGTAGAGAACAGAATACCAGAGGCTGGCATGAGCAGACAGGAGATAGATTTGGGTGATGGCGACAAAAAAAAAAAAAAAATAGGGACAGCAAAAAAAAAAAATCAGTTCTCATGCTGGAGCACAGTAGGGTGAATGTGATATATACAACCTATTATATATTTCATAATAGCTACAAGAGAGTATTTTGAATGCTCCCAACACAAAGAAGTGCTGAATGCTTGATGTGATGCAAATGCTGATTATCTCGTCTTGATCATTACAGGAGGCATGGGCCAAACATTCCACCATGATCAACTAATATGTCCAATTATTATCTGCAATCAGAATTTTATGTGTATGTTTGTGTGTGTGCGCGTGCATGTGTGTGCGTATGCATACCTAACCACCATGTCATGTGTGTGGAGGTCAAGATCAAACTTTCAGGACTTGAGTCTGTCCCTCTACTTCAGTGGGGCAGGGTCTATTTTGCTTCTGCCACTCTGTGTATTTCAGGTGAGCAGGCCAAGAAACTTCCAAACAATTCTCTTGCTTCCACCTCTCATCTCAAGGTAGGAGTGCTAAGATTACAGATGTCAGCCACCACATCAGATTTTCATTGGGTTCCAGGGTTCAAACTCAAGTTGTTGCGTTTGTATGGAAAATATTTTTACCTGCTGAGCCATCTTGCTAGTCCTCAATTCCAATTTTTTTTTAATCTCAAATAGATTATGATAGAACTCGAAAGAAAAACTTTGTCTACTAGATTGGGGATAGAAGGTTGGGGACTTGAGGGACAAGGGCCGAATCTCAGAGGTGACTGAGGAGAGAGATGCAATAATCCAGGGGAAAATGTTAGAGGCAGGGGTCCAGATGACCCGGGTACTGAGAAGTGATGGAGCTGAGGTTCTAGTTTGGGGGTGGAGCCCAGAGAGATGGCCGGTGGAGATGGGATCATTGTGAGCACCACAAAGTGCGGATTCCAAGAGACTGTACCACTGTATCATCAAGAGAAGCAACTAAGCAAGCTGCCTTGGAGCCAGATCATTTGGTCAAATTGGACAAGTTCTTTTCCGGTCACCTACAGCTTCCTGACAGTGAGAGGAGGGGAAGGGAGGTGGAGGAGGCTGTTTTCTCCAGGGACAGAGGGGAAACTTCACTACAAAGAGATGGAAAGAGCCCAAAGAGTCATATTTTGTTACACACTATCTGCAACTCAAACAGCTTTGTCCTGATGGGTCTGTTTGTCATAGATCAGTTAGTGGGTAGATTGCTTCAGTAGCAAATGGAGATTCAGACAATGCCAGAGCCGATAATGGTGCCTGAATGCTGGCAGGCGCTAATCAGGACTCAGCAATGACTCTGTCATGCAGATTGAAGTGCGAGCATTTGGAGTTATTACTCAAGGCTTGTCTCTGCAATTAGATGATTGCATAACCTTAATATGATCAATCCCTCCGGATGTGAATTGTGCAGCTGTAACCACAAAAGAAGGTGGCGTTTCTGTTTTCTTGTTGAACACAAACATTATATATGCGCAAGTCATAATTTTATAATGGCTGCTTTTGGCAAGGAAGAGCTCTGTCAGTCAGAAGATGCAGTTGAGGAAAAAAATGCAATAGTAGTGTTTAAAGAGACGGTCATGTCAGTCTTCGCCTTAGGAAACATGACTTTGTGGGTCTCTCTCTTTCTCTCCCTCTCCTTCTCCCTCTCCCTTACTCTTTCTCTCTCCCTCTCCCTCTTCTTTGTACAGATTAATTTTGAGGCCAGGAAGTTGGAAAACTTAGAACCCATCTTGAGCCCTCCCGGGACAACACGGTTTTGTGCTCACACATGCACCGTGGAGATTGTCGGAGGGAATCAGCTTGACATTCATCAGCAATTGCACATCACACCCCGTTCATCAAGCCTCATTGTTCTGAGGGGACGTGAGCTGCGACTCTGGCTCTTGAGATCCCACATCCTTGCAGAATTCTTCACCCGCCCCCCCCCCAAGGCCCTGCTTGGGGGACTCCAAGGACACAGCCCTCAGATGCCTTCTGCCTTTCATGCCCTGTCTGCCTTGGGAACAAAACAATAAGGAGACCACACTGAGGGTGCCAAGATTTCTCCTCTGACTCTGCCCCCATTTCCAAGGGAGACAGATTCTGAGGATGGGAAACATTTGGAGGTGAGAGATTACTTTTATTGTCATCGGAGATCATGGTCATGAAAGAGGGGACACAGTGAAGGAGAAGTGGATGATAGGAAAGTAGTGGAAAAGAGAACACATTCTGAAGGTTGCCCAAAGATGAAACCTGGTAGCCAAAGGCATGAGTGACTAAAGTTGTGTGCATGTGCACATGCGCACACATGCCAATAACATCTGATCAGAGCTGGAGTTTCAAGTCAGGGTCAAAGCCAAGCAGTGTGTGCTGCTTCCTGGGAGGCAGACATCAGGATTCAGGTTCTGACTCAAGACACATGTTGGAAGCTGGTCTTGGGATCCACATCCACAAGAGGAAGAAGGGCGACAAGACTGAGCAGGGGGAGACACAGAAGGTGACATATTTGTGTCAGAGCAGTCCAGGTTGCCCCACATGGAGCTCTGAAGCTGGAGTGGCCCCTCAGAATCACCCCAAATGGAGTCAGGGAGGTCCAGCCTTTGTGCTCTTTATTGACCAGCCAATGGGTGTGGGATGGCCCAGGAAAGTGGCGTAGCACTGGATAATGGGACTCTCTTCAGCTAGGGACATTTTTAGAGAAGGCTGGGTGTTGGGACCTATCCACTGCCTACCTCCTCAATGGCTGGAAAATTCGTCCTTCTGTCCTGAATGACAACTATGGACACAGCCTAAGAGGATTGCGAATGTCTCTCAAGAGCTTGGGGGCAGGAGTGAAGTGTAGCTCAGTGGTAGTGTTTGGCTAGCTTGGGCAAGGCCTTATTTTTATCTCCAAAACTGGAGAAAAAAAAATGGAAGACAAAGAGAATTAACATTGAATGGAAGCTTTAAGTATGGGATAGAGGAAGGTGTTCATGAGAGGTGAGCCCCTGAGTTCTGAGTCTGAGACAGGCAGGCTCAACCCAGTCCCTACCCTTCCTCCCTAGACAACCTAACCCTTCTTAGACCTTTGACAAATGTCCAAGCTGGGGGGTCACAAGCAAAGACCTGGGACACAGGATCAGAACTAGAAAGAATCCACTTGAACAGATCTCCATTTAACAATTCACCTGCCAAGATACCCAAAGTGTGGGCAGGGTTCTGTGCACACACCAGAAGGATGCTCTCCGTGTCAATCATCAAGACGGGAGGCAGAAACTGGGGAAAGGTCCACCACAGTCCGAGGCAGGCTTGGGCTTGCCTGGAACTCCACTCCAGCCCATCCATCCTCTCAACTCTGGGGCCATGAGTTCATTCCCTCTACCTGGATGTGCATCCACAGGACTCCTAAACCGACATGTTCCTAACCTCCCTCACCATCTTCCAGTCTCGAGCCCAGCATCCCCTTGTGCTCACTGAGCGGTCCAGCATCCACCCGCACGGTACAGGGCAGAACCCCTTTGATTCCTGTCATTCTCACACCGCCACAGGCAAATTCGCCCTGTGAGTTCCGCTCCCTTCCAAGTCTGTGATCAACACATCCCTCTCCATGCCCATTAGGTCCTGACCTCTAGAAAGCAACCCTTCTAGTGAAAGCCTCCACATATACTCACTCCTCCTGATACCTCCTCATTTGCACGACCAGAGGATCCCTCTAAAATGGAAATGTGGTTCCAGCCATTCTGTACTGAAATTCTTCCATGCCTGCTCCCGCTGTCTTCAGAGTGAAGTTGGTAGCATCATCTCTAGTCTTTCCTTCCTCTTCTTCCCATCTACCACCAGCTCCATCTCTCTGTGTGCTTCCAGTTCATCACACACGTAGCTTCTGTGCAGTTCAGAGTGTATCCATTCTGGATGGAACTAGTAATACAGAATATACACTGGATTTTTGCATACTGAATTTGAAGTGGGGGTATCTGCCATCATTCATTCTCATAACATGGCTGAAGTATAGCACTGCTTGAAGGAGTGAAAGGGATAAGGCAAAGAGGAAGTCCCAAAAAACTGGATAGACAACATAAAGGAAGACTGTGGAACCTTGGGTATGACAATAACACAGCATCTAGGACTGCCAAGGACAGAACAACTAGAGAACCGCCATGTATGGGCTACCCATGCACCCTTAAGCATTGCTGGGGCATAAATGATGATGATGGGTCTGAAGACCTACCATCTTAAGTGTGGAGTGCATGCATGGCTCCCAGTTGAAGAGTACTTTCCAAGGCCCCTGCACCCAGGCCCCCACTGGGTTCAAGCATCTGGGACTATGTTAGTAACCTTATCTGGCACTGTAACAAAACACCCTACTGACACGGCTTGAGAAAGGAGACATTTATTTTGGTTCCTGGTGCCAATGGGACTGTTCAATGTGGAAGCAGGGGTGTGTGGTAACTCCTCCTCACGTAATGGCTTGATTAGGAAGCAATAAGCTCAGGCAGGGTCCAGAGCCTTGGAAGGTCTTCTCCAAGTGACCTCCCTGCACCACCTAGGCCCCATGTCTTAAGAGTTCCACAGCCTCCCTGTCTTGGTTTCTTTTCCTGTAACCATAACAAATTGCTCCAATAATAGAATCCAAAGAAAAAAGGTTTACTTCAGCTCACAGTTCAGAGTTGCAGTCCAGCACTGTTGGAGAAGCCACAGAGGCAGGGGCTTGAGGCAGGTAGTGACATCACCCCCAAAGTAAAGGAGCAGAGAACAACTCATAGATGCAAGCTTGCTAATGCCCAGCAACCTTTCTCTGCTTGTGCAGTCTGGGATGCCACTCAGGGAATAGTATGTCTTCACACACCAATTAACATAAGCAAGACAATCCCTCACAGGCAGGCTCAGAGGCGTGTCTCCCGGGTGACTCTAGGCTTTGTCGCATTAACAACACTGGTGTTAATAGTCCCCCAAAAGCAGTGCCAAATGCATGAGCCTGCAATAGACATTTTAGCCTTAAAGCATGTAACAAGGACCGTGCCCCACTAAGAATGTCGACAGACCTAAACAACAATAGCTCTGAGCACCCATTTCTGTTCTGTTAAGGAGTAGTTGGCAATGGGGCTTCTGTAAGTTCTGGCAAGCCCTGGACAGACTACACATGAGAGGTCCCTAGAGGGGCCACAGGCTGCAGAGTTCTTGTACTAAGGACTGCCCAGTGAGAGCCACAATGGTAAAGCTACCCACTGTCATTTGTTCAGACAGACAGTATTATGTGGTATGGGCACAGGTTTTAAAGGGAGGGGGCAGAACCTTGGAGGAATGTGATTTCCAGAATATGAGGAGGAGCTGACACTGGAACCCAGAGAGAATTAATGAGAATGATTTTTTTTCCTCTTAGGACAAAAGGAGACTTGTCATTCCTTCAGAGTACTTTTTTATTGTCAATACTCTTTCTGGAACTCTGGACAGCCATAAATAAACATTACATGCTGTTTTGTCTGGTACTGAAGTTTCTTCCAGGTACCATCAACACAATGTTGTCTACCACACTCTGAGAGCCTTGCATCATTGGGAGGGGCATGAGAGTGCAGAAACAGGAAAGCGAAGGACTCTCTTCATCAGGATGTCACCAAGCTGCAGTCTCACACTGACAGAGACTTCCCAGACTCTGTGAACACAGACTCAAGGCTGAAAATTGATGGCAAGCTTGGGAGCTGCTGCTGGATCAAGCAGTGCTTGCCCAGGCTACCCTCCAGCAACACGGTCCAAAAGGAAACCCAGGCCTTTGGTTCCATTGCCTCTTCTCCCTTGTCTTCAGGGCTGAGGTCAGGCATCACCTTCTCTAAGATGACACAGATGTCCTTCCTAGATGTCCTGATACAGCCCAGCCCTGACTCCACTGTCAGTTACTGCCCCAACAGACACTTGAACAATAGGAAGATACTGTCACTCATCCATGTAGCTTAGTTACTTTTCTATTGCTCTGCAGAGACATCATGACCAAGGCAACTTATTTTTTTTAATTAATTAATTTACTTATTTATTTATTAAAGATTTCTGCCTCCTCCCCGCCACCACCCCCCATTTCCCTCCCCCTCCCCCAATCAAGCCCCCTCCCTTGTCAGCCCGAAGAGCAATCAGGTTTCCCTGCCCTGTGGGAAGTCCAAGGACCACCCACCTCCATCCAGGTCTAGTAAGGTGAGCATCCAAACTGCCTAGGCACCCACAAAGTCAGTACGTGCAGTAGGATCAAAAACCCATTGCCATTGTTCTTGAGTTCTCAGTAGTCCTCATTGTCCGCTATGTTCAGCGAGTTCGGTTTTATCCCGTGCTTTTTCAGACCCAGGCCAGCTGGCCTTGGTGAGGCAACTTATTTTTTTAAGCATTTAACTGGAGACTTGCTGACAGTTTCAGAGCATGAGTCTGTGACGTCATGGTGAGGAGCATGGCAGCAGGCAGGCTGGCACAGCGTTGGAGCAGTAGCTGAGAACTTAACCAAAAGTAGCAGGCAAACAGCTCCCTCACCTCTAGCAACACACCTCCTCCAACAAGGCCACACCTCCTAATCCTTCAAAACAATCCACCAGCTGGAAACCAAACACTCAAACATATGAGCCCATGGGGGTCATTCTCGTTCAAATCACCACACTATGTTAACTCCACTATGTTCAACTCAGCAAGACCAATTCACATACATATAGCACCTAATGGCTTATGTGCACTCACAAATGCATGCTGGGTAAATGAAAGCTACCAAACAGACCTTAGACATAAAAGGCACCCTTCACTCTTCAAACCCCTTCTGAGGCTCAGGCCACTTTCTGACTCCAAAAGACTTCTAGTTTCCAACGTGCCCAAGTTCAGTCTCAAGTAGTATTCCTAATCTGCCCAAGCTCCAGGACAGACGGAGGTGATTGACAGATGTCTGCGCCTCTCTGATGAGCAGGGGTTTTCCTAATTCTCCCATCATTTAAACAAACTGGAATGCTGACGGATAGAGGTGCCGTTTTTACAAAGACTGGGAAAAATGGCTTTTAATATCGGTTTTTAAGAAAGAAAGTATGGCCCCTATAAACTGTTAAACTTCACTTTATTGACCATAAATCTGTATTTTGCTCAATGCAAAAGTTTTTCATCTTGTACAGAAAACTGCTGAAGCAGCGGCAATGGCTGAAAACAAGAAGTTTTCTCTTACGGACAATTTATATGAAAAAGTTATTGAATTTCTGGTTAGGGAGGCCAGGCCAGGCATCTCGTGGCTCCCCCCAAGGGCCAGGCCAGCGGTGCCAGACGCGACCCGTTGCTGATCAATGTCAAGAGAAAATTAACCAATTGTAAGTCTATTAAGTTGTGGGCACCAGGGACTTCAGAGCTCAGAGCAAAGGCACGCTTCTCCCCAGGGACCTTCTACCGAGGCATTCTTTGCTGAACGGGCAGCCAGTCTCACTGCCATAGAAAAGACAAAAAGAGCCAATTGTGACGAGCACACGTAAGCCGCTAGGTGCTGTCATAATCTCCTCAATCCTTGCAACAGCCCCAGGAAGAAACCTTCCTCCGCCATACCTCACAACTGAGCAACTGCAAAATGAGAGGCAGGAGGGGGGGGGGAGCAAGAATCTATCCATAGTCTGGAAGTGATTAGAATGTCCCCGAGCCTCAGTTTCCCCATGGATAAAATGCAGTTGAACACAGTGAGTCCCTGTGTGGCACAGAGTGGATGCTCAGAAAATGTTTGCCCCTTCCATGAAGTCAGAGACATGAATGTCTAAGACCTGAAGCCAAGCCTGGTGATTCAAAAACCTACACTTCTCCTACAGAAACTGCCTCTTCGTCCGTCTCTCCGAAACCAGCGCCTCAAGAAACAATCATTGGGCCGCCCGTGCATATGTGAGCAAAGGAACAATAATCTATACAAAGAACATCATCACACCATAGAGAATATAACTTTTGACAGGGGCAAGGCGGGTTTCTTCAGAGTCCCTCCTTCCCTCCATTACACAGGCCAGAAACTTCAGCACCAGAGCAACATATTATTGAGTTAAAGTATCCTCCCATATCAGAATAAGACTATTGCTGGTTAGCATACGGTGTGTGTGTGTATGTGTGTGTGTGTGTGTGTGTGTGTGTGTCTTATTTACTATTTATATCTGTGTAGGTGTATGTGTGCAGACATGCCGAAGTCAGAGGTTAGTGTCAACTGTCTTTCTCCATTCTTGCCACCTTCTTTTTTGAGACAGGGTTTCTCACTCAACCTAGAGCTTACCAATTCAGCTAGGCTGACTGGCCAGCAAGTCCTCGGGATCCTCCTGCCTCTGCCTCCCCAACACTGGGCCTACAGGCACACACTGCCATGTCTGCGTCCCCTGGGATGCTGAGCATCTACACTCAGGTCCTCATGTTTGTGCAGTGAGCTTTACTGACTGAGCCAGTTACCAATCCCAAGTTAAAGTCGTTTTAAAAATTGTTATACTGGAGTCAGAAACATTTCTAGAAGCTTCTAATCTGAGGCAAGCATAAGGGCTATCCAGTAGCTGGTCCCAGTGATTGGTTATACTTGCGCTGAGGGGGATTCTCAGGTGCACACAGTCTAGGATTAATGGGAAGGACTCTGCTTGGAGTCTAAGGCTTTTGGCAAAAAAGTGTCTTGGCAGCAAGACAGAGAGAAGCCTGTTCAGTGGTTCCCTAACCTCCTCTACCTTCTCTCTGCTAGCCACATCTCCCATCATTCCACCATTTGCTCTCGGGCTACACTCCAGAGAACTGAACTCACCTCATTTTTCCTGAGAGCCCGTGTTTTCTCATGGCAATGTACACCATCATAGTACAACTGCTCAGACTACATGAACAGCAAGCTCCAATTCACCCTTTGAAGCCTCCCTGTGGTTTGTATTCCAAAACCTTCCTTATTTTCCCATATATTGAGGAGCTCTTTATCCAATACCTCAGTGCACATTGCCTTGCTCTATTGAACCCTTATCTTATCCATCAACTTTTGCTCATAGTTGGAACCCAAATGCCAAGGATAGAGGCATTAGCAGGAGTAGACTCTAAGGGGGATGAATCAAAAGGAGAGATGGCTCAGTGGTTAAGAGCTCTGACCTCTCTTCCAGAGGACCTGAGTTCAATACTCAGCACCCACATGGCAGCTCACAACTGTCTGTGACTCTGTAACTCCAAGATGTGACACCGTCACACAGACACACATGTAGGCAAAATGCCAATGCACATAAAATAATTCTTTTTAAAAAAAAGGACAAAGAGTGGGCTCTAACAAGATGGATTGAAAGGTTAAGAAAGACAGTGAATTACTAAATGTGGGATAGCTTGAAGTCAGAAAAAAAATTAGGTCTAATTTTTAAATTTGAGGCTTTCTAAGGTTTTAAAGTTACCATTTATAAACATTGTCTTTTATAACTTGGATATCCATTCACATTCTTGAGTATCTTATTGAAAAGAGGAGGAAAGCTGCCTCTTAAAAAAAAAGGTAAAGGGGCCCACAGAGACTGAACCAACAACCAGGGAGCCTGCACGGGACTGACCTCTGCATGTGTGTAACATTTGTGTGGCTTGGTCCTCTTGTGGGACTCCTGACAGTGGAGCGGGGGCTGTCTCTGCTTCTCTGGTTTGCTTTTAGGATCCTTTTCCTCATACTGGGTTGCCTTGTCCAGACCTAATACGAGGGGAGCTGACTAGTCTTACTGCAAATTGATATGTCGTGTTTGGTTGATAACTATGGGAGGTCTGAAGAGAAATGGAGGAGTAGATGGGGGAGAGGGGAAGTAGGGGGAGTGGCTGAGAGGAGAGGAGGGAGGGGAAACTGTGGTCAGGATGTTAAACAATAATAACAACAATAATAATAATTTTTAAAATTGTTGCACTGATTCTGATTGGTCTTAATAATAAAAACCTGGAGTCAGATATTAGGGGCTGAAAGCTGAAAGATCAGAGAAGCAGAACAGCCAGTCTTTGGTTCTTACCTCTACGAAATCCTCAGACTGAATGGGGTGTCCTGTCTCTATGAGTCCTCAGACTGAATGCCTTGAGCTCCTGTCTCCTCTCACCTTATAGTCCTCTCCCTACCCAGCCATATCACTCCTGTCTCCACTTCCATAATCCTGGGGATTAAAGGCATGTGATTCTCAAGTACTGGGAATAAAGGTCTGAGCCGCCACCACCTGGCTCTGTTTCTCTTTTAGACTAGATCAATCTCTTGTAGCCCAGGGTGGCCTTGAACTCACAGAGATCCCTCTGCCTCTGCCTCCCGAGTGCTGAGATTAAAAGTGTGTGCCACCACTGCCTGATCTCTATGGCTAGCCAATGGCTTAGCTCCACACTCTGATCTTCAGGCAAACTTTGTTAGGTCACAAACAAAAACAAAATATCACCACAAATAACAACAACAACAATAACAATAATAGTAATTTTTTAAAAGGATAAAGAGGTAAAAACTACTCCTACCCATTAGGTGGCTAACGACAAATAGTGTAGAAATCTGGAGCAAATTTTCGCTGTCAGAAGGCAGTTAAGGGAGAAGATTCCAATTAGAATCTAAATAACCCATGTAGTTCCTCTTAAATTAGATTAGTGTGTTTATTCATTCAATAAACGTGAGCTGATGGGTGCTCTGTGCAAGAAACTAGACAGGTGCAGGCCAGGGGTGTGAGCAGAACAGAGAGCATCCTGGAGACCAGGATGGTTGAAGCTGAACAGAGAGCATCCTGGAGACCAGGATGGTTGAAGCTGAACAGAGAGCATCCTAGAGACCACGGTGGTCGATGCTGACTAAACAGAGTACCCCACCAGCTATGAGGAGTAGAGAGGGTTCCTAGAGCAGATGGCAGGAATGCTGACTATAGACTACACAGACCCACACTTTTCAAGCAGATAAAACCATGGTGAGCTGGAGGGACCCAGCTTTGTGTGTCTGTGCAACGTCCCTTAATGAACTTAACTGGTGTCTTGAAATGGATTGTGGTAGGTTTATATCATGGAAACTGGCAAGTGAGCACTATTAGTCCCAGGGAAGACTTTTAATATGCACAATACTAGGGCATTGAGGAAGGTGAGGAGAAAGCCAAGGGACCCAGGACACATTCCGAGGTCAGGACACATTCCTAGGTCTTTAACAGGAAGTCTAGACTTCAACTGATCTATCTGAATCACTATGTGGAGAAAGCAATGGAAATGGAAGTGCATCCAGTCAGCGCACCAGAGATTACCACCACTGCTCCTTTCCAAACAAATGGCAGACGTCACTATTCATTCAGCTGTGACTTTCACACCGCTGAGCCCAGAGGCTGCCTTAGGATGTCTCTGTGCAGTATCATGGGCAGTCTCTACCAACTGAACATGGGTGGGCCGGAAAGAGAAACAAATTTTCCTTACCAGTTTTAAATGCCAATAATGTCATTTTTGTGTCAGTCTTGAAGGCTCGGTGGTAGAAAAAGAAATGTAATTATAAGTCTCTAGGTAATCAAACATAAATATGTATATTCTTCAATACTTAATCATATACAGCACATTTGCATAATTTTGCATAAATATTTACTTATACATACATAATATTTTTATAATTAAAAAATGTGTTTAGGATCAAATTAGGGAAGAGGTGAGATAATGCCCTTAAAAGTACAGGGTTCTGTACTGGAGAAGACAACAGCTGGTTCTCTACTAAGCTTCAGAAAATCTGTGATCTCTGTCCCTGGATTCCTGGTAATCTTTGGTGTCTTCTCCAGTCCTAGCCCTCACTCGGCTGTACACAGAATGACCAACGATTCTAAGCTGTGGGACCTGTGACATGCTGTCACCTTAGCTGTGAAGGTCAGACACACCTGGCAGTTCTCAGCTCTCTGGGACACAGGCCAGAAGAGAACTGGGATCCCCATGGGTGCTAACTTTTAGGTGTGTCAACACCTCACCCCAATCATGGACACCAAGTCCCCAGATGGACATCCTTTCTAGTCTTATCCCAGCATTTTACCAACTGAGCCATCTCCCTGGGGTGCCCTCTCTGAGGAGCGGATGGGGGTGGGATAGGGGAAAGGAGGCAGGAGCGGGGAGGGGGGACTGGGATTGGCATGTAAAAATTAATTAATTTATTTTAAAACGTGTTCACTACACAGACAAGAAGTGTCAGAGGACACTGGCCTTTGAAATCTATTGGGACCTTATGTTCTGTAAGACCAGAGGAGTGGGGTGCAGAAGCCAGACAGTGCATATTATATTGCTACAGCCCTTCCATGTGACCATAGAAACCTGGCAAGGTTTTAGTCAGGACCGTCTACATCTCTGGGTTTGTACTTTAGACAATTCGCAGTGGGTGTGACGGACTCCAGGGTAGCAGTTGCTGACCTGAAGGCTCAAACAACTATCCACAGAGAAGTAGAAAGGATCAAAAGCAGGCTCAGCGCAGTGAAGGAGAGCTCACAGATTCCAAGCAGAGTTTGTAAGCCAGTGGGTCAAGCCTGGTGACTGACTGGACTTGGAAAACAAGAGACGGGGAAGATAGAAAGGTAGAAGGTAGAGAGAAAGATAATTCCTACCTGGGGAAAATAAGTGGATGGTGGTGCCACTTGCTGGGACATTAGCGGAGAAAGAGAAGAAAGCCTGGAGAGAAAAGTGGCAGGGGTCTGGAGTATCTGTAATGCATCCACCTGGAAGCAGGGGAGGAGCCTGGGAGAGAATGCGGAACTGAAACTTCAACCTAGGTTAAGAACAGGAGGGGGACATTTAAGTGGTGCAGTCCCACTTGAAAGTGACCCTCCATAAAGTAGCGTGCACTCCAAGAAGCTGTTTCCATCTCCACACATTCCTTATCCTTCCAGACATCCAAAGGGTGTCACAAAAGTTGTAAAATCTTAAAACGTTTAAAGAAAGCCAGATTGCAGAGGAGATATCTGCGGTGCCTTCGCTTTCTTATATCCTCACAGGTATTTACAATAACTTTAAGAACAAAAAAATCTACTGTGTTTCCATGGATTCTGCAATTATCGTATGTGTAGGGTCTCCCTACACACTTCACAAGGGCGAACCTGCCCTGTCCTTACAACTGTCACACCGTTGCACCTTCTCCGCTTTGCAGACGGGACGTCTAAGGCTCTAAGAGGCTGCTTGGCTTCCACAAATCACACAACAGATGCACTGGTCGAAGATGTTCGAAACAAGACTCTCCTAGCCACTGAACCTTATCCATGACGTCATGATTTCCAAACATGTTGCAAATAGTGACAGCGGTTCATTTTCCTCTAGTGAAATGAGCCAAATGCTTTACCCTGTTGCATGTGTGTGAAGAGCCCTTCTTGGAGACAGACTCCTTCAGAATGATGCCCTATGTTCTAGAGGTTCTAAAATGATTCTGCAGCCGACGGGTGTTTCTGGTTTCCTCCATTTTGGGCCCTTGCTTGGCAAAATAAAACATTGTCATGTTGAGTAAAATACAAATGAAATGCCACTACAAGTTGGTCCTCGAAATATTCTTTAGACAAAATATTAGGAAAGCAGAAACACTGGCATTTTAGAAAGGACAACAGTAAGGACCCCACCCCCATCACCATGATTACACAGGGATGCATCAGAGACACATGGGGATCTCAGATCTGACCAGAGCCACCCCATATCTGCCTTTCTAGAGCTCCAATAAGAATGGATACGCTTTAGGCTTCCATAGGCGGCAGCAGCTCCTGTCTCCCTGAGAGCCAGGAAAGCGTGTCTACCCAAAGATCACTTGATCAACTCCATTCCTGAGGTTAAGACAGGAAGGAGGGGATTGAGAGAGGAGCATTAACAACAGAACTGACAATAGACCTTTCACATCCTCGCTTCCCCCAGAAAATTGCTCTGCCCAGAGCCCAGGGGAGGAGAGGTTTGTCTTAAAATCTTTGAGGTCAACACAGAGAACTATTTTGGGATTCCAGGAATGAAGGCTTCTTTTCTCTTTCCCTAGCCCGTCAGGCAGGAGCCCATGGTGTTCTGATTTCTTCTTCCTTGTCTGGCTGCGGCTTTCTGGGCATACATAGAGACTAACCTCCACAAGTACACACAATCTATCCATACATTTGTCTGTCATCTGTTGTTATAATTAAAGTGTTAAAAGTTAAAGGTACACATCCATAAGAATAGGTGTAAAGTTTTATAAACCAGTTGGTAAGAGAGGAGACAAAAAAAAATCACTGAGATTAAACAATACCCTATAAGTCCATAGAGCTGAGATGACAGAGGGAAAACTTGACCATTTTTCTAGTACCTCAGTTTCCTAGAAAACAAATCATGAAGGGAAGAAGGTTCACAACTAGGAAAGACCCAGAAAACAAAACATTATTATCCTGCTTGTTCCACATGAGAGCAGCAAGCTCTAGGATAATGTCCATACTAGAGTCAGAGAACCTGGTGTCCTTACCAACTGACAGTAGTTGATGACCCCAGACAGCTGAGCAACCCCTCTGCCCTCTGGTATACAGGAATCTATACTATGGGATAGTCAGAACTTCTAGAAACGGCCCCTTCTTTTCTTCCTCATCCCTACCCTACATCCCTCTGGCTCATCTTTTCAGCATCCCAACCCTCTACAGCCAAAACTGTTCCTTCTGTGAAGTAGGTGGAAGGACAGAGGGTGGCAGTGGCATCCTTTCCCTAGAGGGTAGGGTATAAGTAGGCTCCCTTCCCACACTCACCCCAGTGCAGGTCCAGTCAGGCTACCATGAGAAAATACCATAAATTTGGTAGCTTATAAATAGTGGAAATTTAATTTTCACTTTTCCCCAGAAGAGGGGAAATCCGTGAACAAGGTGCCCACAAGTATGGTAAGTCCAGCATCCAATGGCAGCAGAGCACACTTTCTTAAATACAGCACCTTCTTGCTGTGTCTGCCAGTGCTGGAAGGGAAGGACTGACTCTGAGAACCCTTTTATAAGAATATTAATCACAGTCAAGAGAACTTTGCTCTGGTGTCCTAATCGTTACCCAGAGGTCCCTCCTTCTAATGATGTTACCTAATGGTATTACCTTCACCCCACTATGGGTTCAATGACCACAGCAGCCACCATGAAGACTGGCCACAGACAAGATTCCCTAGTTTTTCTCTCTCCAAAGTCTAGATGCATCTAGACCAGACTGGATACAGCAGCATATATTGGGGTCTACACAAGAATTCTATTTCTAAGAAGAATCCAGAGGAGTCAGCTGACACCCCGCAGCATGTCCTGATAGCCTAGCCAAGGGAAGTAAGGGGATTGGAATTTCACTTTCTCAAAAATGGCAGATTCAGCATCTGTGGCTGTTACAGGAGACATAGATCTATCCCGGCTTGATTTCTCTCAGCCTTTATCACCATACACGAAGCAAGAGCCATTATGCCCTGTCGGGCAGCCAAGGACTCACCTCGTCTGGCACTGGTGAAATGATACCCCAGCCTCCAGAGTGGCCAGACAGCTCCTTCCCGCAACAGTCACAGAGTTGGGATTCTCACCTGCTCTGGGGAACCTCTTTCCAGCCAGGTCTGAGACCCAGTATCCTTATCATTCAATGCTCCCATAGTGCCTCCCAGGTTTGGGCCCCCTAGGTAAACTACATCTGGGGTTAGCATGTTGTGGGGACCAAAGGACCATATCCACATCTAGCTGGGCCCTGAAAAGAGAAGGGGGCATTTGTGGAACAACTGGGACTATTGCACAGGGCTTAGAAGGAACAGTTGTTTTAAGATGAAAGAGAGCCTGTCTCCAGACAGGGAATATTTGGGTCTGTGTTTAAATGTCATGCTCGACCCATAAGGTGTTTCTCTTACATACATGAAGACCTGAGTTTGATATCTAAAAACAATATTTAAAAAAGAAAGGATATGTTGGTGCATGCTAATAATCCCAGCACTGAGGGAGCAGAGACAGATATCCCCCTTGGGGCTCACTGGCTAGGCAGTGTAACCTATATGGCAAGTTCCAGGTCAATGAGAAACCCCACCTCAAGAGAATATAGTGGATGGCACCTGAGGAATGAATCCTGAGGTTTCCCTCTGGCCTCCACATGCATTCACACACATGCACACACACACACACACACTGGAATAAGGCTGCTAGTTAGTTTTTGGCTGCTTAGCCCCAAAATAATCACATGGAAACTGTATTAATTAAAACACTGCTTGGCCCATTACCTCTAGCTTCTTATTGGCTAACTCTTATTTCTATTAATCTGTGTATCGCCACATGGCTGTGACTTACTGGGTAAAGTTTTGACATCCGTCTCTGGTGGGGCTACATGGCTTCTCTCTGACCCCACCCTTCTTTCTACTTTGCTAAAGGCCAAGCCAGTTACTTTATTAGGCAATGATATTCACAGCATTCAGAGGGGAATCTCACATCACCTCCTCTTTTCTGTTTAAATGAAAAGAAAGGTTTTAACTTTAACATAGAAAAATTACATATAACAAAACAGGTATCTACTTTATCTTTTATCATAACTAAGGAAAGCTGTAAATATCAATTTTTCAACTCCATCAAAGACTCCAGAAGGATATAATATTACCTAAGTAAACAAGAAGTACATTGTAAGCAACTTCCAAAACTCTAGAATTGACAGAGACATCTTGCTGCCTGGACAGTCACCCAAAGTTTTTCTGTACCATTGGGGCATCTATCTTCAGCCTACAGGCCCATAATATCCAGGAGACTTTTCCATAAAGCAGGAAATTTCAAAGACAGTTTCACCTTTATTTGCAGTTTGCCAGCCACTTTCTTCTGTGTCCTGCAGAATGTCTAGCAGACTCTTGTATGAAGCAAGAACCCCCGAAGGATCGTCTCACCTTTTGGCAAGTTCAGCAGTCATTTCTCTGTGGGTTCTGCATGTCCAGTTTATCAAGCAGTCCAGGCAAGAGCAGCTTCTTGCACAAATGGCTAACCAACTCCATAAGGATCCTCTTTGATGCCCATCTTACTCTTGAAGTAATTGATGTTGCCAGAAGCAGATGTGTCTCATTGTCATGAAAAGTCCTAAATTCTTAAAACATTTTAAATGCCATATTCTGTAGTCTTTGAAAGGTTTGAAGAATACCTATCTGAAATATATCTCTATATTTTGAGAAAACCTAACAAACATGACTACAAGCTTGACTATTATGGATGACTATTTACCTATATTTCTTAATTGTACATACATTTTTTTTCTGACTGCATAAAATTTTATTGTACTTTCCCACTGTGTATTAGGTTTGATTGATCATAAGAAAAAGTTACTATACATTACATTTTTAAATGAGTTGCACAATCACAATACCTTAATCAAGAGCAGAATATACATGTAACAAAATTGACCTTAAATTTGTGTCAATAAACCAAGATTCATATCAATGCAAATCTTTATAGCATATCCCCCTTTAAATGTAAACAAACATTTATAAACAATATTTGGGAATATGGGCATAGTTCTTCTCCAAACTGCTTCCTGCTGTTTGTTGGGCAAATTAGTTTTTTGAGGAATGTTCAAGGCAACCTTCCAGAGGGTTGTGGTCCATCAAACCATACCAGTCTGGAAGCACAGGTTCTCATTCTCTGTGGAAACAAAAGAAAAACCTCTTTTCCAAAGCAACATATCTGTGATTATTTTCTGAACAGAAGTGCTCCTTAAAATGCTATGCACTTAGGATCTAAGCTGTGGTGTTGCTAGGGCATATACAGTACTTCCTGTTCGTCTTGCCCATTCCAACATGGTGGAGTTGCTTGCCTCTTCCGAGAGCCACACACACTGCCCTACTTCCAGGCACACAGCCGGTCCACAATGCCACCTCACAAAACCCATCCAAATCCTTGGTCTCTTGAAAGAGCCAGAGGTCATGCTGGCAGCATGGCCAAGAAAGCCTGCATTTCAAAAACTGCTGGGTTTTTTTCTGCTACCACTGAATCAGGAAAACCTCTCTTAAAGGAGCCGCAGTGTGCCACCAGCAAGCAAAGTCCATTCGGGTGCCCCATGTTGGATGACAATTTGTTGGAGTAAGGCCGCTAGTTAGTTCCCAAATGCTTAGTCCCAAAATAATCACACAGAAACTGTATTATTTAAATTACTGCTTAGCCCATTAGCTCTAGCTTTTTATTGGATAACTCTTATATATTAATTTAACCCATTTCTACTAATCTGTGTATCACCATGTGGCTGTGGCTTACCAGGTAAAGTTCTGTCCAGCTCCAGTGGGGCCATATGGCTTCTTCTCTCTCCACCTTCCTTCTCCCAGCATTCAGTCTAGTTTTCCCCACCTAGTTCTGTTCCCCTATAGCAGAGCTATAGGCTCAAAGCAGTTCCTTTATTCACCAAAGATATTCACAGCATACAGAGGGGAATCCCACATCACATATGCACACATACACATGCACACACATATACACATACATAAATGCACATGTACACATGCACACACACACACACACACATTAAGCTCCAGTCAGAGCCTCCCAGGCCCTGCTAGACACACAGGAGAAGAAACAAAAATTAGAGAATGAAGAAGGAGGCACTTGGCAGCATCAACTACAGCTGATCTCCTGCCCTTAGGATTACATCTGTAGTAGAGGCTTGGCTTATGGCTCCTGTTGACAAGACTCCATAGAAAGGCCATGTGTGTGTTCAGCTTACCTTTGTACCAGTTCCTCCTCACTCCTGTAATCTAGCCACTGAGCCACCCTAATCCCCTCCCCTACGAGTTAAAATAGGCCTCTCTGCTGACCTGGGTCTGAGACATCACCTGCTGGCATTCTAAACATAGATTCTCTGTGTCTGTCCACTCAAACTCTCTTGACAAATCCCCCAAAGTCCTGGATATTTAGTTGTCTTTTTATTTCTTAACTCTTTGCAAACCCTACATGGGGCCCTAGTTTGTTCACAGACTCACACTCAGCTCTGAAAGGAAATGCCAACAAGCACCTGGTCAGTGAACTCTACCAGAGAAAGGAAGCAAATGCAAAAATAATGCCAACGATGGCTTAGTGTGCAGCATTTCCCACACCTGCCACCGGTCAGCCACACCCTGTAGATGTGTACTGTGGTGCAGAGATCAGTAAAGCCTAGTCCTCAGAGGAGAAGAAGACAGCCATATGTAATCTCTCACTCTGCCACAGGTTTATCCAAAAAACTCCTGAGAACTAAGACATTGTGCAAAATCTTTCAGGGATTCACATGGAAAGCTCATCAAGAACACGTGTTTTGTGGGTTGGCAGCTTGTGGCTGGCATTACTGGTACCTGTGTTTATCTGTGAGCATCTGTGTGTCTGTGCATATGTCTACTGCACCCCCAGCCCCATCCCGGCACCTTCACAACTCCTGGACAACACTTCCCAGAGGTCGCCTCTCAAGTATGATATTTGTACATCTTTTCTCTGGCTGCTTTGGAGGAGCCCCACCCAAGGTAGCATTCAAAGATGTGTCTATACCTTGGTACACACCCACAGCACCCAAATCCAAGAGCCTTGTTCTCATGCTCAGTCTCACCAAGGCCATGTCCCACATTGACCTCTGTTGAGGATCTGACCCTGAACTCCACCCTGCTCTCTCCCCAGACCACTACTTGGAGAACCCTTTATCTCTTCTTAAGCAAACCCAAGTTTATTCTCCCACAAAGCCTCTCCCACATCTCTGTCCTGCATCAGTTAGCACAGCTGAATTCTTATATCCATGCGTGTTCTTTATCTCTCCTGCCTGTTCAGGAGAATTACATCTGTGCCAAGTGTGGACTAAGTTAAGCATGGCAGTGGGCAACTGAAAATACCAAAACACACTTAGCTCCTTTTCCTCCAGAGTCACCTCTGTGTGTGTGTGTTTGTATGTGTCTGTGTATCTTTTTGTGCCTATCTCTTTGAGTGTGATTGTATGTGTCTCTGTATGTGTATCTGTGTGTCTGTGTGTGTATCTTTTAGTGTTTATCACTTTGTGTATGTATGTCTGTGTATGTGTATGCCTATGCATGTCTGTGCATCTGTGTGTCTGTGTGTGTATCTTTTAGTGTTTATCAGTTTGTGTATGTATGTCTGTGTATGTGTATGCCTATGCATGTCTGTGCATCTGTGTGTCTCTGCATATGTCTATGTTTGTGTATTTATCCATTTCTTTGTGTGTGTTTGTATATGCACATGTCTGTGTGTATGTCTGTGCATGTTTGTGTTTCTGTGTATGTGTACACATGTGTGTGTGGTTATATGTGTCTGTATCTACTGTGTTGCCCTAGGTGGCCTTGAGCTCACTGGGTAGCCCAGACTTTCAATCCTACTGCCTCATCCTCCCAAGGAGCTGGTATTACAGGTCTGTGCCTCCACCTCAGCTTGAACGCTTTTCTTCGAGAAGAAGAAACAAAAACAGAGATTTGGGGCAAGGAAAGAAGGGACACAAGCCAGCAAGAACTCTGAGAGGGTGAGGAGGAGGTATGCCGTGTGTATGAGAGAGAGACAGGTGAGGAGAGAGAAGGGGACAGAAAAAAGAAATGGAAAAAGAGGAAGAAAATTCAAACATCATTCTCAGCCAGAGCACTTTTTTCTTTTAAACTTTGCTACCTCACTTTGTTGTTTTTGAAGCCTCTATCACAAAGAGCTTCTGTTACTTGCAGACATCAGTGATGCAATGGCCACAGCGTAGGTAGCTTTATGCTCCATCATATCACCACATGTGACATGACGTGTTATCACCACATGTGATATGATGTGTTACCACCACAGCTTAGATCCTTAACATGTGGTGAGCTGGCTTAGTGCTCCAGTTTAACTCAGAGGGCCCACCTCAGATCTTTCCCTCGGCCCTAAGACTTAACCATCCAGCTGTCACCAAGGCCCTCAGCTAAGGAAGAGGGGACAGTAACGTTCTGCACCCACCTCCATACTCCTCCAGCCAGAGCTGGTGGAACCCCCACCTTCCAGCCCCAGGGTCCCAGCCCTCTCCCACCTCTCTCCCTGAGCCTGACAAGCCGCTCTAATGGATTGACCGTGGCCTTTGCTGGAGGGGCTAAATATAAAACTTTGCTGTGTTCCTCTTGTCAAAGTTAAAAGCTTTTCATGTCTGTGTTAATGTTTTTTTCTGTCTGCTGGCTCCAGTGACAGATGCGGCATCTCGTGCTGAGTAACTAGAGAGTGAGTGGCTGGCAGGGACTGGGGAGGTAGAGGCGATTTATCTCTGAGAGTTTAAGTGGGATGACATGGCTGGGAAGAGGAAGGGGGGGTGCAAGACTGTCACCTGATTACTGATTCCAAGATTTCTCCGTGAGGGAGAAGGAGGGAGCAAGGATGAAGGGCACAAAAAGCAAATCAATAAACAGGTTAGCATCCACGTCATTATTAACTCTCCGCCTGTCAGCACCCCATTGAAGCGATCGCTCGAGGCGGCCTCGGATTTAATGGTCAGTGCAATAGATTTACTGTAAATGTTATCAGAGGCAGGGGCGGGGGGCAGAGCACGAGAGCCGCCTTCATTGACAAATCATTGCATTGCGCCTCGTTGTGCGAGGCCATTTTGGATCATGCATAAATAACCCAGAGCTTGGGCCCTGGGTGGCATTTCCTCTTTCAGATGCTGCAATCCTCCTTTTCCTGCATCTTCTACTTCCAAAAGTGTCTAGCAGCCAGGTTCCCTTAAAACCTTCCCAAAGTCCTCTATCACATTTGAAAAAGCTAGGCAGCAGCTTTGCATAAAGAGGAAACAGAGTCTGAGAGGCCTCCAGGAATCACCGGTCTCACAGAGAAGGCTAGAGGTTAGCCCACTAACCAATGAGATACCTCCCAAAGGAAGTGTCCCCTGAGCTTCAGACCTACGCGCCAGACATACATTCTAGATGGCACACCTACTCGCTCGCCAGCGACTGCTGACAGAAAATGCTGGTGGGAAGATTGCATCCAGAAGGCAGGCTGCTGCCATACTCTCACAGCACAGCAAGAATTCAGGAGAGAGTAGATCCTGGAGCTAGAGACCATGGGAAGGGTCGGTTGTTTTCAAGGGTGGAACTGCCGTATCCAACTGCGCAGGCTGTACACTATGCAAGCCTCAGAGCCGTGGTTCACATAACGATTTGTGTGGTTGGGTCTATCTGGAGCTACAAAGCATTGGAAACTTTGTGGTCTATCTAGCCATCTCAACAAGAGGGGGGAGGGTCAAGGTAGGCAGTGGAAGAGCAGCCAACCATACAAGTGAGCTCTGAAAATCTTTCCAGAAGATTCCAGCTAGACTCAGAAGGGGCTGTCAAGCAGCTGGCCACAAGTCAGTCATCTAGAGGGTTGAGAAGGGGCCCCTGAGAACTATTTCTCCTGGCATTTGGATGAGAGAAGTCTAATAAGAGTATCAGGGGATGTAGATTCTGTCTTAGCTTTAATGGTTGTTTGTCTGATGGCTTCTTGTTTGTTTTGTTTTTTCCAAGTGAAGCTAAAGGTCTAACAAACGAGTTGTGTTCCACTGGTGGGAATAAAAAGCTTAGATTTAAAAAAAAAAAAATATTCTACCTTCCCTAGCATTGAGATCGTTCTTGGGGTCAGAAGCAGAACTTTTGCCACTCAGACTCTAGAAAATAACCCAAGGCGATGAAGTCAAGAAAAGAACACATTCAAGACGCTTTCTTGTCTCCTTAGATAGGAAGCAGATGAGGTATGTCCTAACTTGGCCTCTCAAATGGAATATCTAAGATGCGAGTTTGAAAAGAAGTCTTTTAACTGGGAAGTGAAATGCCAAAGCAAAAGCCAGAGGGGAAAGTCAGCTGCCAATGGCATGTTTTTCAGTAAGTTATTACAGTGAGCAGGTAGGGTCCAAGCCAGCCAATGACTTACAGCCACTCTTGGAAAGGACAGAGGGAGGCTTGCCCTGGGCATTATTCTTCAGGGAGCAGACAGAGCTGTTGGTCATGAAAAGGAACCTGAGGCTTAAGAGACAATGGGAGTTGTGGACCAGATACGCCACGAGCATCTGGGTTGAGACATTGGCAGCATCTCACAAGAGCCAACCTCAGCACGGTCAGGCCTGCCTATCGCCTGCCTGGCTCCTCCACTGAAGAACTAAATGCCTCAGAGAACCACCATTCTGGGGAACCAGCTTCCATCACCCAGGCAGGAGCCAGCTATTCTCCCCTAAGACTTTTAAGCCAAGGCGGTGCGGAGAAGGGTCTTTGCTCCAGGATGAGCTCAGGAGAGCGGGTTTGGGGATATTTCACCGAAATTCCTGCCCTGCTTGGACAGGAGTTCCTGAAGGTTGGGTTTTAGTTTACCCTAGGACATTCTTAACAACAAGCTAGGAGTACTGTATACAGCACTGCACCCCTTGCTGCCGTTACGCTCCACAGACATATAAAGCATCATGATACACATTTTCCTTAAAAGAGACACTCACCTGGGTTAATTTCTCTTTGTGATGGTCTTTATTTCCAAATGTTTTAATGAAAATGTTAATAAAGAAAACATTTAAGACTTTCAGCCAAAGGAGTGAGGTAATAGGTGGAAGGGCGTACCGTGGAGCTTTCTGTTATAACTCAGTGGATCCCTGAATGTCCCCAGGATAGAAGTCACCTGCAGCATGGGGTCCACATTAGCTCCCTGGAATGTCCATAGTCCAGAGTGCATCTCTTCATGCCCAGAGGTGGTGCCATTGCCCTCCTTAGAGTCTCCAGTAAACTCAAAGTCCGTGGGGTATTTTGGTTCATCTCGTTTTGGAACCAACTCTATTTAAATTCCTAGATGGGGTTTGAACAAACACTTAGCATTTCTAGAACCAAACTCCCACCCTTACCCCTACTGTCTCAGTCCTGTCCCTGCCTTCATGTCTCTCTTTAGTCGTTATCACTATCCAGTATATCCATGTTTACTGATGCCCTTCATCTGGTTTCAATCCTAAAACGGGATGAGGGTTTTCCTCTCTCTTCTTCACTGCTATGTCCCTCGAGTGGTAAGTAGCTCCTGGCCCACAGAAGGTACTCAAAGGATACTCACCAGATAAATACAGGATTGCTAGACCCAGACTTGGAAAGGTCTATTCTGGACTCCAGCAATGATCCACTGCCTATCCTGACCACCAGCTGTCCCCAATTTAAATCCCATGCCTCGTGTCGAGAGGCTTCTGACCCAGCAACTCAGCACGTGTGCCCAGTCAGGCTGGCTACACAGTCAAAAGCCAGGTGCTTTTAGGGGAATCCCCAAGGAGACTTGCAGGGGATGCCAGTGACCTTTACCACCCTGCCCTAAGCTGGGTGTTCCCACGAGTGTACAAAGCTTCTTTGGACTGAATGGATGGGCAGCATTCAATGCTCACATAAAGACACTTCATCACAAGTGATGGGCAGTGAGAGGAAGCAGTTTGGGAGGCTGCAGTTGGTATTACAGGCTCTGCCATCACACACAGGGTTAGTCTCCATAGGACAGACGCTTCAGAGAGCCACTGGACCTTCTACCTCCTCTGCCATGTGAGAACGTCAAAAACACAGAGTCTCTGAGGAAGGGCTCTCATCAGACACTGAGTCTGTCTCTGCCAGCACCTTGATATTGGACTCCTCAGTTATGAAAAAATAACTGGGAGAAACACATTATTTATAGGTTACCCAGCCTAAGGTGTTTTGTTACGACACCAGGAAGGGAATGAGATAACCACCAATTTGCCTATATACTTACATATGTGGGAAAGTATATACATGTACCCAAACATGTATGTCATATGCATATGTATGAAGTTGTGTGTGCATATGTACACATGTGTTCCTGAACAAGAATGTACGTGTATGCATGGTGACATGTGCATGCATACCTACGTATGTGTATGTACACACTCAGACACACATGCCCAGAAGACTCATTTTTCTCTACTGTCTTGCATCCCATTCGCTCCCCGGCAGCACTCTACCTGTTATGTGATTTCATTCTCTGTCTGGAAACTCATAATCTCCTTTCTCAGCTGTGAGAAAGAGAGTTCTCCAGACTCTCCTAAGCCACGGGCTCTGAAAGTTGTAGGTAAGTCATCCCAAGAACCTAAAAGAAGATGGTCCATGAGGAACCCTCGAGAGGATACTTTCACAGACAGCACAGAGAGGCACTCGGCTAGCGCCCCCCCCCCCATAGTTCCTCTATAGATCCCAGCTCTTCAGGACAGAAAGTGGGCAACAGCATCAGGCCTCTCGAGTGGCTAAAGAGGGGAAGTTGATGATGAGAAGAGGACACTGGTGGCAGAGCATACCTTGGCAAGGATAGTGCCCAGGGAGTGCCACTGATCACAGAGGGGGCCAGATCAGAGCTGGGAGAGCCAGGGGAAAGCCAGACATATGGGTAATTGATAATATTACCATCAGATCCAAAGTCTTGTTGGGCTATGGACACAAATATTGTCTTCCTCAGGGACAGTGAGCGGGATTGGTGTGGCAAAAGTGTCAGACAAGGTGATCTCCCCCAGCTGGCACTGAGTTCTTTGGGCCCATAACCCTCACCAGCCATCTAGCCTGCTTGGGGTGGTGGCTGAGCCAGTCCATCTATGGGGGATGCGCCAAACAATTACTTTCCTTATTGAATAACTGATTAATTATTCAGGAGCTGGATCAATTATTCATATCTCATTTAAGCAAGGGGGGAAAAGCCACTGCCCCTTGACAGAAGCTTCTCGGTGTTCCCAAGGCCCTGGGGATGGAGTCATCGGCGGGAGAAATTGTCACAGCAGGAATGCAGGACCGCCACCATGGCTGCAGACACCACAGCACTTCTGACAGCTGTTGTTCGTGCATGCACACACCTGGACATGACTGCCGGTGCACACACATGAGCAAACTGGTGAGGCCTGATGCAAACAGTGGGTGGAGACAGTTGTGTGATTGCACAGATAGGGAAATTCTTCAGTTGCAAGCGACCATTCCAGAAAATAACAATGCTTGAGTTAATTAAGATCTACCAGAGGAAGAGGTAGAGATGGTGGGAGGGCATTCTCAGCAGTGGGGACTCCAGGAGCAAAAGTGCAGAGGTGTGGAAATGCCCTGGGGTGCCAGGCCCTGGGATATAGGACACAGGGAAGGATCCAGCAGCCTGGAGCTTTGGGCTCACCTATCAGAGAGCCAGCGGAAGTGGAGGAATGGACAGTGACACCCTAACTGAAGCAGGAACCATGCACTGGAGGATCTGGGGTCCCTCTGGACTTCCGGGAGCAAGGACGCCAGTTTATAAGCCCCACCCTGAGCAGTACAGTGGGCTCCTCGGGACCATCTCAACTGACCTCAAACACTGAGACTTCCTTAACTAACACCCGCCTTGTTACTCATTCATTTAACGTTTCCCAGCCCAAGTGAACAAGAACAAGGGTTACTCTGAAGAGTCCTAGACTTCCGGTAGAATTTAAAAGTCAATTTTAATAGATGGAGAGTTTTAATAAAAGTCTAATAATTAATAGACTTTTAATAGATTGGGGCCCAGGGAAGAAGTTGGCCAATCCTTGATCATCAAGAATCAAAACTCAAGCCTGTAACCTATGACTCAGCAGTACAGTGCATGCTGGGAAGGGTAGTGGGTAGCTAAGCTCCTCGGTCCAGGCCCTCCATGAGCCCTGGGAGAGGAGGTAGGATGAGGGGACTTCCCCAAGTACCATTGCAGGAAGGTCTCAGCAGGGAACAAGCTCAGTTCCTTTGAAGGTGCTCTTCTTGATCTCTCTCTCTTTCTCTTTCTCTCTCTCTCTCTCTCTCTCTCTCTCTCTCTCTCTCTCTCTCTCTCTCTCTCTCTCTCTCATTTCCCCCCACTCTTCTCCATCCCAAGACCTACCCATGGCAGGGACCCAGCTCCTCCCTCCTCTCAGTCCCTCAGCCTGACCAGACCCCAGCTCCCCACACCCACTAATCAAATCTGCAACCTGATTCAATTACAGCCAGCAACAAACGCAGACGTGTAACCTTGTTAATATCACGTTTATTAGAGGGAGGGGAAGAGAAAATTAAGATAGACTTCGTGTTGCTGCTAATTAGAAAAATTGAGACTTTACATCTGCGTAGCACTGAGCAACATGTGGTGGTAACAGATGTGGCTCATTCCACAGCTGCACAGGGTGGGCGTGGGGGAGGGATGTGTGGAAAACATCCCCAAGCCAGCCTCCTTCCTGAGCTGCAGCCCCCTCCATGCAGGTCTGATGCCACCGCTACCATCACTCCCCTCCAGATGTGAGATGTCGGGACCCTAAAGGGAAGACCCAACATTGCAAAGCTCAGTCCTGAAGTCAGACAGACTGGAGTCTAGATCCACAGTAGCTATGTGACAATGGCCAGCTTTGATCTCTCTGTGCCCTGGTTTCCTCATACTTTTTATTTATTTGTTTGTTTGGTCGGTTGGTTAGTTGGTTTGGTTTTGGTTTTGGTTTTTTTTGAAGCAGGGTTTCTCTGCATAGCCTCGGCTGTCCTGGAATTTACTCTGTAAACCAGGCTCATGAGTAGAGCTCCACCTGCCTCTGCCTCCCAAGTACTGGGATTAAAGGCGTGCGCCACCACTGCCTGGGCTTCCCTCATCTACAAAAAGATACTTTCAGCACCAGTCCCGCAGGCCACTGGGAGAAAAGGTGGGATAAGACAGGTGCTATGCACAGGGTTTGCACATGCTCAGTTCAGACCATGGTCCTACCAGTGACACTACAGTACAGAAGGTGACCTGCACCATCACAGCTGTAGTCTGGCCCCATTTCTCACACCTCTCTGCCCGTAACCCTAACAAAAGCCAGTAGAAGCCAGGACTCAGCCCACCCTCCCCAGATCTGAAACAGTCTCCGACCAGAGCTATCTGAGTTCTAAGCCTCGAGTCTTCTTGTGACGGAAGAATAGACAAATGAGAATCATATGAAAACCACTGCTTCAGGGGCCATGGAGGAGGATGTGGGTCAGGTGCTGGGGAGGGGATTCCAGACTGGAATTAGGATTAGCATTAAAAGAGGAGGAGAGAGAAGAAGAATGTACACACACATGCATGTATATGAGTAAGATCTACTAAGTTTGGATTGAAAATAAATAGCCCAACCTCAGGACATGCTGGGACTAGGAGAAGGTCCTAGGCTTCTTAGATTTTATGGACACCAGTCATGGGTAGGACAGGGAGAGGACTCTACAGCCCACCCTCCCCTGTATTGGTCCTAGAGGCTCAGTTCCTCAGCCCAGAGCTCAACAACCCCGCCACTTACCTAGAGCCTTGGTCAGAACCAATCAGAATGGCCTCTGACAACACTCAGTGCAGTCAGGGTAAGCCCTCTGGACCTGGGCCCCCTTGTGGATCCCCCAAAAGGCAGCTGGAAGCACCTGTCCCAGTGAGTTAGAAGTCACACTCCACTTACCCCCCAAGGGGCTCAGGAAAGCACAGGAAGACTCCCTTCTCTGCGTATGGATGCTTCAACACCAATAGGACTCTAAAGACAGCACAGGGGCTGGACCAAACTTCCACCCACAGGGATTTAAGGACCTTTGCCTCTGGTCAACTGTCAGGGTCATGAGATGTAGGGCTAGAGGATGCAGAGCCGTGAGTGACACTGATGGCAGCACCCAGCTAGGTCAAGAAATCCCAGGTGAGTCCCATTCCACCAGATGGGTCTGTGAGGTGAGTCCGGCGTGGCACAAGTCCCACAGGTGGAACGAATCACAGGCCACCCAGCACAGGTCTTCCAAGCTCCTGAAAGAACAAGCAACGTTGTATTTAGCATGCCCTGTCCTCCTCCCCCAAAGAGGCTAGCCTAGTCTCATTCATCAATATTATGCCCAAACTCTGTCCTATGTACTTGGTCAATGTCCATTCATTTATTCCCCTAGCTGTACTAGTGGCTGTCACTTGCCCACTCCACCCATACCCAGATGGTTTCTCTGACCTTTTCTGTCACCTGCCAGGCAGGAAGCTATGGTTTCTTGACTCCCTGGCCCCAGCTGCTGCTGGGTTCTGAGAGCAGAAAGAACCTGCTGATGAGACCTCCTGACGTGGTCCCAGCTGTGCTGGGATACTCCATGGCTACAGCTCCAAGTAAGGGACAAGGGACCCCACGACCCCAATTCTCAGGCGCCTTTCTGATAGGAAGCGGTTTCCCATCCTCCAGTCCTACCCCAACCCCTTCATGTTTGGAGCCCAGGTGTGCCTCGGTCCCTTTCTGTTTATTTTCATCCTGTCCTGGCCATATGAATAGCCCCTCTGCTGACCTCTGCACAGCAACCCTTTTGATTGCAGTATTTATTTCCCACCAGGATTCTGGTTGATCTAAGAATGATGTGAGATTGGGTGTCTCATCCCACTGTAAGAATGAGAAGACTGAGACAAAGGGTTAATGATTCACCCATGGGTACACCAGGAGATCCGTCCTGGCCACCTAAGACCCAGTGCCTTTCTTCAGCCCTGCTCCTGTCTCGTCCTGGTCCCTCTCTCATCCTGATGTCACTTTCAGACTCCAGATGTCAGATTCAAGCCTTATCTGACACTAAATATGCGAGATGTCAATCACTACAGCAGTAAAGGCTTAGAGGACAGGACTCTACTGTCTCACAAATCAAGGACAACACAGATCTGGGCCCCAAGGCTCAGATCAAGGATGGATGGCCAGGATCAAGTCCAAGGCTGTTCAGTTGGAGTCCTGGGAAATCTATGGTCAGAGATACACGAGCCTTGCTCATTACTTTGAGCCAGTGGTTCTGCTTCCTGGAGGTATTTGGCAAGGTCAAGAGATATGTTTTATGAATGTAACTGGAATGGGGCGCTAGTGGAAATCTCCTGGTGAGTAGAGGCCAGCAAAACTGCCGAATATTCTACAGTGCCGAGGCTGTGAAACACAGCCTTCCTCCCTAAAGAACCACAGAATCTCAGGACTCTTAGAGGACCTCAGGAGCCCTGCATTTTTCTGACAGTGCGGTGGCTGGCGACCTGTAGAGCTCTGCAGAAAGCTTATTCACTCAAGCATATGGCCTCTGAAAGGAGGTGCAATTTTGGAAGCGGCTCCTGGTCGTTGGTATTTATCCTGGTGTGCTCCTTGGAGATCAGGCTAGATCAGGCCCATTGATTAAAAGAAGCTGTATGTGAAAGTACAAGTCCCTAAAGTGGCTCAGCGTTGCCTGGACAGGACAGGATCATCCCTGGCTGGGTCTGTAGACATGAGGTAGGCCAGAAGGATGAGGACTTGTCTGAGCAAATCTTCAACAGAGAAACTACCCGCAGAGGCAGCCAGAGTCAATAGAACAAACACCAGTATGGAAAGCACCCCAAAACTAGTTCCAGGAGGAAGTAATGGCCATGTTTAAGGACTAATGGAGGGCTGGGGAAGTACTAGCCAGAAGGGTATCAGTATCTACAGGAACAATGCCTACTTGTGCTGGCACAGAGCTAAGCAGGGGAAGACTAAAGAAGAAAGACTCCAGCCTCTCTCTCTCCTTCCACACTCTGGTCATCAGCTAATACCTCCTATTAACCAAAGGAAAGGACCAGGGTAGGAGTCAGAAAGATGGGGAAGCAAACTGCCCACTTGTCCTCTTTGATCAAGAGGTAGGACTGGTTCTGGAAGAGGCTCATGAGGCCTGGTTTCCTATGACTGTTAATTCCAAGTAGAAAGAATAAAGAATTGAGGGTCCATTCATTTCCTTGGTGATACACTGCAGTCACACCCAGGCACAGAAGGACCTATGAAGGGCCACTAGCCGAATTACCCTCATGGTGCCCACCATCCTCCATCTTCAGGATTTCTGCTGGGCACCTCCCACTGATGGCTTTGTAATGGGTCACCTGGGCACCTTAAATCACTCTAATGAACCATGAGAAGCCCTGTGTGGGGTGTTGGCACGAGACGACACCATCCCTGTGGCCAGAGGGGAGACCTTTTCATTTCTTTCCACCAGGAACTACTCGATAAATGCTTTTAGCATCTTTTTTTAAATAAAAAAGAAGTGAAATATAAAAGCGTATTAGCATTACTCCCGTTTTCAATTAATTCAAATGATCATGTTAAAAGGTATTAATAAGCCGGCAGGAGCAGAGGTCACTGGTGGAATGCATCAGGCAGGAGCTGCAGCCCATAGTGAAGTCTTAGACCATTGCTGAGGCCTCTCTTCCTTTTCTTTCTCACATCTTGCCTTCAAAGCCTCTGCTGTGAACCAACCAAAGCATCTGCTAAGATCTGGGAATAAGGAAAGACTCTGTCTGTTCAAACCCAGGAAGAAAAGAGACCTGACTGGCTTGGAGTTTTACAAGGAATGGTTAGGGTCTAGGACCTTTAGGGGTTTTTTTGTTTGTTTTTTTAAATAGCCTTGTGGACCCAGCGTGTCCTCATGGATATCCACACATAGTCTGAGCTGGAAATGCCTCTGGTGGCTTTGTTCCCCTCCTTCCTTCTCACAGGAAAGTGGCTTGACTGATTTGCTGGTGTCAACCACGGCAATTGTTTAGAGGATGAAAACGTGCTGAGCCCATCATCCACTCCCTAACATACCCTCAGTGGACTCACGGGCTGGAGGTAGCTTCCTTCCTAACTGTCCAGTTCATGAGAGCGCTCTTACCTGCTCCCTTTGGCCCTGAGCTTAGTTTCTGGAACTTGGGCCTTGGAACAGGTGTTTCTTCTTTCTGGGTGCCCTCAGGCCTCAGCATGAGGGTATTGATTTATGGCTCCCCCCAGAACTCGAAGGAGGGATGGGTCTTTCTTTTAGAGGCTTGCTGGCCAGGACTGGAACTCACTCACTTTTTCCAATCCTTGCTGGTAGCACAATCCCCGTAGACTCATTCAAGGACTTTCCCAATGTGTTCCTGCCTCCCGCCTTTCACCCCTAGGAGCTACCTTCATGTCGCCTCAGAATGAGCTCCACACAGCACAGCCCTGATCTCCACAAAGCACAGCCCTGACCGTGGACATCTCCCACGGAAAGTCCTCCCTGGCTTCCTGTTGCTCCCAACACAAAGCTCCCCTTCCAGCCTGGCTCTCACCTTGCTTCACACTCGCCATGTCCTCCAGCTTCTCTGAACACCCAGTTCCCTGACAATGCCATGCACAAGATACCTCCAAACCCTCCGCCTTTCCCTCCCTCTTACCAGATAACCTTATTCTTGAAGGTTAAACTCAGAGGTCACTGCCCACCCCCAGTCCCCACAGTGTTCTATTAAATCAGAGGAAAGCTGCGACTTGGGATTCCAGACCCTTGTATCTGGGTCATCTGTGCCTGTTTATAAGTTTGTCTTCCCACAACACTGCAGCCAATGGAACAGACCAAGGCATAGTACAAAACACCCAAAACCAATAGTTCCCCCAGCCAATAGACCCCAGAACAGAAGGAGGCCTGCACTGACCTTTACTCTGCTGTCTTGCTGCTCAGTTTACAAAGCTCAGACTTCCACATCCTGGCAGGCAGGATTCCAACATGAAGGAATACCAAATGATCCCAATAGCCCAATGGGAGGTTCCAGGGACTTCTGAACGGATGTAAGGGGTTTCACTGTTGTCTTTTGGCTATCCCCCTAAGAAGGATAAAGAAGCCCCACCGTTCCCCACCCCATTCTCTACCCATCACTTCATTCCTTAGTCTGGAGAGCCCTCAAAGCAGGAAGAGGTGCTGAGCATAAGCCAAGGGCAGGGAACTAGGATGAAATTAGGTGGTGGAGCAGTGTGGTCCTACAGGGCAACCCAGCCCACAGTGGGAAGAGCTCGTCCTGGTCCCTAACGACTCCCCCACATCCTTGATTGATAGAACAAATGCATAAGACAACCTCCCCCCACCACGCGCGCGCGTTTTCTTCTCCCATGGAGGTTTTTTTGTTGTTGTTAGGTTTTGCTAAAGCAACCTGCAAATTAATTTAATATCCTCCTTTGGTTGGGAGCTATGAAGCTGGGCTTGAGGCTGATGATGCATGAACCATTGGTGGCAAGTATTTAATCTCTGGACAATGGATAGAGATGTTAGTGCACGCCACACTAAATTCTATTTACGCTGCCTATTAAGGGCAGTCAAGCTGAAGGGAATCGGTGCACATTACAGGCCCTAATGGGAGAGGAAGCTCCACAACAGTACATTAAAAGCGGAAAATGAATTAGGAGGGGCCAGCCCAGGAGAAAGCAGGCAGTCTAAGAGCCTGTCTGCAGATAACTCTTCCTGACAGCCATCACAGATACCCCTACTAGCCAGATACACCCAAGAGGGGAGCATGGATGATCACCCCAAAGGCCTTAGCTGAAAGGACTGCTCTGTCCCCAGCCCAGGGACATGGGGATCTACTATCTTGCGGGTAAAGAAAAAAAAAAAAAAAACAGTGGGAATTAACTTGGTCAACCAACCCAGCCTCCCTGCCTACTCCAGGTGGATTCATCTGAAGATCTGGGGCATTCTTTAGCCCTCCAGGCTCACCAATATTTCCAGTGCTCTCCCTTTCCTACTGGAAGGGTTTATAACAAAGACAAAACAGTCTCACCCAGGGCTCATTATGATGAAGTACTGGGGAAAATGGTAGAACCTTGGGTACGAACAGAAGATCCTACAAGCTGAGAGGAGGGAGTCCGAGGAATGGGGGAGAGAATGAATATTCAGTAAAGGATCGGAAACCAGATGTGGTGTGTGTTTGCATTAGTCTATTGCTGCAGAGCAATCAACCCAAATAGCAGCTTAAAGCAGCAAGAAACATGCATATCTCACACAGTGTTTGTGGATCAGGCATTAGAAAGTGGACTGGTTGGCAGCTTTGGCCCAGGATCTTTCATTTGAGTATAATCAGTGCATCACCCAGCCGGTCATCTGAGGCACAGCTGTGTTGACATAGGTTTCTGTCCTGCCCGGTTCCTGCAGTCGTTAAATCCCAAAGAAATCACACAGAGGTCTAAATTAATTAGAAACTGATTGGCCTAGCATCTCAGGCTTCTTATTAACTCTTATAACTTATATTAACCCATAATATTTGTCTGTGTTAACCACATGACTTGGTACCGAGGCAGTCATATCTTGCTTGCTCTGTACCAGGCTTCCTCTCTGTCTGGGTGATGACTGCAGACTGAAACTTCCCTCTTCCCAGAATTCTCATTGCCCCGCCTCTACTTCCTGCCTGGTTGCCTCACCTATACTTCCTGCCTGGCTACTGGCCAATTGGTGTTTATTTAAAATACAAGTGACAGGGTACAGACCATTGTCCCACAATACAGTTGGATCCAAAGGACCCACTTCTAAGATTTTTCACTCACAAAGCTGGAAAACTGATGCTAACTGTTGGTGAAATGACTCAGGTTCTCACCATGAAATCTCCTCTTAAAAGGATGCTTATATATCCTTGTGATATGTCAGCAGGCTTCCCTCAGAACTGGCGATCAAGACAGGGCCATCTGTCCTCCACAGTCATTGTTTCTGGAATATTGCATTCACAACAGAAGCCATCCCTATTAAAGGTGGCAGGGAACTCTGCAGGTCAGAATTCCAAGAGGCAAGAATTAACAGAAACAAGAAAGCTGACTTCCAAGGTGTAGATTTAAATTTATAAATAAAATCAAATTCTAAACAATGGATCAACTATGAGAATAAAATCCTTAAGGACATTTTCAGACATGAGAAGTTTTTCTATTCTCTACCTCTTAGGTGTCCCTTCTTAAGCCACAGTTAGGGATAGTCCTCCACTGGGAGGAATATGCATCCCTAGAAAGAGAAAAGTGAGATTCACAAAATGAGAAATCCAACTCAGGGCTAAATGACAGAACCCCAAGATCATAAAAGAACTGAGGAAGACAACTGTGCATGCATCTTGGGCCAGAATGTAACAAGCCATAGCCTGGGAGGGCCACACCTCAAGACAAGATCGACAGGATAACCGATGTGTTTGAGTGCCTTCATCGGTGTCTTGCACATGTAGCAAGGAGTGTGGAGCTGGACCAATGATAAAATGAGCTATGCTTTTAAAACCCAAGCCACAGGGGCTGGAAGGATGGCTTAATGAGAAAGTATGGCTACATCGTGTGAGAACAAGAGTTTGGATTCCTAGCACCCTCCTAAAAACCAGGCAGGTGTGATGGCTCACCTGTAATCTTGGCAGAGACAGAGGCTCTCTGGGATGAACTGGGATAGTCCAATCAGCAAACTCTGGGTTCAAATGAGAGACCCTGTCTGAATAAATAAATTGGAGACTGATCAAGAAGATATTTACTCTCTGGCCTGCAACCTGACACACATACAAATAAGCACACATGTGTGCACTCCATAGACACATACACCAGTTCAAAAAAACAAGAAGAGCCCAAAATACAAATATTAACTTCAAGGAAATTGCATGTTACACAGGAAAAGTGATAATGACTTTCCACCTGACTCAGTGTGAAGAATGTTTCCAGAGCCATCATAACATGATTGTTAAGCCTTGATCTTACAAAATTATGATGTAATTACCATGGAAGATAAGGGTGTACAAGAAGGCTCAAATTGCAGGGGTATGAGAGACAAATAGATAAGAAAGTCAAGGCTCCACCAGATATGATGGCTCATGCCTGCAATCTAAGGCCAGCATTTGAGAGGCGGAGGCAGGAAGGTAGTCCATTGAGTTCAAGGCTAGCCTGAGCTACATAATCATTTCCAGACCAACCTGAGCTACAGAATATTACCCTGCCCCCCCCAAGACATAAATAAATAAATAAAATAGAGTCCAGCGAGACGACTCAAAGGTTAGGAGCACTCTGTTACAATCATGAGGACCAGAGTTTGCATCCTAGCAAAATGTTCAAGCCAGGTGTCCTTCCAAGTACTTGTCATCTCGGTTTGGGGAGAGGACAAAGAGAAGAGGATCCCTGGGATTTGCTGACTTACAGCTTAGCTGAGACAGAAGCTCCATGTTCAGGAGAGAACCTGCCTCAAAGAAACAGGATGAGGGAAGATGAAACCTGACACCCTCTTTGGGCTTCCTCATGCATAAACAGGAACTTTCAAGTGTACACACACCACACAAACACACACACCACCACCACCACTATCATCACTACCACCACCACCAGCAGCAGCAGCAGTAGTAAAAACAACAAATAAAAAGTAAGAAAAAGAGAAAGAGTGAAAGGGGGAGGAAGGAGCGGAGAAAAGGGAAAGAAGGCTTGTCTTCCATGACTTAGTACACAAATCTCAAAATCAGCAAGATGAGGCAAACATGTGTTACTAGAACATAGGTAAACACCAAAGTCTGCTAAGGCGGTTCCCTACAGGGAAGGACGATGAGGAAGAAATTGTCAAAGGAGGCTGGAATAGATCATATGGTGCTTCTGCCCCTTTAATCAAGACTAAAAGAGCAATAAAAAAAAATTTAAACTGAAGAGAAAGCTGAAATCCCCTTTAGAATGATAATAAATCATATCAGAGCTGATTCTTATACAAAAATAAAGCTTATTCATGGTCACCTCTTCTTCACAGTCCCTCCACCTGAACAGCTCATTATTCCTCTTGCACCAAATAGTCTTTGGGGGATTCTTACCATGTCTTGGTTACTAATTAGCCCGGGGAGTACCAGTTCTGCACCCTTACTTTCTGATATTTTATATATTCATATATGGAGAGGGGCAGAGGGTACAGGGAGAAGGCAAATGTCTATGTGGAGAAGATTCATGCGATAATATGTATGAATGTGCCCAGCATGCAACATGTCTTCCATAAAGAGTTGCCTTTTTTTTCCCCTCATAGCCATCAAAAAATGAAGGTGAAGAAGCCAAAGAAGACATCAGCAGCCGAAGAATCAGAAGGGGGAATTACACAGTGCCTGTTAGGCCATGATGGTAGCATCAGGAGAGGCAGGGTTAGAGGTGATAATAAAAGCAAGCTAAGGTTGTTTTGCTTTAAACGATTTTATTTCATCGAATCCCACCAAACCCCTATAAAACAGGTGTCATCATTGGAGCCATTTGGCAGACGAGTGAAGAAAAACGGCATACAGAGATGGAACGAGCCATTTATAAGGATGCGAAGGGCATGGCCGAACCAAGAGGCAACTCCAAGCAAGCAAAGTTCAGGATGGAGGATCCAATCTCTTCAGCCAGATTTGCACATCACCTAATTGAATTTTACTGCTGGTATTGACAGCTCTGGAAGACACAGAGCTATTGCCACCAAGGTCCCCATTAAAGGACCCGTTAGGATAACCTGTTGAGATAGGTTAGGTGACTGATGGAAACAGTCCAACCCTCCACTTCTCCACTTACCGTGTACCTCAGCAACGGCCCAGTAGGGAGTAAACCATGCTTCCATAGATACAGCATGTAGGAAGTGTTCCTAGTAGAAGGGGCACTTTGCTCAAAGCCCTAATGTCACTTGAGAGTGGAAAGCGAGGGGGCCATTAGATCAGTAGGGTCTTAGACACCTTGAACGGGAAGGCGAATCCCCAGGAGAACTTTAAGCAGGGAAGTGACATGACTGGATGTACTTGGGAAAGATCAGGCTAGATGCTGAGTGAAAAGGGAATTATAGGGCCCATGAGGGCAGTAGGGAGACCAGCAAGATGATTACTGGGGGTCTTCCAGGAAAGAGAGTGGTGAGTTGGAGGGTCACTGGAGAAGATGAAAGGTACCAGCAAAGCCAAAGGAGAGAGTGCTTAAGACACACTGAATCTTCCAAATGGCAGAGATGTTAGAGTGGGGTGGGGGTGGGGCAAAATAGAGGACAGTAGACATCTATGATGGAAGCTTCTGACCTGAGACTCTTGGAGAACGGGATGAGCTCCCAGAAGGTCTTCAAGTTACAAGCATATTCTTGTCATCCAGCTTGGGTAGTTCCAGGGCCAGGGCCTGATGGAGAGGCAGCAGAAGCAAAGGGAGAGGGCAGAAAGGGACACGCCTATGGTCAAGCCCTCCCTTTGGAGCTGCTTTGCTCCCTCTCGGCCTCCCCGTGTCCATCTGTGACCTATTTCTTCAAGGACAGCCCTGCTGCGCTTGGCCAGCAGTGGCTACAGTTCTCACCTACTGGCTACGGCTCCACTAGTGGAAATTAGGCTGCAGTGTTTACAGGGCTTAATTAACAGAACCGCTCACCATCCCGAGAACTGATGAAGTTTCTAGATGTGACACCATTTGAAATGAATTAACCCGGTGCCCAGTGAGGTCATCCTCGTTCTAATCTGAGGTCCCTGCTTGCCTTAGACCCCTGGCCCACCTCTGAAGCTTCCTTTTTTCTTTAACCTCCAGTGCCCAAAAGCCCTTACAATTAATAGCTAATTAACAAACAAAACAAACCAATCAGGTTGGAACACCAGGAAGACATTCTCAGCCTACAAGGTAAGTAATTATTCAGTGTGGGCAGATCTGAAGAAAACCACTTATGAGATGAATCAATGGCTCTCCCCTATCTCAAGGGTCTGTTCAGCTGGAAGAAGGCTCCTTAACATTACAATCCCCATTTAAAGGTTGAAAAAAAAAAACCAAGCCTGGTTCATTCCTTCAACAGCAAATCACGAGGACAGACCAAAGTCTTCATTCCAGGCTTGCTGTGTTTCATTGAGAATACAGGGATAGTGTACAACCTCAAAAAATGTGCAATGGAGAAATGGCACAGTGAGTAAGAACGCTTGTTCCACAAATGTTTTAATTCCCAACCCCCAGATAAAAAGCCCAGCATGGCCATGTGAGCCTGTAACCCCAGAACTTTGAAGGAAGAAGCTCCAGGTTCCATGAAAGGTAAGCTCAAGGTAACAAGTTAGAAGATAGCTGCTCCTTCCTCTGCCCTCCAGGCACATCTAGCCATGTGCACCTGTATAGGTGCACATGTGCATCATACATACATGGTGTGCACACACGTATGTACACATACACACACACGCATCACTCATTGTATCATACCATGAAATGAGGATAAAGAATGGAGTGAGGCAAGCATGATTTCCATTCTTCTACTCATTTATATTCCAATATTTTACAGACAACAGTAAGCAAGAAAGCGTGAGATTATAGGTAATGATGAGAGGTATGGAGAAATCTCTTGGGTGAGTGTTGCAAGGCCAACTGGGCTGAGAGCTAAAACATGGAGAGGGAAAGAGGTTTTCTGAAGATGGCATTGATGCCATCTGTACTCAGAGCTGAGGGAAGACTGTGGGTGACCAAAAGAATGGCTTAGCAGTAAGTCCCTGAGGTAGGAAAGACGTTAGTGGTTCTAGGAACAGAGGGCAAACTAGTGTGGCTGGGATACAGCATATAGAGAGTCAGTGGGACGAGGATGGTGGTGGCATCGGGTGGGCCTTATGGTTTTCCATATAGGCGCTGTTTGCTCTAAGTGAACTGGGAGTTTTTGGAGACATTAATCATGAGAAATACAGTGGAGCTACCAGTGCTGGACAGTGGGTGTTCGCTGTCTTCCCTACCCCTTCGTGTTAACTGTTGTTCTACTCCTGGGGGCTTCACCCCTCCCAGCCACCAGCCTTTGTGAACCAAGTCAGAAGCCTCCATTCCAAAGCACATCCCTCTTACCTGTCTACTCAAATTTGGCTTGTGAAACAGGTAGAGAAACTGAGGCATGACCTCCTAATGCCTACCTATCCTGTGTGAGCCTGCTTTATACACATAATCCCTTAGGCACCTCAGCCTGGTGGGTGGGTAGTGTTTTCCCAATTTGACACATGAGGGAACTGAGGCAAAGGGAAGTTAGTCAGCACAGATGGTCGGAGTACATCTTATTCCTACGCTTGCCACAATTACAGCATCTACAATTTCCCGGAGCTCTCAAAGTCCACCCAAGGCTGGCTTTAGCCTTCTTCATACCCACCTGCACAGATTTGTCTGAGATGAGGGTCCCAGGTGCCAAGAATTCAACCCTGAATGCTACAAAGCAGCTGTAAATGTAAACTAAGTGGTATATGTAAAGTGAGCCCATGAGATACCTTCTGTGAAGCTTGGCATGTAATAGGAACTCGGTGGGATGTTTAAGAGAAAGGGGGACACCCGTTCCCTCTGAAAGGAGATAAATGACATGGGAGGAGGGAGCCCCACCACCACCACTGAGGGTCTGGGGAACACTGTCACTCTGAGAAGTCGACTCTGCCTTTTACTAAACTTTAGTTTTGTTTTATTTTATAAGGTGGTCTTACTATATAGCCCAGGCTGGTCTTGAACTTAAAACCCTCCTGCCTCAGCCTCTGAATTCTAGAATTGAAGCCATATACCATAGTACCCTGTTTAATAAAGGTACTACTGCCATTTAACCTGTTTTTAAACAATCTTCTATGTCTGTGTGGCTCATTGGAAACTGATGCTTCTTAAAACCATTAAACAGGACTCTTGATCTCAGGACTCCATGCGACAAGCATCTCACTGCTCCAAATGATTGTCCCCTGGTCTAGACTGGGTGTTTACAGCAGAACCCTAAACAGAAGCCAAGTGGCTTTGTCTCTCATCTAAGAGGCATGACTATCCTATAACCATTGAAAGGCCAAAGAATAGTCCTCAAGGAGCAGAAAGAGTGGCTCCCCCACACTGCTCAAAATGTCCTGGCTGAGAGCCCATGGCTTGGTAAGGCTCAGGCCACCAAAGTGGTCGTCTGTGATAAGAGGTAGAGAGGAGGGGAAGCCAGGCTTCTAGGGTTCACACCTATGATCAAGGAAGTACAGCACGAGATTAGTACTGCATACCTGTGTCCTGGGCATGTAGAAAACTCAAGAATCCTCCCTGGCAACCTGGCAAGATGAAGGATCCGCTTCTTCCCACCTGAGACTCTTGATCCTGTGATGAAATCCCAGTTACATCATCTGCTTTTCTGTTTCCTCAACTTCTTTCGCCTCCATCCCCAGGCTCCAAACCACTTTGCCATCTTACCCCTCCCAACCTCAGTGTCTCCATAAAAGTTCATTCTTGGGTCAAACCAGCAGTGCCTGTGCCAGCATCAAGTACAAGAAGCCACCAACCCAACTCCCCTACCTCGAGGACACTCGGGGACCATCCCTGTATGCAAAACAGCAGGCGCCTGAATTCATAATTGGACGTTCCAAAATGTAATTATGAAAGATGAAATGCTCCTCTCAATGAGAAGGCTGTAAATAGAATAATTAATTTTGTGTTTGCTTGAACAATTCTGTATTATGGACCTTACAGTGGAACTGAAATTAATTAAGTGCACCAGGATTTATGGAGGAGGTGAAGAGAGAGGGAGAAAAAGAATTAATCCGGAATAAAAAGATAGATGAGTTTGGAGGTGTAATGATGTGTTAGCCTGGGGTATTCTTTAACAAATTTACCAGGCACGTTCTGGGCATAAAAGGCATGCGTTGACAGAATTATCCCAACTAATACAGCGGCTGTTCAAAAAGTAAGTGAGAAGGAGGATGCATTGGACCTCTGAGGCTCCTAAAGGAGAGACAGACAGGGGCTATTTTTGAGCTAGCCAAAAGGAGGTGCTACCAGGAGGGAGCAGGGGACAGAGTGGAGGGTTGGTGGGTGTGGACCAGGAGGGTCAGAATGAAGGACTAACAAGTTCTTTGTTATTCCCTGGGCCAATTGGGTTCGTTCTCAGCCCCAGCTATCTTTCTAGTCCCACACTCCCATTCCAGTCTGTTTCCTATTCTAAACTAAGACCGGAAGTGATGCTGCCTCATTTCCAGAGCCAGATCGTAAAGGGCCCTGTGACTTTCCAAGGGCACCATTGGACCCTAATCACTAAGCGGTTTGAAAACCCAGTCTGGCTCCCACAAGAGACCACACAAGAGGAACTGGGGCTACCCACAGTCAGCCATGGCCACTGGAACTGATTTCAGCTGCAACCTTTAACTTTCCCAAGATGCATCAGCCACCCATCAGCCCTCTAGACCATCTGAGTTCTTAACAATCCAAAACTTCAAGAGGTCATAGGTGAGCAGGGTCTGAGCCGCTGCATCTGAGACAGCAGGACGGGCCTCACTTACCCAGAATGACGTCCTCCTCATCTGTTCTTTAATCAGGATCCCACGTCAGACTTTTCAGGAGGGTTTGTGGCAGAAAGGTGCTGAAAACATACTATTCTGGCAGAAAACAATAAGAATAGTAACAACAACAACACAGATTTGGGGTTCACACAGACCCGGGCTGAGTCCCAGCGGTGAGCTTCCTGGCTGTGTGCCCTTGCACGGGTCCTTCCGAAGCTCATAGCTTAGAGGATTTATATATAACTGTGAAAGCACCTGGCCCAGGAAACCAGCAAAACATCACAGCCAAGGATGACTGACGCTCCAGAGGGAGGCAGTCCTGTGCTCCCTGGCTCTATGACCACACATGGCTCTTGACCTCAAGTCTTGCCATCTGCACTGTGGGGACAGAGTCTGTAGCGAGTTCGTGTGACAACGTGCACACAGTAAGTACTTGGCTAGCAAGACACCTGTAGTTTGGCTGAAACGCGCCAGCCAGCAGCACTGTCTGCTCTGTGTACTGTGCTGCTAGAGCAGAACCTATGTATGGGTGACTGCTGCAGATACTCAAGCCAGCTGGACTACGAGAGATGTTGGGCTGGGTTCACACCTGGACATCAGCAAACCCCCAGACCAGGTTCCTCCCACCCCAGTTCCCTGGCCGGGTGAGCATCCCCAACACAGACTCCAGTCCCCAGGGTGGTATTAAACAGGCATTTAGATACCTGGCATGGAGGATGTGATGGATGTCTTTATTAACCCACTGAGGCGAAGCTGCTGACAGTGAAGGACTCCCCTGTCAGAGAAGCCTCCCTTGCCTGTGGGGCCCTCACCAGCCTGCCTGACAGTCTGAGTCCCTGACAGATGGGCAGCTCCTGCAAATCGGGAGGGCAGAGTGGAGACAGGCCAGCATCCCTTCGAATGCCAAGCCTTCTTCCAGGCCCCCAAGTCCATAGGGCTGCTTACCACCCACATCACCTGACCCTAACAGCCAACAGTACCATTGTCCGCCATGCCTGCCCTGGATGTCCACCTCGCACTATGTCCAGTGCTCCCTAGCCAATGCAGCTGTCCTGCTACTGTTCCCTGATGGCACCTGCTGCCCTGACTTTGACTAGACTTACAGGTTTCGTCTTAGCAGCCTCGCTGAACAACCTTGGAAAATGGGAAATACTGTTTCAAGTACCCGTATGGTGTGAGAAGACGCTCAGGCTCAGAGAGTTGACGTGACTAGTCCAAGATCACACAGCTGGATTTGAGGCCATCCCATCCCTGGGGTTATGCAGAAAGATCTCTCCACTTGTTTCCATGGCTCCCCTTCCTCCTCCTCCCATGCTGTTCTCTGCTCACTGACCTCTCACCCCCACAATGGTTGAGCTGCAAGAGCAAACTCATCCATTTCCCTGGTCTTCATCTTTCTAAGGTTGAGACCAGAAATGAGACCTTGAGAGTGAAGAGAGTTCAGCCTGCCCCCATCACTCCAGAGTCCCCTCCCAAGAGTGCCTTCCCACCTCCCTCCCTTCTATCAACCCTCTCATCTTCCCTGTGCTCCCCTTCCACTGCTCCTGCTGGGGTCTCCCCCACACTTCTCTAGACCTTCTGGTTCCTTGAGCCAACCACACACAACTGTGGTCTACCATGAAGCCCAAACTCCAATCTGCCTGGCCCTCAGCATCCAGTCCTAACCCTTCATTAGAGGGCCCAGCTTCCTCCACAAAACCTTCCTGTCTCTTTCAGCCCCACCACGGCACATACATGTACACATGCACACACATGCACACACGCATGCACATGCATGCACACGCACATGCACATGCATGCACACACACACCAAAGCCTCCCCTCCCCTCAGCTCTCCCCCTCTATTCATTATCTCACACCTCTGCTCCTCTTTCTGACCCTGGGTGCTCTGTGGGACCCCATATTTGGCTCTTGGCCTCACCCTTCTGTGTATCTGTGACTTATTCATGCCACCTGCTGCTTCTCCACTTTTCCATGAACCCTTTGGGGACTCTCTCTCTCACACACACCCACTTGGACTTTTGTCGTGCATGCTCTGTAAACATAAGCCCTTCTGTTTCCTCTGCTCCAGCAGGTCTTACTCTGGAGTGAGCTTGGGTTGGCCTCTGCTCTCCCTCTGACTCGTCTAAGCCTAAACCTGCCTCTTCTGCAGCCCTCAAGTGAGTATCTTGATTCTGTCTTGTTCAGTTACTCCTGGGAGCTCAGCCAGCCCATGTTCTCAGTCTGGAATGTTCTCTATCTTCACTTGACCAACTCTTTACAACTTAGTTGGAATGTCTCAACCTCAGAGAGGCATCCTGGTGCACCTGATCAGTGTGGTAGCACAGTGCTTTTCCTTGCCCCAGCTCCATCTGTATCCTTTACCTGATTGACAGACAGTCCCTCTATACAGGAGGTGGAGTCCAGCTTCCCACTACTGAGACCTAGGTTGGTCCCAGTGCTTGCCTTAGCCAACACAATGAGCCAACAAGTAGAGATTTTTTTTTTTTTTTTTTTAATAGTGAGTACTGAGGAATCCCTGACCAAGTGTCCCACAGCCAGCTCTGAGAGCATGAGAAAGAAAGGCCTCTTCTGCCATTTGACCCTGGTTTAAAGTTGACCTCCCCTCCCACCACCCACTAGAGCTGGAGAAACGGAGCGGCTGCCAGTCTGGCAGTGGCTAATTCCTTCTAGCCCTGCATAGCTCAGCTGGAAAGCCCCGTCATCAGAGAGGGCTCCTGCAGGCACTCAGAAGCACTGTGCACTTTCCCTTGACTCTGGCTTCTCTACTTTCACCTGCAGAAAAAGATGTGAACAGGAAGATGTCTCAGGCAAAGCCATCTTAGGCAACCATCCTACCCCCAAACCACCAGATATATGAGGGATCTAGACAAGGCAAGAAAAGCCAACACACGGAACTCAACCTGAAAGGTTGACTTAATTAAATAGTGTTTTGAAACATGGCCTTTTGGAATGATTTGTTATACAACATTCTCTGAATATCAAGAACTGATACATAATCTGTTTGGGGATATTTGGTTACACTGTGCACCCCGAGTTTGCATTTGTGTTAATTAAATAAAATTAACCATGGATCAGGAGCTTAAGTTGGCAACTAGTTGGCAGAAAGTAACCACAGAGCATCAGAGGGCATCTGGAAGAGATAAAGAGATGCACTGGAAGGAGTAGGGAGTGATTTGGAGAGGCCAGGCTTTTTCTGGTTTGGCAGAGCAGAAGGACGGGCTTTTGGGGAGACGCCAGCAAGGAGAGAAGGTTAGCTAGGTGCTACTCAACCTGTCTGAACTAGCAGGTTTTTACCCGAAGCTTTGAATCTTAGATTTTATTTATAAATAGAATGATAGAGATTTAGTTAAGCTACCTCTAGCAGCGGTGACAGAGCCAATGCCTGCAGGAATAGAATTCCCTCCAGGCTGCAACCGCAGCGGCCAGGTGACGGCCAGAGAAGCCGGCTGGTAACTGTGGAGTCACAATTGCTGGATGAAATAGCAGTAGATTTAGGCACAGCCACTGTGCCTAAGATAAAACATACTCAAAATTTCCCTTCATTGTGGGTTACCATGGTGAGTATAGGTTTTGTGCGTGTGTGTGTGTGTGTGTGTGTGTGTGTTTGTGTGAGTTAGTCTTGTGGGTGGTTTCCCTCCATTAGACTATAAGCTTTATGTTGGCAGATACCATGTCTGCCTTTTACATGATTAAATTCATTGTCCTGACATGTTGATTAATATGTAGACGATGAAAAACAAGCAAACAAATAAAACCCAGCTGAGCAAATTAATTAATGGTGTGACTAAATGGTTGAGTAAAGGAACGTACCCATTCACCCTTCCACCCTTTGGCTTTCCATTCCACACAACAGCCGGGCTCAGAGCTTTTCCCCCAACCAAATCACAGCAGAGAAATTAAGTCAAATGCAGCTGTGAAAGCCCTGAGCTTCGCAATCATGGAGCCTGTGACAAATAGGAACTTCTATGGTCGCTAAAGCTGTGCACACCTGTAAGAGGTTCCGCGGCAGCACCTGACCTGGTCCCAGCAGCTACTCTGTTTCTCCAGCTCTGGTGCAAGACAGGAGGAGAAGCCAACCATAAAACCAGACCAAATAGCACAGCGTGCTCCCTTTCTTAGGCTCTTAGAACTTGCTCTAAGTATGTGGTCAGGAATTCCTCAGCCATGGGCCACTTTTTAAACCCTTTCCTGCCTGGCTTCCAAGACCCAACCTCTTCCTTCCTCCCACTCCCAGAGAGGAGCTGGTCTTTGCATTTCAGCTCAAACGAGGCAGGGGAAGTGTGTTTTACCACGTCCATGGATCTTATCACTCTCTCAGCCATCTCCTCTCATGTGACCTCCCTCAGCCACACCTACTCCTTTGGCTACAGTTTTAAGATCTTTGAATGAGTCTGTAGTGATATTTTGTTTGTAACCTAACAAATAAAGCATATCAGAGAAGCAGTGCAGCCAGCCACAAGAGAGACCTTTTACCTCTACTAATGCTCAGACCAAAAGGGGTGATCCTGTCTCTATGAATCCTCAGGCTACATCTCCAGACTGCATCTGAGCTCCTGGCTCCTCCCACCTTATATTCCTCTCTCCGCCATCTCACTTCCTATCTCCACCTCCCTGGTGCTGGGATTAAAAGTGTGAGCCACTGTTGCCTGGCTCTTTTTCTCTTTGAGACTGGAACAATCTAGTGTAGCATAGGGTGGCCTTGAACTCACAGAGATCCATTCGACTCTGTCTCCCAAGAGCTGGGATTAAAGGTGTGTGCCACCCCTGCCTGGCCTCTATGGGTGACTAGTGGCTTAGCTCTGTACCCTGATTTTCAGGCAAGCTTCATTTGTTAAAACACAAAATATCACTTCCACTCCAGAAGTAGCCTGTCCCAGTTCTGAGTCCCTGACACCTACAAAGACAAGCAGGGATCCACAAAGGAAGCCACTCTGTTTATTCTGCATATTCATTTCTTAATAAAGACATTCAACCAATGTTTTCTTGATCATTAACTATTTGCCAGGTCCTAACAATGTGAAGGTATGTGAGAAAGGCGTAAGCCATGAAGAAGCTTTGAATCCAGTGGAAAGATAGGCAAAGGGCAAACAAGTAAATATTAAAAAGTCAGATAATAAAAGTATTAAAGTAACAGCATTGAGAGGATGAATATGGGGGTGGGGATTCAGACAGATTGCGAAGAAAACAGCAAACCTTCAAGCTTCCTGCAGGGGTGGTATCTTTTCCACAGAATTATTTTCTCTATAGGCCAAAGAGGTAGTGAATTTACCAGTAGTCGCCCAGACAAGCTAGTCTTTCACTCCGTGTTTGTTTGGAAAGTGCCTAGTGTGTGCCTGCTAGTCTGCGGTGTCAATGTTACAGCATGACCTAATGTCTTCCGACTCTAGAGAAGAGTGAAATGGGCAGAATAAAGGGCAACCAGCAACCGTGGACGGGCTCCCTCCACCCCAGCCTCCGTGGACGGGCTCCCTCCACCCCAGCCTCCGTGGACGGGCTCCCTCCACCCCAGCCTCCGTGGACGGGCTCCCTCCACCCCAGCAACCGTGGACGGGCTCCCTCCACTCCAGCAACCGTGGACGGGCTCCCTCCACTCCAGCTTCTAGCTGCGCAGTTTCCTGGGTATCTGTTCATCCAGTCCTCGCCTGCTCTGCAGGAAGAGCTAACAAAGGTAACTCCCATTTCACTGCGCCTCCCTCTGGGAGGCTTCCTCACACAACCAGGAAGTGGAGCCGCTGGGATTTAGACGTGTGCATACCAGGCTTCTTTATCCCCGCATCTGCTTCCTCTTCCACGAATTGAATCAAAAAATCAGAAGTTAAATCTTTATTTTATACTCGTGAGAACGTAAGTCCAAGAAGAAACGTTGACAATAACAATGAGTCGGGGTCTCTTAAGGATTTAATTTAAAGCACTCTCCACACCCTTGTCCCTCATCTAGCTGTTCCCTCCCATGATAGTTTCTTCTTCTTCCACCATATGTGACCATCCTTGGCTGTGGCCAAGTCTAGACCAGTTGCTATGTGTCCTTCCCCATGAAGAAACTAAGAACATCTTCATGATGATACCTGCCTGAGTCTTTGGGGCAGCTTTTTTTCTTTTCTTTTTTTTTTTTTCTTTCGCAATACTTTTGCATTAAGAAAAGTGTGATTAAAACATCTTTTACAAACTGCATTAATTCCTAGGCCAAGATAAAATTCCATTTGACACAAATAGATTTTCCATGGTGAGTTAGCACTGCATTGAGGGTAATGGGTGGGGGGAGGGGAGGCGTCCAGCCCATAAATCAACAGGGAGACAGGAAGGAGGAAAGGAGTTGATGGAGGGGAAGAAGAGGCACTAGTGAAATTTCAACCTGTGAGAATGATGCCCCCTCCCCTCCCCCCCCCCCCGTTCTTAATGATCTCATCAGGGGTCCAAGATCGATTCCCAGCCTTGTTCATCTATCCCCTTCTGCATTCATTATTTTAATAGCATCCACACAGGATCATTTGACATTTGCATCAGGCGAGCATTAATAGGAAGTTTGTTTGGAATGCTTAGAAATGAAAGAGAAGCAGGCAACTCCTGGCTGGACCCAGGGCAGTCTGAAAGGGCGAAATGCAGAGACCGTTGGCATATGAAAGGAGAAGAGTAGCAACCAACGTTCTTCTGCCCGGATCAAACCAGAATGCTATTTCCTCTTTTCCTTACAGAAATCCCCCTACCATCCGTGCACAGACCTCTTAGCAACCTAAGGAGTGTTGAATGTGGGCATGTGGATTAAAAGAGCACAGATCTCAGAAGTGAACCAAATGATGTGTTATTTTAATTCATCCCACCCACGTTTTCCAGTTGCTCATCTGAGCTAAGGTTTGCACAGTAAATGAGCCCGGGTCTGCCCTCAAGGAGCTCCAGTCTGCATGAAGCAAACCATTCTCAGTTCTAGGAAAAAGCAAAGAGAAGGACATGACTAGGGTTTCCAGAACTGGGAATGCTTAAACAAAACACAAAGGTAAATAGAGGTTTTCCCAGCTCTTTCCTGGTACTGGAGACAGCACACAAAAGTGTGGAGCAAGAAATTGGCTGATATGGTAGGACCAGAGTTTGTTCCCCAGCTGCCGCCGCCGCCACCGCCACCACCACCACCACCCAGGCTTGGAAGTCATCATGGAAAAGGGGAAAGAATGTAAAAGCCAGAGAAAGGAATGGAATGCTGTGTCCTGGGCAAAACCTGCCTCATCATGGAGGAGAGACCCTGCCCACTCATTCCTGATGGTTACTAGGGGCAGAAGACATTTCCTTCAGTAGTGTACCCAATAGTCAGATACCCATGCTCATGTAAGTGATCTTAATCTCAGTGGGTCTCATCCCTGCCTCTTTTTCTCATTCTCTCTCTGTCTCTCTCTCGTCTCTCTCTGTCTTTTCCTGTCTCTCTCTGTCACACACACACACATACACACACACTCCATGAAAGTAGAAGAGTGACTAGCTAGTTCCTGGGAAGAAAAAGGAATGGGAGGAGACAAGAAAGGGTAATATTGAATATGTGTATGTATGAATATGTATACTTATATATGGAAATGTCCTAATGAAATCCAATATCATGTGTAATTAATATATGGTAATAAAAAGATAAAAGAAAAAGAAATGGCTACCTGTACAGGAAATGCCTTTAAGGAGTTATCCAAAAAATACTTTGGTCCTGAAGGGTTTGCTGGATCTTTTCTCTTCCCTGGGAACTTGAATTCCTTTAGTAGCTGAGACAGAGATTCAGTGCCTGGCAGTATGTCCCTATGGGGGCAGGAAACAGCTTCCTCACCCAGCAGCCTTACTCCAGCCTGCTGGGCCTGGCCACAAGGAAGGAGAGAGCTGAGCTTTCAGGAACTCATGTCCTGTGTCTCTCAGTGCTGAATTTGGCCTCAAGGAGATTCCCCAGTTCAAAGGGATGGTAATGCTTGTGGGGGTACCAGGGGTTTAGAAGAGAAAATTCTCACTGATGAACACTGGGGTTAGTGCTTAGGTTCCAGCCCTGACTCCACCACATGGTCCACTCCCTCAACATCTCTCAACTCCACTGCATCTGTGACAGGAGGAACCAAAACACCTACCTCAGGCACTTGCTCACCCTTGGAGCAAAATTCCCTGAAGCCCCTCTGCAAGCCTGGTACCCAGAGAGCTGCCAGGGTGCAGGAGCAAGTGGAGCTGATGGGCTATCCATTCCAGGGAGTGGGGAAGCTGAAACGACAAAGGCAAGCTGATAAGTAGGGGGTGGGGATGACCTCTGGGATGGGTGGTAAGAAAGTCCTCTCTGCGAAGGTGACATCATGGGGACCAGAAGGCTGTCGCCAGCTGGGTGAAAATGCATTCTTGGGGTAATTGGAGATTTCCCTCTATCATCATCCTTCTCCCCGCTCTTGCCCAATATAGGCAGCACTCATCCAAAGGGCAGGAACCCTTTTGCCAGAAAGGTTAGCTGCCATCCCTATAATGGCCTCTACACCCCCTCCCCGCCTCACCCCAGAAAACCTGAAGTACCAATGAAAGTAGGGACTGTGCCAAAATCCAGAGAAGAAAAAACCCACCTCCTCCAGATGGTCCTAAGACACTTGCTGGTTTCCTCAGGTTGACGCTGGGGAAGACACCAAGTCTACTGCCTTTGCCAGCATCCCTCCCACTGTACAAGGAGGAAACCTCTCTATGGTGTCCCCCTAAGTTTGGATGAATACCCCAGCCTCTCCCCCCCCCCCCGCTCCCTGTTAATGGGATTAACTCCCTTGTGCTTTCAATACCATTTCTCATGAGGCCCTAGAGACTGAGCCCCAGTTGCCATCCTTACTAACACTTCCTCCAGGAACTTCCTCCCCTTTCCCGCCCACGTTCATAGCCCCAGCACTGTTTCCAGAGGCTACCTCCCAAGCAAATCATTTGCAGCCCGGAGGCTCCGAGTCTGCCTAGGAGAAGCCAACTGCGGACAGCACTCCAGTGTTCGGCAATCCAGATGGGACTCTCAGTGCCTTGAAGACCTCTGCTTTGGGTCTATGTTGCGGCCATCTCACCCAGATGCTTTGGAAATGTTTGTTGAATGGGAAATTAAGTGATAAAGAGCTACACAAGCACGTGAAAGAGCCGAGTGGAGCCAGGAGCCCCTGGGGTGTGTTTGACTCCTTCTGACACCTAGCCTCAGCAGAAGGAGGCCGTGAGTGGCCCATAAAGGGGGCAGTGTCATCAATGGGGATTAGGAGGTGAACGGCAGGCAGGGCTTGCATGTGTGATGCAGGTTCCGCTCTGCTCCACAGAGGAGTCAGATCCTCTGGGCATTGCTCACTACAGTGAGTATGTGCACAGCCACAACACGGGCCATTTCGGTTAGCTCAGGAAAGGTACAAGAGCATGACAAATATGTGTAATTTGTAAATTGGCCAGTCTTTTGCAATAATTTAGAGGCCCTAGTTAGGAGCAATAGAAACCCCCCAATTACTGATGTTTAAGACTGGTACTGTTGCTGGCTGAATATTTCATGCATAAATGAACTTCCACTAGGCCACCCGCTGCTTCTGATGAGGCTCTCGCGGGCTTTATTGCCCAGCGCCCAGCAGGGTCCCTCCAATGGGCCCCATGACGGATGATGCATAGTTTTGAGGCTTAAATAATGCAGCGTGGGACAGGCTCAATGCTAGTACACTTTATTTACATATCAATTGAGTGGCCACCCTGAATATGAAGAAATATGAGAGGAGAAGTCACTGTCACTGAATATTTCATGGCCATGAGCCCTGCAGGAAGTGAAATGTCTCCAACCCAGAGCTGGGACTAGCAACCAGAACTAAGGAGAACCAGCACTAATCGTCCAGGCGTACAGCGGGAACAGCCTCCCCAGCCAGGAAGGGAGCTGCGAACTGGAACTGATAATCTCCCCCACCCCAGCATCAGGGCACAGCCTGACGGCTGCTTTTACAAGTCAGCCGAATAGCTGCTTCCCGCCGCTAGCTTCTGGATCTTGGGAACTTCTGCAGAAAAGGGAACCTGTTCGAGTCACCCCATGGTGGCTTCCAAGTCATGCAAAAGAAACAGCAAGGTAGAGAACAGAAAACAGAATGGCATGGTTGTCTCAGGTAAGACAGCACTCTTTCCAAGAAAACAAAGCAGTAATCAGTCCAGTCCCTCCCTGTGAAGGGTCTGGAGACCCCCTCCCTGGAATCAGCCAGGTAAAAGTCAACTTCTTTTATCTGCCAGGTGCCAGACACCTTGCCAAGTGGTAAGGACAAGGCTGAGAAAAAGACACAGTCCCACCCCCAGGGAAATCACAGACAAGTGGGAAAATATTGAAAAGGGGATCTTTTCATTATAGTCAATGTCTATGACTGCTTAACAAATTATTCCAGGCTTAGCGCCTCCAAACAATAAGCATTTACTATGGAACACAGTTTCTGTGAGCCAGGAATTTAGAACTGGTTTGGCTGGCTGAGTTTGCCCAGGATTTCTTATAAGGTGACTGTCGGGGTGTCAGCCAGGGCTGCAATAACTGGAAGGATACACTGGGGCTACAGCTGGTCTGATGCCAAGGCAGAAAACCAGCAGTGACAGTTAGCAGGAGACTTCATTCCACATTGGCCTTCTGAAGAGCTGAGGGCCCTCCCAGCATGGCAGCTGGCTTTTCCCCAAGCGAGAGGGGAGGAAAGGAAAGGGAAGGAAAAGAAGGAAGGAAGGAAGGAAGGAAGGAAGGAAGGAAGGAAGGAAGGAAGGAAGGAAGGAAGGAAGGAAGGAAGGAAGGAAAAGAAGGAAGGAAGGAAGGAAGGAAGGAAGGAAGGAAGGAAGGAAGGAAGGAAGGAAGGAAGGAAGGAAGAAAGAAAGGGCAAATCATTGGTGTCTTTTAAGAGCTACACACTGAAGTCACAAACCATCACTTTGGCTCTGTCCTGTTGATCACGTGAAAAAATGAGACAATATAGGAGTGGACAAGAAGGATATGAGTATCAGGAAGCCAGGACCTTTGGAGGCTGTCTTGGAAAGCAGCTACCACAGGAAGCAAATGGAAGTCAAATGAGGCGCAGCTTTCTTGCTTTCCTGGAAGCTACTGAGGTATCTTAGAGGAAGGGAAATATGTATAAAGACTCGCAGGAGAGCATTGTCTCAGCAAAGAGGAGTGTTCCACTGAGAGAACAGCCTGAGTAGTAGCTCAGTTTGGCTACAACTCAGAGTGGGCTGTGCGCAGACGCCAGGCTTGTTTCTGAGAGGCACCGAGAGCTACTGTCAGGTGAAGGACAAGGCCGCCCTGAGGATACAGTGACTCCAAATCTACCTGTCAGAAAGGGTGAGTGGATCTGAGTGAGATGGAGAGACGGGTCTGAGTCATCCCTGGACAGGCCGTACTCTGAAGCAGCGGTTCTCAGCCTTCCTAACGCTGCCCCCCTTTACTACAGTTCCTCATGTTGTGCTGACCCCCAACCATAGTATCATTTCATTGCCACTTCATAACTGTAATTTTGCTACTGTAATGAATCATAATATAAATATCTGATATGCAGAATATCTAATAGGTGACCCCTGCGGTGGTCGTAAACCATAGGCTTCATGGCTTTGCAAAGGTCTCGGCTTTAGTAGGAAGCAGAGAAAGCAGATCCGTCTCTAAGACCAGCCCCCTCCTACACTCTCTCTGTGTAATCTTGCTTAAGCCATTCAACCTGAGTGGGTCTCAGCTTTCTCATCAGTAAAGTTGGAATAAGAGGAGGGCGTGCCTGAGCATGGTGGTATTGACCGAGATAAGGCATCTACTACCTAGTGCCCCATCTGTGTTAAAGGTCTCCCTGAGATCAAAATGGCCGCCTTTCCTCGTCATCCTTCTCCCTAACTTTGACACTACTTTTGAGTCTTCGTCCAAGAATATTATTGCCAGCCCCCTGCAGTAGATTAGAAGTCCCGAGAGTGGAGAACTTTGAGCTAATGCTGCCCTTTGGACTGACCATCTCTCCACTGAGAGGTCTCAGACAGGTTGTTTGACTCCATCGTTGTCATAGCCCAATCCCATCTGTACATTGTTTGCTTAGACTTCTGTTCGTATTCTTGTCCCCAGATCGAATGCTGCACAATGTCACAGTCCCATCTTTACCTCCACACCCACAACACAGACTGCCCTTCACAATAAAGCCCAGGAGATAAAAGCAGAGACTGCCCTAGCCTGGTTTTACCTCTTAAAACATGTTCTCTTGCGGTACAGTTTTGGACAATCCAGTGCCTCAGTTTCCTTATCTGTAAAATGGGTCTGACACCAACACATTAGGAGGACTATGTGTGACAACATATAAAGCACTCCAGAAGAGTGCTTGGGAAAAGTGCACACAGTCAAAGGGTTTGTTTCATACATGAACCTGTGGACTGGATGTGAACCGGCCCCACAGGCTCACATGTTTCAACGTTTTGTCCCCAGCTGCTTGGGAAGATTGTGGAGCCTGTTGCAGGTGGAGCCTCACTGCAGGAAGTAGGTCCCTAGAGCTGGGCCTGGAGATTTGTCCCACTTCCTGACGACAATGCCGTGACCAACCTGTTGCCTCCTGTTGCTGTTGCCAAGCCTTCCCCACCGTGAGCTGTAAACCAAGACAAACTCTTCCCTAGTTGAGTTTTGTGTCAGGTAGTTTGGTTACGGCAACGAAAACCATATCTATCCAGAGATACGGTAATGAGCGCACAGCAAATAGGTGTTGAACCAGGTGTGCTTAGTCTAACAAGAGGGCCAAGACCTAACGAAAGCAGAGCAAAAGAGAGGATGAAGACCGAGTTGGATAAATTCTTGATCTGAACAAGGAAAAGAGCCTTGAACTTGCGAGTCTTAGAAGCTGAAGATAGCAGAAAAGGGCAGATATAGGGGAAGGCTCATTGAAAGGAACCAGAGGCCAAAAGGGCCTTCTCTGGACCCCCACCTGGGATGGCCAGCCCATGTGCTAACACACACCATACAGCTACATCATACATTATTGATTTGTCAAACGTATTTGCATATAAATAAGCATGATCATTCATAGAGGCCGAACAGTGCCACCTCCCCTCAGCGCCATGATTGCAGATGGATGGCCCTAGTTAGACATGAACCAGGGACGCTGCCACCCCAGCCGCAAAGTCGGTGGCTGATTTAAAACTACATTTATTGGAGCATGTAAGTGTGACAGCCTAGTGGTGAGTTTGGGATAATTAGTCTAAAAGACAAGATAAACGACTCCTAAAACTGGTATTGTGACGAAGAGCCCACCCCAATGCCCCCCGCCCCCCGCTCCTCTCCTCCAGCTCAGCCCTGATGCCAAAAATACAGCCCATGATAATTAACTAGGAGATGTTAACAGGCGGAATTCAGATCCAATCGCATTTTCCAAAGGACTCTAGAATTTTATACCCAAGTTGATTGAGTCCCCTCCCCCCTGTGATTAGGCAGGAGAGAGCAATTCTCAGCTCAGAAGCTGAAGCTGGGTGCATGGGGGTAGGGTGGGGGGTGGGGGTGAGGCAGACAGTCCTAGACAAAGTCTCTATGGCCAGGCAAGCAGGTGGCTTCACTCAGCCTCCCCCGCACTCCAACCGAGATGGATCTGCAGGGTGAAGCATGCTGACCCAGGGAAATTATATCTGCCACGTTAATTCATTCTGCGTGGGAGATCAGCCGTGAGCTTGGAGGCTGGCATCGCCTGCCTCTGATGGATCAAGAGACCCAGCTGCTCGGCTACACACAATACTAGGGAATCATCATCCATCGCGAGGGAAACATGCCGTGTGCTCGCACTTCATTTTAATTGTCCTAAATTACACTCGAAGACTTACGGCCCAGCAGGCCAGGCAACAAATACCAAGCACAACCCTGAGAACCAGCTCGGTCTAGAGGGGACCTCAATGTGATGCTGGTGTAAAAGCGGGGACTCGATGCCTTTATTCCCGTCACTCTCTCCAGACTCCCAAGGGAGGGATAAGGGCTTCCCTGTGACTTTCAGTCCACCAATAAGTGAGTTTCAAGGTTTGTTCTGAGATTTAAACATTATAGATCTAGCCAGGCATGGTGGCACACACCTTTAATCCCAGTCCTGGAGAGGCAGAGGCAAGCAGATCTGAGTCTGAGGCCGGACTGGTTTACAGAACAAGTTCCAGGCCAGCCAGAGGAATCCCATCTCAAAAAACCAAACAAAGAAAGGAAGAAAGATTGTAGGCCTTGAAACAAGTTTGGGGAGAAAGGCAGAGATTTTAGGAGTTTAAAATTTTCAAGGAAGAAAAGAATCCAAAAAGGCAGAGCCCAGCAAAGAAGTCTATGGTAGGCAGAATGGGTCCCCCAAAGACGTCCCCATCCAGATGACCAACACCTGATGAGACGAAGGGGACTTTGCAAATGATTGAGGACATCGAGATGGAAAGATTTTCCTGAATCATTCAGGGGCCCCAGTGCAAGCACAGGAAGGGTGATCCTGGTTAGGGGAGGTGCTGCTGGCTTTGCAAATGGAAGAAGGGAAGAAGGAACACACGTGACTTTTAGAGGCTGGGAAAGTACAGAACACACACATTCCCCTAGAATCCCCCATAGCCTGCAGAAGGAGCATGCCCCTACTAACACCATGTCAGCCAAGTAATAGGATTCAGACTTCTGCCTCCGGAACTACAAACTGCTAAGCAGGTGTGATCTAGCCCACTGACTGCTTGGAGATTGTACTTTTGTCAGGAAGTAAGGATTCTGTCTAAACTTCTGGAAACATGCTTGTGCTTCTGGGATACCCGGAGAGGAACTCAGGACAGGTAGAAGATACCCAGCATATGAGACCCAGGAAATCAGAAAGATTACAGTGACACGTGACCCAAATAGGAGGGGGCCTGGCCAAGCATGGCCCTCGGCTATTGGGGCATAGGGGCATACCTGTCCTTCACTGTCTGGCCTCTCCTTGACTCCACACAGGTGAGAAATATTATATGATACCTTGTGCTTGGGCCATGCTCTATATGTAGAGCGCCCCACTGGGAGAGGTAGGTAGGTGTCTTACCCTGCTGAGGACGTAGAGACAGGACCGTGGAGTTTGTTGTTCTACCAGCCTAGTCTGCTTGAGTTCCAGGCCAGTGACAGACTATCTCCGAAGTCTCTCTCTCTCTCTCTCTCTCTCTCTCTCTCTCTCTCTCTCTCTCTCACACACACACACACACACACACACACACTCACACACTATTCAGTTGCTGACCTAACCTGTGGCTGTCAGATCCCCCCCCCAATCAGAAAACCAGTCTAGACAGCACCCTTACAACCTCAGGAACATACAAAAGTCACGTATAACATGACTTTTCTGGTCTTGTAGACATCTAAGACTGAACTCCAGGACAGAAATTGGGTTTGAGCCAAAGCTAAATCTCAGAGTTAAGTATTACCCTGCCCCTATGATTCCATACTGCTGCACAGGATAAAGGCCAACTCATCAGAGCGGGCAAGAATAGCACCCACCTGGACGTGGAGGAGAAAGTTTTTGCCTGACCACTATGCAAACCATGGAAAACCTTAAAACCCTATCTCAGGATAATGGACTGCTTCTCTCTCCTTAGGAGGAGGAAGACTAGGGACTTGCCAACCCTCTGTGTACAAGATACCAAGTCTCATGTCCTCCACAGGGTGACATTGCCGTGATGACACACCATGGCCCAATGCAAGTGGGGAGGACAGGGTTTATGTCACTCACAGTCCCATAGAACAAACTGTCCATCATCAGAAGCAGTGAGGACAGAGTTTCAAGCCAGCGGGAACCTGGAGGCAGGAGCTGAGGCAGAGGCCATGGAGGGGTGCTGCTTACTGGCTTACTGCTCATGACTTGCTCAGCCTATTTTCTTATAGAACTCAGGACCAGACCATCAGTCAAGGGTTGGTCCCACCTACAATGGGCTGGGCTCACCCCACCATCCATCACTAATTAAGAAAATGTGTTACAGGCTTACCCACTGCCTGATCTTTTGGAGATATTTTCCTGTTTTTTGTTTTGTTTTTATTTGTTTGTTTTCGAGATAGGGTTTCTCTGTAGCTTTGGAGCCTGACCTGGAACTAGTTCTTAAAGACCAGACTGGCCTTGAACTCACAGAGATCCATCTGCCTCTGCTTCCCAAATACTAGAATTAAAGGTGTGTGCCACCACTACCCAGCCTGGAGACATTTTCTTAATTGTGGCTACCCCTTTCTGATGAGCTTATGTTCAGTTGACATAAAACTAGCCAGCACACCTCAGATCTCTACCCTCTGTATACACCTTTCTGTGACCACTTAATCCTGTCGTGACTTGGAGCTTCTCTGTCTCAAAGCCTCAACTCAGTTTCTGTTTCCAAACTGAGTACTGAGAATCTGATCAATGGTGGAAGGGAGAGAGGAAGGCAGGCAGGTAGGCAGGCACCACCTTCGGGACATAACTGACTGGCCTATAGAAAGCTCTCCCTGAAAAATCAACCCCACCTCCATTCCTGATGTACAGGCATCTTAGGCAAAAGTATCACAATGTATTCCAAACCCTACTCACTCGAACAATGACTGTATAAACCCTAGCCCCCCTCTTTCTCAGATTTCAAAATACTGACCATGCCACTGATAGATAATCCAAAACAGCCTCCAAATGTGGACATGTGAGGCTGTATCCCCAGAATGCTTCGCAGAGAATAAATATTGTGACAAACAGTTGGGAAAGTAGCACATTTATCTGCAGTTTTGATAGCTACTCATATGTTTGCATAAAAACATTGAGATGTATAATTTAAGATCTGTTTTTGAGATGTGGAGAACATGTAAAAAAAAATAGCATCTCTGTTTACATATGAAAAAAACAAATCAATGTGAGCCACAAGGGGAAAAAAAATAAAGCAACTTCAATGGATGCAGACCCAACAGAGAGTGGCCGCAACAAGTCTCAGATTGCACATGTACGCACTCCCCATATGTCTCTCAGCACGGATCCAAGGATCTAGTCTAGGTATGTATGTCTTGCAACACACCTAATGTGATGCTTCCGTCTCTCTCTGAGTGAGAAAAATGGGGAGAGAAACATGGGGTTTGAGGCCCAAGTGAATATCAGCAAAGACCAGAAAACAACATAGGAGAAGGATGTTGAAGCTACAGGTGTCTGTGCCCCTCGAAGCATGCATTTACCTTTTACTCCCTTGACTCTTTCTCTGCTGCCATCCCAGCCAGGTCCTACGTCTTCTAGTAATTGCCCTACGATTCTGTTTCTTACCTCACATTTGGGAGGGAAGGAAAACCACTTAGAAGGAAAGAAGTTGAGAGGAAGAATGAGAAAAGGGAGCCAAGGGGTATGAGCAGATTTGTCCCGAGAGAATTTTCATGCATTATAAGGAGGGGAAAAAAGTTCCAAGCAGAGATAGAGAAAGAAGGCTGAGAATGAGGAAAGGAAAACGCAAGAAGACCCACTGTGAATTAATATTTAGATCTTTAACATTCTTTGAGCGGTTTCAATAAATAATTTAAGTTGTTCTAAATTCCTTTGATCGTGGGGCACTGGTTTTGTGTAGGTTGTGTAAATGAACAACCATTCGCTCTGCCCTGCACAACCAACTCACAGAGCTGCACAACCAGCCCACAGAGCTGCACAACCAGCCCACAGAGCAGTGTGGACACGGCTTTGAGAACGCCTGCAACAACGGGGGAGCCCCTGAGGGAAGAAAGACTCTCCCAGAGGAAGTAACGTTTGAGCTGGAATCAGGGAGCATATGTTAAATTCACAGGTGTGAACTGCAAGTTCTTCTGTCTCAAGATAGAAGGGAAAAAAGTTGCTGCATGGACACAGGTTATTCATGGCAAAGGGGACACTCTGCTCAACAGAGGGGGGAAAAAACCATAGGACTCAGGAGGATTAACAGGACCATGTGTGGTGAGACACCCCAGATGCCTTTAGGAGTAGCGCGGCCAACAGAGTGTGAGCAACGAAAGCAGGCACGTAAGCATGGGAATGGTTTGACTTCCAGTTCAATTGGTCCCCTGGCCAGGAGGCTGTGGCCCCCAAGATGCCCACACTCTTCCAATTCCATCTCCAGAAGAGTGGCCAGGAGAAATGGAATCTGCCTGAAGGTGCTTTGAGTGGTCCAGAAGGCATTTTCAAAAAGTTCCCGGGGAGAAGAAGATGCTCCAGAAAAGGAAAGGACATTTGTCACCATCTGAGTTCACGAGCTGAGAACACATTTGTTTCTGATAAGTTTGTTTCACACACTTGTATTAATGGAAATGAAGTTGATCTTGATGATTTAAGCTGCAATGCAGCCTTGGTGGCAATATGATGTTTTATTTTATTCTTTGCAATTAGTGACCAGTGGGGGAACTATTAAAATCACACCATATTACATAGGGTGTCTGCTATCCAAGTACTTAGATTTATGAGAAGGTGGGACCAAATATGTAGCCATGGCACACTTGAAGTCCTAGAGTGCACCCTGAAGCACATGCAGTCTTGAGGCCCTTAACTAGAGCTATGGTGCTCCCTGAAGTCCGGGAGAGATGGAGAAAAAAAAACAGGATAAAGCAGTGATGTGGGAAGGTCATTTGTCTATCTGTTGCTTTCATTGGTTAATTAATAAAGAAACTGCTTGGCCTGATAGGTCAGAACATAGGTGGGTGGAGTAAACAGAACAGAATGCTGGGAAGAAGGGAAGTGAAGACAGCTGCGATAGAGCCAGCTGCCAGGTCAGACATGCTGAATCGTTCCCGGTAGGACACCACCTCGTGGTGCTACACAGATTATAAGAAATGGGTTAAGCAAGATATGAGAGTCAGCCAAGAAGAGGCTAGATATAATGGGACAGGCAGTGTTTATATGAATACAGTTTGTGTGTTGTTATTTCCAGGACTAAACTAGCTGTGCAGGAGTCGGGCAGGACGAAAAGCAAGCCTGCATGCAGCTCCTTCTACAAAGCAGGGATCAGGTTATTAAAGTGGTGAATCTTGGTCAAGAAGTTTTCCATGACTTGTGAAAGGCAGACCTAGGACTTTATCATGTCCTAGCTGTGAGTGTAAAATGGCCAGTGTCTACTGCCCAGGCCGACCTGGGGAATCTGACTTAGACTCAACCCCACTGATTCAACAATTCTTTGTTTAGGATGCTATACTCCGCCCTGAAGAATAACAGCATCCGTGGCCTCTACCCACTACATTTTAGAAACACTACAATTTCAATATTTGAGAATGTCTCCCCAAATGTTCACTAGGGGATAAATCACCCCTAGTTGAGGCCCACTGGCTACCTTCAATTACCTTCTGAACCTTGGCTACATAGGAAGGAAGCCCTGAGAAAGATTCATCCAACTTAGGAAGGCTCCACTCTGAAAGATCAGGGGACTCTGAGCCAATCCAAGAAATTCTACTACTGCTGCCTTCTCATAATGACCCCAGGAAGCAGAGGGCACAGGGTGATTTCCCATTGATCTGCATGGGACTCCAAGAAAGACTGAAGGAAAGCTGATCAAATGGATCAGGTCCTAGAGTAAGATCTGTAGATGTGAGTTTGGTCCCAAGCTCATTTGGCGTCAGTCCTTTGCTGACCTGTGGTCTCTCCTGTTCATCAGGTACCAGCCACAATGGCCTATGCATCTCACACTGGATGGCTACGTTGCCACCTCTACCTACAGCCTGAGCTATATAGTGAGAACTTACCATAAATAAATAAAATAAATAGATAACTCAATGATGACTTCAAGGTCTCCCTTTATCATCTGACATACATTCAGGGCTGCTTTCCTTCTGGCCTGAGATGAGAGCTACACCGCCTTCCAGTAAAGCTGCATGGACACATTGTTTCAATGTCACATGGCAGGGGCCATCATACCCCCAATGGAAAAAGGGGGAAGCTGAGCTTTGGAGAATGTACGCAGTCCTTAACTGGAGTACACCGTCAGCTGATCAGAATTCACATGCAGGTACATGAGGTACAGAGCCTGCCTTTCTGGACTTCGGTCATGCGAGCCACCAGGAAAGGTGGCTAGGGTAGAAAGTCAACTTTCAGTAAAGAGTTCCTGAATGAGCAGGACCAGAGGTGGGACTGACTTCGGGGAAACACTCACCCAGTCTGCAGTGCAGCAGACAAAACCTCCCCCAGCCCATCCTCCCACCGCCACCCCACCCCCGCTCACTTATCACCGTGTAATTGAAATAATGCTTATCGACAGAGACTCACAAACAACTGCTCAATTTTCCTCAAAATTCAATTAAACTTCGTTTATTCTGGGGATCGATCCAATTAAAAGAAGGAAAATTTCAAATGGTCTGAGCAACACCATCCATCTTCAAACACAGTGTCTACCCCAGTGATGTAATAATTCGCCCAATCAATGCTTTAAAAGCATTTAGCAGTCTTGATAATGAACTTTTGTCAAAACAGCCTTGCAGAGCAATAAGTGCCTGCAGATTAATATGAAGTCATAAAGGGCTAATGCCTTGGGGCAGACGGGGTGCTGGGAGCTGACGTGAATCAGTGGGAGTCATGAGCTGGGGCTTCCTCTTTCTCCACTTTCTCAGAACTAGGTATGGGTAGTATTGGGGGACCTGGACGATGCCCCACATACTTCTCTGATCCTGCTCAATCTGTAGGTTCCTCTCCCTCCCTCAGACTTGGGGATCCCAACCCCACTAGCCAAAATCTGGGATGCCTCCACCCCAGGAAACACTCGGGACATTTCATGGAGTCTTTCTTCTCTAGACTGTATCCAAGAATGAAAGGGTTTGCTGCAAGCAGGGCTTCTATTGGGCCACCTGCACTCACTAGCTCTGGCTTCAATAGGTCTTCGAGCCCTAAAACCATCCTTTTCTCTTATAGATAACGTTGTTTCTCAGGGCATCCAACTTCCAAGCTGTGTGACCTCTGAAAAGTTACTTGAGTTCTCTGAACTTTAGTTTCTTCGCCAGTACTCCTAGATTGAGAGGATTTATTGAAGGTGGACAGCGGAGATTGGGTAACAAAAATGCAAAAGCTAAGACCTAGGCTTTATCTCTAAAGAGCTTAGAAAGAGACAGGTAGACAAGGTACAACAAGCTGAATAGCAAGAAACTATCATATCTACAGATATATGAGACATATCTAAAGCCACTGTTGGAAGTTCGACACCTGACAGATCAGGGAGGACCTGGTCAAAGTGCAGGCGTTTGCCAGGCAAAGAAGAAAGAACACAGGCAGAGGGGACAACACATGCAGAGATGTGGCAAGGGACAGCACAAGGAAGGGAGCTGGGTGGGCTGGCTGAAGTGATTTTATTTTAAAGGAAGCAGGGAGCCGTGGGAGGCCGTGTGTCCGGGGTTGATTTGTAGAGAATGGCACTCAGAAAACTTCATTAAAACCGGGGAAAGAACAGGTTGCTGGGGATGAGGAAGTGATAGTTTAGACCTGACATGATGGTACCAGAGATGGTCAAGCCACAGGGCTCCCCCACGGGCCCTCTAACAACACTAGCACGTGCAGCATCGTCTCAAGGTTCTCAGTGAGTCTGTGGGGCCTTCTACACAACAGGATTGCCTTGTCTGGGTGCTGGGTCCTGTTTGCGGGGGCATGGTGCTCCTTCCCAGGAATTTAAGCTCATTTTTAACGGAGAAGTCGTCCTTAACTCCAAGACACCAATCAGAGCACAGAGAACCGACAGAGCTGTCCTTGGTGCTAGCCGGCTTGATCCAGAAAAGGGAAGGGGTGAGGAGAAAGGCCATTTGGGATCTCACCAGCCTGGGGGGGGGGGGGGGTCCATGATCTATCAGTAACTACATGTCCATCTCTCTCTAGACCCTGAGCGCTCTGTCCTCTCCAAGGCAACCAGACTACAGATCTAGCTGTCAGTACCAGCAAGCCTGTGGGCACCTCCTCTGCCAGCCTTGACTACCCTCTTAAAACACCAAGAGTAAACTCTGAAACTGGCAGGTGGTTTAAAAGTGGTGGGGGGGGAGGCGGGGGGGGCTGGAAGCCACTGCTCCCCATGGCACACCGTGCCCTGACCTGTCATCACAGAGGCCCGGGGTTGAGAACAAGGGGGGTTAAGAATAAAAGGGAGTTGGGGATAGAGGAAAACTCATGTCGCTGGACCGGGCAGGGTGGGGTGGGGGTGGGGAATTAAATGATTCCAAGTCCAGAAATACCTTTTCAAAGACTTTCCCCATTAAGACTTAGTATTAAATTTACACTTTCTGCGCCCTGAAATACAGCTAATTTTTTTTTTCAAAAGGTAGTTTTGATGCCAAAGGTATAGCTTAGTCTAAAAAGCAACAAGGCACACATCAAACATCATTGGGGGGTGGGGTTTCAAAGGGTTGTTCCAGCAGGATCCTTCCCACACTCTCTGTCCTCCTCCTTGGCTGATGAAGTTTCTGAGCCCCCTGAAGTCAAATCTTGTGTTCTTGGCTATCAAAGGCCCAGCCACACCGAGTCCGTCTGTCTGTCCATCCCAGTGAAACTCTTGCAAAGAAAGCTTCCCTTTTACCCGGGAGATCTGAGGGGAAAATAAAAAGGATGCTGATTTGCGAGGAAACAGGAGGGAAACCCTGCTGGGCTGATAGGAATCTTCTGACTTAACTGAGGCCAGATTTGAATACATTTGGGGGTGGGGGAAAATCCATTACTTTGGAGAAAAGCCTCACGGGGATTCAAAAAGAAATATGTTAATGCTGGGGAGGAAGACATTTGTGTGAGCTTGTGTGCGAGTGTTTCAGACGCACCCAAAGTTTAACATCTTCAGCCAGAGCCAAAAGCAGAAACAGGAATGGAAGTGTTGTGACTAGGCCGAGGCACAGGAATTGGGGGGCAGAGGGGGTGACTGAAGGATTGAGGCCAGACTCTGCAGCCCCCAGGGCCACTCCTGACATTGTTCCTGGGGCTATGACAAAGAGGTAGGGATCCAGGCCTGTGCTCATCGGACACCCATACTCCTCAACCCCATCATCAGGATTCTGGAGAGGAAGACTGAGGCCAAGCAGGAGATGCTCTCCTTTGCCAGCTGTCTGTCCACAGGGCTTCTCCCCATAGCCTCTGTATTCATGAGAACCTGCTTGCCCTCTGAGGGCTAAACCTGAGCCAATATGGACCTCTACCCAGGCAGCCTGAAAACAGGCATTCCTGTGGCCTGGGCATGTGCTACCCTATATGGGAACTGCATATTACTTCTGAATAATTAATCAAAGTCTCCTCACATGACTTTAAAAGCAATAGCATAGGCTCGGGAAAGGGCTCAGTCAGTAGAGTGCTTACTGTAGAAGCAAGAGGGCCTGAGTTCAGATCTGTAACACCCACATTAAAAAAAAAAAAGATGAAACAAAACACCCAGGTGGGGCAGCACACAACCACAGCCTCAGTGTTGGGGAGGAGGACGCGGGAAGGTCCTTGGGGTCAGCTGGAAGAGTTAGTGAGCTCCAAGTTCAATGAGAGGACCTGGCTCAATGAACAAGGCAGAGATAAATTCAATTTTGCACATTTTGACAGGTATTTCTCAGAATCCTCCAAAGAGGTATTTGAATGTTTGTCGAGAAACCTCCCTCAAACAAAATGCTACAGAAGAAAGTTGGTATATAATCTTATATTTCTAATATAAGATTAATAAGAGGAATTAAGACTTGGGTGTATAAAACTTTCTCTACCCTCTTCTAAAATTTCCTCAAATTGAATTTTTATTAAGAAAATTGCACCCAATTCTGCCTTACATTCTGCTTTGCAATTTGCTAAACTTTTGCATGTGTGTTTTGAAACATTTTCCCACTTTAATGTATGAATTTATACCATTCTTTATAATATGCGTAGAATAACTCATTGTGCAGTTCAACAATAATTATTAAACAAGCCCTTTCTAGATAAAAGTAGAGAATTATTGAGAAAAGCACCTAGTGTCGACCTCTTACCCCTACATACATGCACACATAGACGTATGTGCACTTGCCCACACACATGCACACCACACATGTGCAACACCATGCACACAAAAAGCACCAAGGGTAAAGCATGGCTGCTTCTTCTGATTTGTACACCACCATCTCTGTCCTGAGGTAAGAGCCTGATCAGAAATGGGTCCATAACATTCTCTTATGAACAGAGTGGGGGAGCTCATGAGCCTCAGAAGGCCCCTCCTTCCCCTGAGATCACAGTGGACACAGTGTAAACAACAGGCGGTAAGCTACAGTGAGACTTCTCAGTGCTGCAGCTGGCGGAAGCCACAGCAAGTGTTTCGGCGACACGGCTTCCTCTGAGTCGCCCACACTCTGATAATTAACACCAACAAGCTCACCGGTCACCCAGCAGGACTTGGGCAGAATCTTTTCTTTCAGTACCCTGTCTACACAGGGTGAATAGATGGGGTAAGACACACAAGAGGAGCTGTAGGCTAAGGCTGGATGCAGAGCTGTGGTAGAGGAGGCCTGCCTAACATACACAGTGGATGCCAGCCCATTGCCATAAGAAAACAAGAGGCTGTGCCTGCACTCGGGGGCCATAGATCATGGGCTCAGTTTAGTCTCTCAGGGCCTCTCTTCCTTCCTCTGTAAAATGATGACAATTCTGTCAGCTCTGTCTTTACTTTGTAAGACCACTGTGATGTTGCCTTTGGGACAGGAATACAGGCCTTTAAAAGGGAGTTCCCAGAACACAAGCAGGAGGAGCACTCCTGTCCCTCGGGAAGTTCCCAGCATGAGCGGGAAGAAGGGAATAGGTTGTTCAGAAGGCTGAATTATTTGCCTATGGCAAATGCATGTGAGTTGGCAGGAAGCCTCCTACCTTCGCATGAGCGCAGGACTGTTCATTGCAGACTTGGGGTCTTCTTCATTAGGACAAGAGCTGGTGGCACTTGGAAGTAAAGGACTCCGGGATGTGTGTCAGGCTGGAGAGGAGAAGGTACAGGGTGAGAATTGGGAGCTGCAGTTACCCATCTTAGAATCCGATGTAGGGCTTACCATCTAAGGACCAACACAATTCAGTGCTGGAATCCGAGTGCTGTATTCTTGCTACAAGAGGGAAGAGAGAAGAGAGGCCATAGCTCATCATTAATGGGCTTGAATTAATATAAATTAGCTGAGCGCATCCCAGTTCTCCCAGGCAGGCCAAGGCTGGAGCACAGGGCTGCTGGGGAGCATGGAGATTCCCTTCACTTCACATCCCCTAGGCCATCCATAAAGAGCCTGCTGACCATGCACTCTTCCTTCCTCCCTGCTCCCCCCTCCTTCTCCGCAGCCCCAGCTCCAGAGGTGTAAAACGGGATGGTGATGAGACTCACCCAGCCCCCAAGAGGAGTACCCCCCACCAGAACTCAAGACCTCTGGGATGACCTTTAGAACACTGTGGTCAGAGCGTTTCTGACATCAGGAGCTGGAGGAGCAGGCAATACTGAGCTCAGCTATATGATAGACCTCATCTCTCCCATCCCACCCTCTCATCCTGGACCAGAGGTGGCAGCCAAGTGTGTCTTGTAAGAGCTGGTCTCATAAAACAGCCACATCTTATAACATTTAGTGGTAGAACAGCGTGTCTGGGAATCTCGAAGTGTCCAGAACTGCTCAGCGCAGTGGGGGACAGGCTCTAGTGTGTCTGGTGAGGTATGTGGAATTGTGAATTCTCACTTCACAGAACCTAAGTTGGGCCAGGTCCTGCTGGGTCCCCTCAGCTCAGCTGTCACTAAAGGCATGTGAAGCACCCATCCAACAGCAGGCTTAGGGCTGAGGGTCCTCCAAAGATCAGAGGTCCACTCAGGCACACTGACACCTCTCTCAGGGCTAGCTCACACTCAACTTCCTGGCTCAAGATTGTCATGCTGGGGCATGCTGGAACTTCCTGGCTTGGGCTCAGCCTGTGAGGTGTGCTGGGACACCTTCATTCACACATGGGCCCCAGAGTACACCCACCCACAGTTCCTAGGACCCAACAGAACACTGGCTGCTGAGCTCAAAACCCAAAGATCAAAGAGTGCACTCTTTCCCTCCACCCCACCCCCACCCCGCTATCTCGGGGAGACCTGACTTTTAATTCAAGTCACAGAGAAGAAAACCAATACTCAGAGGGGTCAAGTAGCTTGCCATAAGGTCACACAAGTCAGGGTCAAGTACTGACAAGGGCTAGCTTTTACCAATGAAGAGACGCAGAGCTTTATGTGTGACTCCTCATCCAAGCCCCACACCTTCCCTGAGACGAGCCCAGCTCATCTTGTATACACAGCAGTTGTAGGTCACCGAAGCTGAGACACGCTGCCCTGTCGCACAGCTAACAAGCAACGGAACTGGGGTCCACACCCAGTGTGCAGAAGCCCCGCAGCACTGGGATGATGGTTGAGACCCAGACACAGGGGTCAGTCTGGCTGGCTTTACTTGCCACCTTTTCCATTTAATGTCACTGTGGTGAGCTCTTCAGGTTGTCCATTTCCCTGCCCATACCGTAGACACTGCCATGGCAGCAAGAGTGAGGTCTATGTCTTTGAAATCCACGGAACATTTAGAGCAGGGCCTTGCAAGTTCCAAGTCTTGTGAGTTTGTTACATGAGTCTTTCTTCTGCATAACTATCACCCCCACCATTCTGTAACCATTGGGTAAAAGGTAAAAGTTAGCAAACCGGGGGACTTCCTCTCTAGCCAAATCCTGGCCTCTTGGGCCTAAAGCTCATGAGAGACACCCTCCGGAGATATGCCCAAGACACAGCATCCATAACATTTCTGTCAGACAAAACAAGGCCATTAACTGACGAGCTCCATGATAGAATTGTCCTGTGTAGTATTTATTATAAGGTCCTTTCCCTGACACCTCCCAGGGAGAGAATATTAAATATTTAATGTACAGGAGGCTGCTCATTTTTCATCCTTACTTCAGCACTCAAGCCGACTCTCATCTGGGGGAGAGCCAAACCCTACCTAGTACCCTCACACCACTGTTTTCCTCCTACAGCCCTTCTCTGGGGAAGGGTTCAGGGGTCTAAGGTTAGGCACAGCCTGGGATGAACCCAGTGATGAGAACCCACCTGGAGGACTCGGCGTTCGTTCCACACGCAGCTTTGGTCAGCTACCCTCTGGTGGTGACCCAAAGACAGCTCACTTTCTCTGAAGTATTGTAGATCTTTGGTGGGGGAGCCTTGTGTCCTGCCTGCTTCTTCCACACATGCCTCTACCTCCTCTACCCATCTACCCATCCACAGGAAACTTCTCTCTCAGCATCCACATCCCTACTGACAACTCCTCTGACTGCAGAGTTTTGGGAGCAGGAAGCTCTAGGAAGCAGAGAGCCCCCAATCAAGAGACTCCATCAATGACAGTGATGAGTCAAGGTTTGAAAGCCCCATTCTTCCTTGCCCCTCTGAGGTAACTCAGGAGTACCTGCACTACTGTCTTTACATGGCAAAGGTCCACTAGTCAGCACAGTCAGCTTGCCCCCTTCACTTCCTGTTCCCACCTCCTGCACACGCATTCTCGGGCCGCCTCCCAGACAAGCTTCTGCTGCAAAGCCTTGTTGGCAGAAGCCACAGCTGTGATGATGCCTCAAGTGGAGGACTCATGGGGGATCACAGGAGGAGATTCTGTCTTAATCCTTGAGCTCCTCCCTCCAGATCTCTCACCTAACCTTGGAGCGCTTTCAGCTAGCTGCTACCAGCCTTGCAGCATCTTCCTGTTTGTGTCTTCCATGACATCATCTTTGTCTGGTTCTCCTATTTCTCTGACTGCTCCTTCTCATCTCTGACATTTCCCTCTCTTCCACTATGCAACTTCTAAGTGCTGGGGCCCCAGGGATTTTCCTTGGGCCTCCGTTCCTCTCTCTCCCTAAATAATCCCATCTATTGTATGACAAGAACTTTAAATCTTTGAAGAAAGAAATTGAAGAAGGCACCAGAAAGTGAAAAGATCTCCCATGCCCTTGGGTAGGTAGAATTAACATAGTAAAAATGGCAATCTTACCAGATTCAATGCAATGCCCATCAGAATCCCAGCAAAATTCTTCACAGACCTCGAAAGAATGGTACTCAACTTTATACGTTCCAGGATAGCCAAAACAATCCTGTACAATCAAAGAACTTCTAAAGGCATCACAAGCCCTGACTTCAAACTCTACTGCAGAGCTACAGTACTTAAAACAGCTTGGTATAGGTATAAGAACAGACAGCAGGACCAACAGAACTAAATCAAAGGCTCAGATATTAATCCACACACCTTCAAACACCTGATTTTTGACAAAAAAAAACTAAAAAATATCAAATGGAAAAAAGAAAGCATATTTAACAAATGGTGCTGGCATAACTGGATATCAACATGTAAAAGAATGAAAATAGACCCATATCTATCACCATGCACAAAACTCAAGTCCAAATGGATCAAAGACCTCAACATAAAGTCAGCCACACTGAACCTCATAGAGGAGAAAGTGGGAAGTACACTTGAACACATTGGCACAGGATACCACTTCCTAAATATAACCCCAGCAGCACAGACACTGAGAGAAACAATTAATAAATGGGACCTCCTGAAACGGAAAAGCTTCTGTAAAGCAAAGGACACCATCAACAAGACAAAATGACAGCCTACAGAATGGGAAAAGATCTTCACCAACCTCACATCAGACAGAGGTCTGATCTCCAAAATATACAAAGAACTCAAGAAATTGGACACCAAAAGATCAGATAATCCAATAAATATGGAGTAGAGACCTAAACAGAGAACTCTCAACAGAGGAATCTAAAATGGCTGAATGACACTTAAGGAAATGTTCAACATCCTTAGCCATCAGAGAAATGCAAATCAAAACAACTCTGAGACCCCATCTTACACCTATAAGAATGGCCAAGATCAAAAAACACTGATGACAACTTACGCTGGAGAGGTTGTGGGGAAAAGGGAACTCCTGCATTGCTGGTGGGACTGCAAGCTGGTACAGCCCCTTTGGATGTCAGTGTGGCTATTTCTCAGAAAATTAGGAAACAACCTTCCTCAAGACCCAGTAATACCACTTTTGGGTATATATCCAAAGGATGCTCAATCGTGCCACAATGACATGTGTTCAACTATGTTCATAGCAGCATTGTTTGTAATAGCCAGAACCTAGAAACAATTTAAATGCCCCTCGACCAAAGAATGGATAAGAAAAATATGGTACATTTACACAATGGAATACTACATAGAAGAAAAAAATAACGACATCTTGAATTTTGCAGGAAAAAGAACAGAGCTAGAAAACATCATTTTGAGTGCGGTAACCCAGACCCAGAAAGACAATTATCATATGTACTCACTCATAAGTGGTTTTTAAACATAAAGCAAAGAAAACCAGCCTACAAATCATAATCCTAGAGAACCTAGACAACCATGAGGACCCTAAGAGAGACATACATAGATCTAATCTACATGGGAAGTAGAAAAAGACAAGATCTCCTGAGTAAATTGGGAGCATGGGGACCATGGGAGAGGACTGAAGAGTAGGGAGTGGAAGGGGGAGGGGAATAGAGAAAAATGTAGAGCTCAATAAAATCAATAAAAAAAACTTAAAAAAAAAAATCCCATCTAGTCCCAAGGTTGAAATAGCATCAATATGGTTGCCTACTGTGCAGCAGCATCTTGACCAACAATGCCGTATTACTTGGGTTATACCATCAAGATGATCTAGTATTCACCCAGTGAAAATGCACCTACTACATCTCTCAAAATGTCTTATCTTTTCATCTCCAGCCCTGAGTTCTCCCCAATGAACTCCTACCTTCTCTATGTAGCTTTCCAAAAGGGATCTCAAAGAAGACATGGTTTAAAAAAAAGTGTGTGTGTGTGTGAGTGAGTGTGTGTGTGTGAGTGTATGTGTATTGTGTATGAGCATGTATGTGTGTGTTCACATGCACGTGGAGGGGGGATGCGCATGTGAACAGAGGGTACATGTATATGCAGGAACACATGGAAGTCAGAGAACAACCTTGGCTCTCATTCCCCAGATGCCACCCACATTGGTTTTTGATACGGGGTCTCTTGTTGGCCTGAAACTCACCAAGCAGGCTAGAATGGCTGGCCATCAAACTTCAGGGATTTACTAGTTTCTGCCTAACCAGTACTACAATTACAAACCTGTGTCAACACATCCAGCATTTTATCATGGACACTAGAAATCAGATTCAGGTCCCCATCACTGCACAGCAAACACCTTACTGGCTGAGCCACCTCCCCTGCCACCGGAAGAAAACTCTTGATTTTCATGTATTATCTCTTCCATTCAGTTGAATCTGGGTGCTTCTATTTCCATCACTTCCTTGCTTATTTTCCTGTTTCCATTCCGGCTGCCACCAACTGACTCTCCATCCACCAGCCTAAGCAATCTTCTAAAAGTGCAGGCTCTGCCGACGGCAAAAGAAACATCAGCAGCTCTGAATGTGCACAAAGCCATGGGGCCCTTCTAGTAGCAGCCCTAGTCAGCCCCAGTGCGGGGCCTACAAAAGGGGGCCCACAGCAGTCAGAACAGCCTGCCTTCTCCATACTTTTCTGGCTGAGAAGTAGCCACACCACTCAGGGCCCCAAGCATCCTACCTGTTGCTCTCCAATGAGTAGCAAAAAATAACAACAATTTAATTCTTGACCTTGGTGAATCCCGCTTGCAACTTCAGGACATTATTTCTTCAACTCCTTCAGCAACCCAGCAGGATCAATATCATAAGCCCATCACAGCTAAAAATATTCATCTTAAGTACCCTCACCCACCACGATGTCTATCACAATGAGCATTTGGGTCATCTCCTTAAAACACAATTCCACAGCCTGGTGGCACTTTCTAGTGGACTTGGAAACAAGGCAAAAATCTTTTGTTGGCCACCAAGTCCCAGTTTGGACTAAAGAAAATTTCTAGTATCTTAGTGCCTGGTAGGCCTGAACCCAATCACTCTGTTCAGGGAGAGCCTCATCTAAACCAAAGTCTGACTAAGCTCCCTGGCAAAGCCTCCTGCTTCACCAGCTCATTCTTGATATTCTTAACTTCAAGTGCTGTTGAAAGCCTCCTTGGGAAGAGTATAGAAAACTCTTTAACACTTTGTAATAAGCCCTCTGGGTGACTCTGGGAAGGCAGGCCATTAGAAAACCATCGGTAGTCAATCCACAAGCACACACAGCGGACTCACTGTTGAAGACTAGAAATGGGTTGACTAGAGATGCCTTCCAGATGCTTCTAGTTAAGGAAAATAAAAAAAATAAAAACTAAAGAGATAACTAGGTGTTGGTGGCCCACCCAACCTGTAATCCTAGCACTAGGGAGGCAGAGGCAAGCAGATCTCTGTGAGTTCGAGGCCAGCCTGGCCTACTTAGTGAGTTCCAGGATAGCAAGGCTGTTTCACAGAGAGACCCTGTCTCAAAAAAACAAAATAAGAAAAAGAAAGGAAAGGAAAGAAATTATTTGAATGGGCTTTTCCCAGGTTCTTTCTGTTCTACCTTTTAATTGAACAAACCTTTCTAGACACGGCACAAATGTCTAGAGGCTGCACAGCTTCATTTCAAGACACTGCACAAATTTAACTCACTCAACTTAAGAACATTCATGAGGTGCTATTACCCCCGTTCTCCAAATAAAGAAGCTGAGACACAGCCAGCTCCAGCCACTGGTATAAAGTAAGCAACTGAGCCGTGACTCTGATTCTGAGAAATGAATGCCTTGCTTCCCATGACCAGTCTCTAAAAGCAGGAATCAGAAGGATGGGGACAGAAACACAGATTCTTGGCCCCATTTATCTCCCTGGCCCCACCACCATCTAACTCTGGCTCAACCTGCAGAGGTGAGACCTGGGACCCTGCATGTTTTTAACGTGGTGTGGGTAAGTCACACGCAAGCATCCTGCAGACTATCCATTGAGCGGTCATTTTAGTGGTTTGAAACTGTTTCAACCAGCATCCTTTCCTCTGAAAGGTGGAACTTCATTTGAGTATGGGTTGAATTTAGTGATTGGTTTCTCAAAAACATACAATCACATGCCCCATAGGATTTCTTTTTTTTAAATATATAATTTATTTTTATTTTATGTTCTTTGGTGTTTTGCCTGCATGTATGTCTGTGTGAGGGTGCCAGATTCCCTGGAACTGGAATTATAGACAGTTGTGAGCTGTTGTGTGGGTGCTGGGAATGAACCAGGGTCCTCTGGAAGAATAGCCAGTGCTCCCAACCTTTGAGTCATCTCTTTAGTCCTCCCCCAACCATGGGATTTCTACCAGGAAGGGACAGAGCCAGCACATGACCCGCGGCATTCCCGCAAGTATCACTGGGGCATAAGGGCACCTCAGTCTCCTCCTTGCATCCCATTAGACCACTCTTCCCAGGGAAACGGCCACATCCTGAGGACACTCAAGCAGTCCTAAGAAAAGGCCCCATGGAGAGGAACACGAGGCTTCCTGTCAACAGCCTACACTTTCTTGCCAGCCCAAAAGGACCCCTGAAATCCTATCCTCCACCTTCAAATACTAGGTAACCAGAACCCTGCCGCAACCTCCTGATAGAGCCTGAGACAGAAGTACACATTTTAGGCTGAGTTCAAATCTTGATGCATACAAAACTGTCAGGTAGGGTGCTACTTTGTACCACAATATCTTGATATATTCATTAAGCACCAACAGGAAGCAAACATAGAAAGGAATAAATAGCTTTCGGGGTCAATAAGAGCCAGGAAGAAAACTCAGAGATGGCCAGCCAGTCATCCATGGGTAGAAGGAAAGAACACTGGCAGAAGGGAGACAGAGGACATCTATTCCAGTTAGAACAGTGTGTGCTAGAGCCTAGGTGAATGAAATGGGTCAGCACTGGGGACTTGCAAAAGCAGGAGAGGCACTGTGACAAGTGACTGGATAGTCAAAGGCCAGCCCATGATGGGTAGAGTGATCCCAAATCCCATTGCCTGCAGTTTGTGCCTTTTGACTAGATGTGATGTTTGATATCGTCATCTTGACCTAATCTAGCATCAATGAAGAAGCAACTCTGTAAACTTGTCTGTGAAGAGGTTTCTATTGGCTTAGGTCCTAAACTGTATAAAAAGAGAAAGCTGCATGAGCACCAGCCGTCATCCCTCCGCCTCCTGACTGTGGATGCAAAGTGACCAGCTGCCTCAAGCTCCCGCCACTATCCCTTGTCCACCATGATGGGCTTATACCCTCAAACTGTTAAGCGCACATAAATGCATCCTTCTTTAGCTTGCTCTGTCGGATATTCTGTCCAAGCAGTAAGATAAGCAACTAATATGAATTGCGATTTACAACTTCTCGTGCATAAAACACCCGTTTAGAAGATACATTATACACTTACCGCATCCACGAGCCTCCTATGACTGCTTGGACAGCACCAGACTCTGGGGAGCCAGACAAAGGTCTTGTGCAGAGGCGTGAATAGCCCGATTCAAGGGGTACCCCTACTTGTTGAGGACATACCTGGGTGCGGGGTGAACTGGTTCTGCGCAGGGGTTAATTTAAAGGGTGGCTATAGAGGTCTGGCCAGAGCTGAACAAAACAAAACAACAAGCAAAGAAAAAGAGGAGAACCATCCTCAGCCAGAGCAACCAAGGCTGCCTGTATGGAGGCCAGAATAGTGGAATGGTGTGAAGGAGAGTTTAGCAAAAACTTTCCATCTTAAATAGACTTATTGCAGTAAAAGATGAAGAAGCAGCAGCCAAGGGTGGTTGTGAGACTGTCAAGGGGGTGTGCCTCCCCCGCCCCCCTGTGTTGGAGAACAGGACTGAACTCTGTCTGAAAATAACTATCACGTGAGTCACCTTAGCTATAGCCAACAAAGATTTGACTGGGTGCTTAAAGAATTGCGAAGGACTTGGCCAAATAAACTGAAACCACTTGTCCTCTTGGCACAAGCAAGTCCAGTTGGACTCTGCCTCCTGCTGAGGGCAGGGCCGAAGCCTCGAGGCACGTAAAATATCAATCATTTGCTTCCACCCAACGATTCTGTATCAACCAAAGCTGTAATTACCCCCCCAAACACACACACACACATACACCATTTTACAGTTAAACAACAAAGCCGCCAAATGTTCCCAGGATGCTGATTCCATGGCCAACACTACTGGAATTCAAACCCACTCTGGTCCAGAAACTCAGTGTCTACTAGAAGGAGGCTTGGGGAAAAAAAAAATCCCTGGAAACTCACTTCTGCCCCTCCCCTCAGGGATACCTTAGCTGAACTTGAGTCACCCGCCTCATAAAAATTCCATGTTCCATCAGCACAATGTTTCCGTCCCAATTAGATCAATTCTCTCTAAGTAGCAATAAATGTGTTTTTCTTTCAGAGGCCAGCCCGACACATTAAGCAGGCTCAGGGTGGCTGTTCCCCAGACCACTGGCTCTGAGTGCATGGGGTCGAGGGTCACAGTGCCGCTGTCTCCAGCTCATTAGTAGGACCCATTCATCTTTGCTAGGGACACCAGTATTCAACATGGTGGCAGGGCTCTGGTTGGGGGTGTGTGGCCAATTCATCAGAGGCCCTGCCTCACGAGAGACAAGAGCAGAAAAGCCAGCCTGCTCAAGGCCTGCAGGAAGCCCAGACCCAACAGCTGAGGACTGGAGCCCTCTGGTTAAAAGTTAACCTGGACCAGGATGTCTGTCTGTAGGGGCCATAGCCACCATGCAGGGAACAAGGGCCCAGGCAGGCCCCTTTCAGATGCACCTGGCTGCTCTCCCACAGCAGAGCATCCTTTCTGTCAGCCCAAAAAGGATGCCTGAAATCTATCCCAACAAGCCCGGGCCCTTTGATTTGCAAATTTAGGCTCTAGGAACAGAAAGAAATGTTAGCTCCACCCTGTCTTTTCCTGCCTAGACTGCCTTCAGAAGCATGGCCAAAAGAAGATCACTCTCTTCATCTGGGTTTGCTTTTGGGGCTCAGCTTCCAGCGACATATGAGCACACATGCACACATGTGTATACACGCACATGCCCATGGGAGCACGCGCACACAAACACACACACACACACGCACACGCACGCACGCAAGAACACATCAGAGCCTTGCAAGGCCACTACCTTAGACACAAAATTCCCAGAAGGTGATAGTCCACAGATGTTGAAATGAAGGATTACACACTAAGTAACTGAACAGTCTGACGCTCATGATTCTAAAGTGCATGGTCACCCTGAAGGTTCAAGGGAAGGATGTGCCCATGCCTCTCTCCTGGTAACTGATAGGTCCTTGGCTTGCCTGGGGCAGCATGGCTTCCACCTTCACATGGCATCTCATGTTTCTTCTTTTATAAAAGCACCAGTCGTATTAGGCCAGGGACACACCCCCACACCTGTATGACTCGTGTGAACTCATGACATCGGCACCTGCCCAGTTTCCAGTGTCAGGTCCTGAGGTATTGTGGAATTGGGAGTTCAGCATTCAGACCTGAATGACACACAGTCATTCCAGCCCACAGCACGCCATCATTTTGGGTCATTAGAGATGCACATGTGTATGGAGTGGGTGGTCACCAGTGCAAAGCGCTGGGGTACTATGATGGACAGATGCCTGTCCTGTGAGCTCACAGGTAGCAGGGGAAAGCAAAGACAAGATTACAAACACAGGGACCAGGTTGCACTCCAGGTAAGAAGTTAATAACACACCCACTCCTGGCTTCCCTGGACTATGCAACCCTCCGTCTGCTGTACCTCTCCCGCCCAGACCTTTCAAGCCCTTCCTGCTCCATCCCCTCCCAGCCTGGAGTCTTTCCTAGAAGCTAGATTAACAGCAGCATCTGAACAAACTCTCCAGGAAACAGAGTTCAGGGTACTCTTTCTACAGAGCCCCTAAAGCTTAGCAGAGACCATCTTGATTTGCACAGTCCCCGACCCTGCTGCTGTCCTTGGCAGGCAGCCTCTACCTCAGATTCCAGGGTCTAGCAACAATAAGACACAGCTATGCCCACTCCCAGGACCCAGGGAAGAATCCATACCCAGTTCATGTCTAACCAGCACCAGGCCCAAAAGTCACTTTTTCTGTAACTTCCACTGGTGTGACTGCCAGTTTCTCCGGTCCCAAGCATCCCTCACAATCAAAAACTAAATAATGGGCAGGAAATTAGCTGTTCCATGTTTGCCCTCCCCAGAGGCTACAAGTGCTATGAAAATTAACGCAACTGTCGGCCTGTCTCCAGACACCAAAATCTACCCTCAGCCCGTAGCACAGTGGACTTCTTCAAACGTGGGCTGGATCAATAAACAAAGTAATTGATCATTTAACCAACCTCCTATTTCTTCTCACTGTAAACAAAACCACAGGCTTGATGCAAGTCTGTGTGAGCCTTGAGGGTTGTCATGAAGGAGAATAAAGATGAGGGAGAGTGGCAGGGTAGAAAGAGCCACTTGGACACCAGAGGACAGGGCGAGAGAGGAGTGAGGTTTTGGACCCAAGCAAAACTCAGCATGTGGAGAATCCGTGGTGTTTAGAACCTCATCCCAGCACATGGCCCCTTTCTGGGACTTCCCAGGCACTCAGCCTAGCATGCATCAGCATTTCCGATCTCCGCACCCATGAGTGTTTGCAGCTGGGTGCATCTTTGATGCCATGTGCAGCATAGCTTTTAGCAGCATTTCTGGGAACCAGGAATGTCTCCATCTGTGGCCAAATGTTTGTCACACCCAGCTGAGACCAGCTGGGGAACAAGGCAGATGTGTAGCCCTCTGCCCAAGGAAGACTGTGTGCACCATGCCTTCTACTGCCTCTGTCTCCCAGGGAAGATCCTGTAAGCAAGCACCCTCGGGTACTCGGTCAACAAGCGTTCTTTGAGCACTTCTATGCCAGCCTAGGGTGGGTTCTGATGAAAGCGTTGAATACACAGGGCATCCTGCTCTCTGAGACTGTACAGCTGATAGTGGGCAAGATACTGGCCTCAAGATGTCTGTGTTCTCTGGTCAGGGGACTCACGTGGTAAAAGGCACTTCGCCATGTGATTCTGCTAAGTACCTTGGGATAGGAGGCGATCTGGGATAGCCTGGATGGGTTCGATTTATCACAAGGGTTCTTATAAGTGAAAGGAGAGGCAGGCATCAGAGAAGGTATGTCAGTGGATACAGCTCTCAGTCAGAGCCATGGTGATGCCACACTGTCGGCTTGGAAAATGAAGGAAGGGGCCATAAGCCAAGGAACACAAGTAGCTTCTGGAAATAGGAAAAGGCGAACCAGTGATGAATGTGCGCTGTTTGAAGCCGCCTGGCTGGTGATAGGTGCCATAGCTGTAAAAAGAAACTAAAACAGAGAGCCATGAGAATTCAGAAGGAGCAGGGCGACCGTGTGACCTGGTCCAGGTTATGCGCTCCCCTAAAGAAGCTAACCCTAGAGGTCAGTGGAACTGAAAGATGCGACTGTGCACGCTGGACAAGGGGGCTTCTCTGAATTTGCAGAGAAGCTACACCGGTGACTTGCCCCAGTAAGATGCTCAGATGCTTTCTAGGGAAATCCAGGACCTTCGGAGAGGAAATGATGCCTGAACCAGGATTTAAAGGACAAATATAACAGGAGAGTAGTTCCAAGTAAAGATGATAGGGAAGCCTGAAAGGGTTGGTGCATTCAGAGGAGAGAGAAAGCCTTGAGTACTTGAGTTTAGGGTACCTGGGGGATGGTGATCAGTGAAGGATCAGTGATGGAGTGTGGCAGAGGGTCCAGCAGGGTGTCCATAGGGAGGTATACAGCAAGCAGTCCAATGTCCTCATCTGGAACTGGGGCAGAGCCCAGGCTATTCAACTGGCCTCCTAAGGCTGTTTTTGCTTGGACCAGTCTCAGTCTCTTCCTTGCCCCATATCAGGCACTGCTGCCCCATGACTCCAAGGAGCCCTTGGCTCTTCTCCTGTATCCTTCAGTACAGAGCAGTGAGTCTGTCCCCACAGTGGCTTCACTCCCCTGCACTTAACTCGAAGACAGGTATTAATGGTGCCTTGACCTTCCCTAATATATCGTCACAAGGTGACGTGAGCCAGTCCCGCAGTCCCAGTCAGGCCACAACCCCTCCCTGGGCCTAAGCAAAGAACAAGAAAAAACCATCAAGCTGGGTGCAAGGTTTGAGATATAAATAGCAGTAAGTTGTTTTCCTGGAGGCAAATGGTCCCCTGTGGAATAATGGCCACTCATGGCTCCTCCTCCTGTGTCCCCACCGCTCTCCACCCCACAGCTGGCCCAGCTGGAATGCTGCAGTGGCTCCAACCACCCCCAGCTTGGCCCTTTTGCTGACAGTATAACCTTCAAGAACCTGAAATTCCTGAGTGGTCCCCAGAGCCCAATGCGTCTTGAAAGAAAATTTGTGTAATGTCATTTCAAGCTGTCCCTAATCCAGAATTATTGAAGGGGGTGGGACTGGGACCTGGGAATTGCCTCTGACACTTGACAAATACTTGGCTTTGTGTAAATGGACAGGCTCCTGAAATAACTGCCTTTAGATGTCACATGAAGAGAAATTAATTCTTTATTAACTTCCGCAATGATAATCTAATAAACCCATCGGGCCTCCAGGCCCCAGCATTTAAAGAGCTTGGTGGCTTGGATGCAAATGTCTCCTGACCCCATTTTGTCGGGAATATGCTAGTGGAAAAGAGGAATAATTGACTCCAGAGGTCAGGTGTCTGCTTGGGGTCAAGGGAGTGGCTTTCTCGGCTCCATACAGACCGGGGATGCACCAGGAGAGGCTGGATCTGGGCCCACAACTGTTCTGGGTTTTCTGGGGTGATCATTTCAGATAGACTGTCCCTTTACTCCCTAAAAAATGACTGTCTCTGCTATTCTCTCAGATTACAAGGTCACTGAGTCCCCCAGCCATCGGCTCCAAAGAACCAGTCACTCTGGTCCTTCTTCCCACTCCTCCATGGCCCCTCCATGCCCTCTCCATACCCCCCCCCACTCATGCCCCCTCTGTACCTCCCGACTCTGTGTGCTAAACTAAAGGAGACTCCAAAGCCTATGTCCTCGTTTGTAGCTTACAATCTAGTGGGCAGCAAAGAAAACGTTAGCTGCGATTGTGTAACCGAGGGAAATGTTAGGATAACAAAGAGCATCTGGTGAGGTGAAAGGCATGTGTGTCTGCAGGATGGGCAGTCGCCCAGCCAGGACTTCTGGGTCCTTCAGGTGAGGCCAAACTCAGTCCTTGCCATCAACATGGCAATAATCTGATCATCTACTCTGGAGGGGAGAGAGGCTGCAGAGGCCTTCAGGGTAGGGAAATCTCCCAGAATCAACTCCAACCAGACCTGACCTCCCCTTCCCTACTTGCTTACCTCCCTTCAAAGGGCACTCACTACTACCCAAGGGAACTAATGACTGTGTGTGTGTGTGTGTGTGCGTGTGTGAGAGTGACTTGTAACATGTCATATATAATTAGAGAATGATAAAGACATACCAAAGGCTGTGAAAAAAATGAATTGTTTACTCCATGGTACTAGAACAATGGTCCCACCAGAAGGGATTCCCACATGGATTTAAAGGCTCAATAAAGATCAGACAAGAAGAAGAGGAGGAGGAAGGCAAAGGTGTTTTCTAAGTATAAAAACATGGGGGAAATTCATGAGTCTATGCTGTAGACTCAGCAACAATAATCAATACCACTTTTTAAAAGGGACAGTTGTCAAGGCAGACCATTCAAACAGAAGGAAACACAAACAGTTAATATGCTCATAGAACTGTTCAGTCGTACATGTAAAGTCACCAGAAAAGCAGGTTAAAGCGACTCTAAGATGGCAACATTCAACTCTCATATTGATTTTCTTTTAATTCAGTGTTTGAGGATGGGAAAGATGTGAGCTCTCTCAATTCTCCAGCAGAGGTCCCAGTTGTTAAAGCCCTCCTGACAAGCAGCCTTCTAAAAGTCGTGGGGAACTGTAAAAGGCTTTTACACTGGGCCATCCACCACAGAAGGTATGGTCCTAAAGAAGGGAGTGGGGGCATGGAGTGAGAAAGATGCCTGAGATGTACCAATCAAATACAAAATGAGGACTTTTGGTTGGCATCCAGTTCAAGTGAACTGAGAGCAAGAAGACTTTTCCTGTGATAATTAGAGAAAATTGAATGTGACGAGACTCAAGACGGTGTTGAGGAATTACTTTTTGTGTTTGCAGTGTGATGATGATGTTCTGTCCGTCATTTGAAGAAGTTCTTTTTCTGTCAAATTAACCTGCTGAAACAGTTTTGTGCAGAAGTGAATTAGAGCGGGCACTGTTAGCTGAGAATAATTTTAGTGTGCTTAGGGTGTGTCTTGCTCTTTGCATTCTCAATAAAATTCAAGAAATCTGGCCATGAAAGCAAACTCAAAGTCAGTCATGAGCCAAATACCTCATCCAAGTCCATGGAATAGTTCAGGAGGTGAATATTAGGCCACTGGTGTGAACTCAGATCTTTTTTAGAAAAACATGTATTGGTCTTTTAATGATGCTTGTGGGCTAAGGAAGGAAGGAAAAAGAGCAAGAAAAAAAAAACCTGAGGATTTACCTTTAAAAGTGAATATATCTGTGCAGAAAAGAAAGGCCAGAATGCTAACTGTGGTCCTGTGTAGGGGTTTCATTACAAATGACCTTTCTTTGCCTCTTTAAATGTTTGTAAATACATTTGGGGTGGGGGGTAGCTTAAGGACTGGTGCCAAAATTCCTCTTAGGGAAGGATCTAGCTTTGGAGAAACATCTAGAAAACAAAGAAGTCTGAAGATGGATCTTTGAAGACCTGGCCCAGGGGGACACCAGTTGAGGGTAGAGGGGGACACAATACCTGAAATAGCCTGGTCTCAGGCATGGTGGAGGAGGCAGGAGGCTGGACCCACATGGCAGGCAGTTTTCAGTTCCCTCCACACAGGCAGAAAGCTTGATTCACCAGACCTGCAGAAATCTTAGTGATTTGATATCCTAAGGTTTCATTCTATAACCAAAAGAAAAGTCTCAATCTCATATTTTTAGGAAAAATCAACCTTCTCTATCCCAAGCAGGAACCTGCTTTTCTGGATTCTTCCTCTCACCGGAAACCTCGGCAGTCTGAAATGGTCATTATTTATTTTCCTCTGCTGCCCTCGCTCCTCTGACCTGGTGTCCCTGGTGTGGCCATCCTTCTCAATCTCCTCTACAGGCAAAGCTACCATCTCCAGGTGGGCTCCAGGGGACCTAGATCTTGTTTGTTATAGGACACACACACAGCTGGACCCAGCTGATCAGACCAGTTCAAAGAGACTACCACCTCCCTCAGATGAGACAATGTTCCTAATAATCACCTTGAGCTACCTCCAATGTCTGTCGATGTACATTGTATCCATCCCTTATGAAACTCTTTTCTTTCAGCTTCCACCTACCCTAACATGTTGTTTCTCAGTGGTGCGGCTGGCTCTTTGGAAACTGTCTTTCTCCCTGTTTCAAAGACATTGCCAAAATGAACCTTAAAAGAGTGAGGAGAACAAAGGAGCAGGTACCCTCAAGCTTCCCGTTTTTCGTTTTTTGTTTTTTAGTGTCAGCTAAGAACACTACCTCACACTGGCGGAAGCAGCTCTTCCAGTAAGTAACTCCAGTCAGCAGCGCAGTCAGTCTTTGCAGGCCCAGCTTCCTTACATGCCCTCCAAACCACCAGTCCCCGTCAGCAGTTCTGACCCCTGGGGGCTCCTCCCAGCTTCAGACTGGTAATACTCACAACCTCTTCCTGGGTTTCCTCTGCCCCAGACAGTTGCTTTCCACAGTGGTCACCCACATCAAGTTCTAAATTCACTTTTTACCTCTTCAGTCATCAAATGCCTAATTGTTCTTTTAAAAAATGTTATTTATTTTTCTGTGTTATATTTGCTTGAGTTTGCACTTATACTCTGTGCATTCCTGGTGCCTGGGGCCCTCGGAGGCCAGCAGAAGGTGTCAGATGCCCTGACACTGGAGTTACTGGCATTTGATGAGCTGCCATGTGGGTGCTGGAAACCACACCCAGTCCACTGGGAAAGCAGCCAGCGCTCTTAAATATTGAGCTCTCTCTCCAGCCTCACTTGGTTGTTCTTGAGCTCTTCCTGTTGAAACCCCGTGTGAATTCAGTCTCCTGATGGACCCTAGAGAGTGCACTGCCTCACCAGGGAGTTGTTTCCTAGACCTGGTTTCTGTCTCTTCCTATTGGGTTTGAACACAGGTCCTACTCAAGTAACTACCATCTTCTAGAGGCCTGGAGTAAGTCATCAGTCAACACATCAGCTAGGAAAGAGGCTTGTATGAGCCACTGGAGACCTCCCTCCCTTCCCCAAAGCAGCAGCTCTCAACCTGTGGGTCATGACTCTTTTGGGGGGTGGGTCAAACGACCCTTTCACAGAGGTTGCCTAAGACTATCAGAAACACAGATCTTTATGTTATGATTCATAACTGCTGTGTGGAGCGGCGGGCTACGTCCCGCCACTCGGCTAGCTTTACATCCGAAATAATTACATGGAAACTGTATTTTTTTAAACATTGTTTGGCCCATTAGTTTTAGCCTCTTATTGGCTAGCTCTTACATTTTGATCTAACCCATTTTTAATATTTTGTGTAGTACCATGAGTTGGCTTACCAGGAAAGATCTTAACCTGCATCTGTCTGGAGTGAGAGAATCACGGTGACTGCCTGACTCGGCTTCTTTCTCCCAGCATTCTGTTCTGTCTACTTCACCCACCTAAGGGTTGGCCTATCAAATGGGCATAGGCAGTTTTTTTATTAATTAACCAATTAAAGCAACAGATTAGAAAGAAATCACTCCCACATCACATAACAGTAACAAAATTACAGTTATAAAGTAGCAATGAAAATAATTTTCATGCTGTGGGGTCACCACAGCATGAGGAACCATAGTAAAGGGTCGCAGCACTGGGAGAGTTGAGAACCACTGTCCTAAAACATCACCCAAGAGGCTGTCTTCCTGTCTGGGTGTGGGGACTTGTGAGTCACATCAGAGCTCAGACAGAGCTGAAAAGAAAACCAAATGTAAGCCACTGGGAAGCAGGAAACAAAGCTAGGGGCCTGGCTGGCAGTGCCCAACATGCTCTGGGGAGCACAGACCTCCACAGTAAGGTCCTGAAGTGTCACTTGGAGAGAGCAGTGCAGAGCCACCTTCCCTAGGAGCACACTGAGTGTTTACAGATTGCACAGCAAAGCTGCAGGGCAAATATCAGAGGTCTATTTTGTAAACAGCTTGTCAATTACATAATCTTCCCAGGAATGATTTTTACATCTAATTAGCACAAATTGCCTTACACACACACTGAAAAAAAAATAATAAAATAAAGCACATTTTTAAGGAAGATGCACCTAAAAATAACGCAGGGGCTTTGGATACTTTAATTAGAAGCAGGTCCTTAAAAGTGAAAACAAGCAAATTTGCAAATCAAAGAGGCTCCAAGGTCAGGCCCTAACTTCTACCAGAGTGCCCAGGCTCCATTGGGACAGATCTCACTGGGAGGAAGTTGTTTGGCAAAGAAAGTGTGGCCCAGGTTCTCTCTCTCTCTCTCTCTCTCTCTCTCTCTCTCTCTCTCTCTCTCTCACACACACACACACACACACACACACACACACACACACACACCTCTGAAGGTGGGGGCCCCAGGAAAAGTCATAAATAGCAAACACACGCGCCCTTTCTGAAAGGCACCCATCCTGGATGCCGGACCCATCCACCTGGTTTATGTGGTCTTCTCCAGGTCTATGACTAGATCCATGGTCCAGCCCCAAAGAGAACTCACTATGCAGAAGGATGTCATTGCCACTTTGGTACCCTGGCTGTCACAGAACACACTGATGAAGATTGGTTCCGATAAGATTGATCCCACCTCCAAGGCACTCAGTAAAGCCAGGCTCCTGGTCCCTAGCTAGTAGTTTTTTATTCCCTCTCTGTCCCATCTCCACCCCATCATTGTATCAGGGACCCATGGCTGCTGCAATCAAGTTCTACACACTGAGGGGCTCAACAGCAGATGCACTGTTCTGGAAGTGAAAGTTTATGATCAAGTGTCTCAGGACTGGGTCTTTCTCAGGGAGTCAGGGAGCAGCTAGCTCATGTCTTCTTGCTAAATGAAAGCCTTGACTTACAAAGGCTCTGTTCCAAAACTCCACCCTCAGCTTCCTATAGCCTTCTCTCTGTACCTCTCCCCAAAAATCCCCTTTCTATAGCTATCTCTGTGAAAATTTCTCTGTTTGGATGTGGATCATATTTCTGAGGGCCTACCTAAAGACCTCAGTTTAACGTGTTTTGTGTGTGTGTGTGTGTGTGTGTTGCCTGTTACCAAATGAGGTCCCATTGCCAGGTAGCAGGTACTATCACTACAACACCTTCTGAGAGTACAAGGTCAACATTATGATGGGAGCATGTTTGGGGGAATCATGGCTAACAGTTCTCTCGCAGCTCCGAGCGATGTTTCCATCTAATAACCAGAGAGCAGGAGAAGTACCTTCCTGGCAGCAACGCCCCTGCCTCCAGCCCACCTGAGGCCCAGAATGTGTGAGGCTTTGAGCAGCAGGCATGGGAGAAGAGGAAAGGAAGTAGCTAGACTCGGAACCCTACAGCATGAGCAGCTTCATAATGATGAATAAGTATTAATAAGTTATTAATAAAGATGAATCAGGGCTTCCCTAGAGATGCCTACGAGAGCAGCTAATAGTGCCAAACAAGCAAGTAAAAGAAAAGAACTCTGAGAAAACCTGATCAGCAGCCTGGGGACCTAGTGGCTCCCTATTCCCTTCCAAAGCTCCGCTTTGTCTGAGACATCACACAGGAGAATCCACCCCTTCCTCCGAGAATGGGGCGAGCATCACAGAACAGTGCTCTGTAAGTATTTGTCAAGTCTTATGGAGAAAGCCTGAGGCTGGAGCCTGGCTGAAGCCTGAACCATAACTTAGGGTCAGCCTGATCAGCTGAACAGAGGAAATGAGAACCCCCAGAGCGGAGAGTAGGAAGACCCTTGTCAGGCTTTAAGTCCTTAGAGAATCTGACGACAGGGACAGATCTAACAGTTAGCTGACAGCAGTAGTAGTGACAGCTCAGTCTGTCTTCCAAAGCCTGTGTGCCAGGCAGGCGACATACGTTAGCACCCCACCTCACAGTGAGGAAACTGAAGCAGAGAGGCTGCAAGAGTTCTGTTAGAAGACACAGCTGCCGGTCTTGAGACGCTAATTCTTAAAGTGGACCGAGCATGGCAATGGAGTCAGGGCAGGGGAGAAGAAGAAAGGAAGAAAGAAGGAGAGGAGGGAAAGAGAAATGAAAATAAAATGAAGAAAGAAAGAAGAGATGGGGAATGGAGAAGGGGAGAAGGAACGAGGGAGGGAGGAAGGGAGGGAGGGAGGGAGGGAGGGAGGGAGGGAGGGAGGGAGGGAGGGAGGGAGGGAGGGAGGGGAGCAACAGGACACACACATTCCTGAGGTTTGGGACCAGAGGGTCCAGGAAGGTTGCCCCCCTATGCCCTGTGCTCCACGTCCATTGCACTTTTCTCCTAACGTTCTGGGCTTCCCCTTTTGAGATTCTCAGCGAGTTTATATTTGGGAATAATTGTAACATAATTTGATGCATAATTAGGGCAGAATAGAAGACTGCGTTTTTAACTACCCATACATCCCCATCTCATTTAAATAATTCCTAATCTATCTGAGCAGGCTGCCTGTGCTGCACTGGTGTGTATTGAACTGAGGATAATGAAATAAGAGATGGGACAGAGCAAATGCTATTTCAGACTCTGAAGATCACCAATCAATGACATGAAAAACCGAGAGGGACTCTATTCCCTAATATCCCCTATGCAGGGCACAAATGCAGGCTTCCTGTTTGGCCCCCAAAGCTATCAGGACAAGCCAGGGAGAACAGGCAGGAGGGGGAATGCTGTCTGACAAGTGAGAAGTGTTGTTGTTGTTGTTGCTGCTGCTGTTACTGCCACCGCTGCTGCTGCTGCTGCTGCTGCTGTTGTCTTCATTGAGCTCAGGGGCTGGAGAGGTGGCTCATTCAGTAAAGTACTTGTGATAGAAGCATAAGGGCCTGACTTCTGATCTCTTCGAGCCACATAAAAAAAGAGACACCAATTCAAAAATAATATGGAGACTGGTTGAGGAAAAATATCCAGTGTTGGGGTTACACACACACACACACACACACACAGAGAGAGAGAGAGAGAGAGAGAGAGAGAGAGAGAGAGAGAGAGAGATCCATATATGCACACATGCAAAATTGAGCTGTATAGCAGCAATAACACTCTTTAGCAAATACGCACCCCTGTCCCCGCCCCAAGCCCTCATCAGACTCACAAGATTGATTTGGGGGCAGGCTAGTTCAGTGCTTGGAGTTGGCCTTTCCAAACCCACATGGGAAGGGGCGGGGGCTTCTATCCCAACAGGCCTGGATGCCTGAAGGGTGCCTCTATACCCAGAAACATCCTGTCCCCCGGTCATCTCCTCATGCCAGGGTCTTTCTGCTCCGACAGATGGTTTCCTGTGGGCCGCCCCCGCAGCCGCAGAGGGGAGAGCTGCCGTTTAGCCAGACCCTAGCCCTTTCACGGGCAGGTAAAACTTTAACCAGAGCCCTTTGGCGGGGCACTGGGCCTTGCGCTCCCATTCAGGGCGTGATAAATGGCTGCTGTCAGTGAACATGAATGCTCATATTGAAAAGCCCTGCTTTCTGTCTCCCTCCCTTTCAGGCGGCCAACTTCTTCTCTCTCTTAAGTCACTGGGTGTCACTCACCTGTCACCCTTATCTTGAATGCCTCCCAGTCAGGGACCCCTGCTCCCTCTGCCCCTCTCCTCCCACCTACCCCACCCCCTCTTCCCTGCTCTCAAGGTTCCTCTCTTCCCTCCTCCACCCTCTACTTCCTCCTTTCCAAATCCTGCTCTCCATTCTGGTCTGGAGACCAGAGAAACCTTTCCAGCACCCACGCTATCACTGCCCCTGCTGTTGATCACAAGCACGCAGATGTACTGTGCCCTCTTGCTTGCAAGGCAAGCACTTTATTGCTGTTTCTTTACGCATGGAGGTGTGCAGCTTATGTTTGCACAGCACTGGGTATGAGAAGAGCATGCCAGGCCCCTCAGGACCACCTTCCATGTACAGTCCCACCCAGGACTGTCTATTTGCTTGTTATGAAGCCCTGGGCATTGTGGGAAACATGTAAGGGCATACAGGAGGAATGGTTAAGTCTTCTGCTTCCAACACACCATGCAGGAGGAAAGCCAGGGTCTCATTCTCTCTGCGTAGGGGTCCTCTCTCTCTACCGCAAATAGAAGCACTCCCATAAGCTTAAGGCAGCCTCAGATGTGAGAAGGGACCTGGGTGCCCACAGCTGGAGTCCTGTGAGGTGTCCTCTAAAGTAGAATTCTTGGATCAAACATACAAATTAAACACATACAGCCTGTTTTATCACAATGAATATCAGTGATCATAGGTTATTCAGAACTCTAAGGGGAACCCACAGTAGAAAAACCTCATGACCCAGAGTTTCCCACCCATTCTTAAAAGGCAGGCCACCATCAGTGTTCTCCAGGCACGGTGCCTGTATAACTTTACTACACATGGCCATAACTTCTTAGGAAGCGGGTATCAAAGGGAGAGAGGCTCTCCAAGGTTAGTTCTACCCTGTAAGGTGCCATCTCCCTGGCAGAACTGGGACTTTCTGACTGCTGAGCTGGTCGCCTGGCCATCTGATTCTTGAAGAGAAGAAACTTAGGAGAACCCGATACCAACCTAAGTTAGAAGGGAGAGAAGAAAGTAGTGTTCCTCAGCTTGGTGGCCTCTTGGCTTTGAAAAAGACATAGAATAAACCAGTATCAGAAAGGGAAGGTGATGGATGAGGAGGGGGTACTCTGCCATCTGACCCTGAATGTGGCCATACCTCCCCGAAAGAGTGTTCTAGCTAACCACATCTGTCATAGCTGTTGCTTCTGTAACTTCTCCGGGCTGCTGGATCCCAGAGATTTGCCTGGCTTGTGATCTGTTTCATGAACTGACTTATTTCTCTCCCTAGTCAGCAATCAGGACATTTAGATGTAGACTAACCTCCCTAGCCTGGTTCAAAAAAAAAAAAAAAAAAGCATAAAAAAGACACCAGGAGGTCTGGAGCAAAGGATCGCACCACATAAGGGCAGAAGGGCTGCGCTAGCTGACCTTTGTCAGACTACAGCCGTCATCTCAGACCTTCATCCATCGCCTGCTCCCAGAGGAGATGTTGAGGGGCTCCCGCCAATCTGCATCTCTCAGTCCACTCATATTTTCAAATAATATTGCTGCTAATTTTTTGATAACTTCACACAAGCATACAATGTATTTTGGTCATATTCACCATGCACATAAACACTCCTCCTACGTCCTTTGAAATTTACCACCATCCCCAATCCCTCCTCCCAACTTACTCTCCCTCCCATAGTCACCATCAACTGTCAGTAGCTCCTCAGCTGGGCGTGGGGGGCTGCGAGCCCATCTCCACTCCATGCTGGAATGTTTTATTCCCTGCAGGTTTTGTACAGATAACCACAGCTGCTGTGAGTTCGTGTGTAGGGCAGCCCCGTCATGTCCAGGAGACACTGTTTTGCTACAGTTCTCTCCAACTTCTGGCTCTTACCATCTTTCTGCCCCTTCTTCAGGAATGTTCTCTAAGGTTTGGGGCAAGTACATGTGTGTGTGTGTGTGTGTGTGTGTGTGTGTGTGTGTGTGTGTGTGTATGTGTGTGTGTGTGTGATGTGTCTGTCTGTCTCCTGGTGTACGTGTATGTGCACCCACACAAGGAGGCATGGGGTAGAGGTATGGAGGTCAGAGAAAAACTTCCAGGAATCAGCTCTCTCTTTCCAGCATGTGGGTCCTAGGGATCAAACTCAGCATCCCGACCTGATGAACCATCTTGCTAGCTGGGCTCTGACAAAAGTTTGAACACAAATCTGCTTGATTTTGATGTGTCATTTCCTACCACCCTAGCACTGCTACCAACCACCACCAAACGGAAGCTGGGCATCTCTATCAATGAAAACCCCTTCCCTGCCCCCAGCTTGTGATTTGTCCTGGGCCATTAGTTAGGGCTTGATCTGAGTTGAGAGCAAGGAGTTGAAATGTAGACTCAGTTTTCTGTGAGAGTGATGCTTGCTGGGAAAGGCAAGAATGCTTCCTCTGAGTCAAATCTCCTCTGCTGAAAAGTGATCCAATGCCAAGACTCACTCGTGGGCAGGCGTTCTGACCCTGTAACCAAAGCATGTCAGCAGACTTCTATCGCTGATTGCTATTATCCTGATTCTAGATCGCGGCCTTGAAATGAAGCTCACAAACAACTGTCATTGTACGGAGCTCTAGATGTCCATTACTAAAACAAAATTTACAGTCATTAAGAAAAAATCAGTTCTGTTGCATGCTCTCCATATTGCATGCATTCAGGACCTCAATTCTAGGAAGAATAAATGCAAAAGGGGGAAACTCAGTAAACTTAGGCTTAAAGTGAGATTTGCTTCATTATTATTAGTGAATAATCACTCTCACATTAAAGAATTAACTTTAAAATATCAGGCTTAAGTACTAATTAACCTCCAGTCGAGGCTTTAAATAAATTTTATTATACTTACTTTCCAAAGTAAAAATATCATTAATAACATATGTTCAATGGTATATATCTTTCATATGCTATAATTAATAGAAAGTATTTTGTAATTCCCCATGCTTGCTGTTTCTAAGTGATTAAGGACAAGGCTTGGAGTGGGAGAGGAGCAGGCATCCGGTCATGAATGTCTAGCCAGGGTACCGTGAGCTGAGTGAGCCCACAGCAGCTCCCCTGCCACAACAGGTGTAGAGTCCAAGAAAGCACCCCAAGTTCCTTTTGTTCCCAGATTCAGCTAAACATATGGAAGCAGGCAGAGCCCCAAATTTAGATCAGATGGAGCAAGGCACTAGGCTCACATCCTGGGTACCAAGAGACCCGAGAAATCTACTGTTCTTCTTTCCTCCAGAACCAAGGACTGAAAGGAAGCTCTCCCATATAATCCCTCATCCTAGCTGCCTAGTGTGTCCTTGAGACCTCGGAGACATGGGTGTCACTGTGAACTGTCGCCAAGTGCAGAGAGTCGAAGACTCACTTTCCACACACTATTTTACTGCATCCTCATAACGTTCCTGAGGTAAATATGGCAGAGACTGTCTATGTGGTCCAACCCACCTGCTCTCCTACACTTCCTGGCTTCCCTTGGCCACTGGACTGTAGGTGGAAGCAGTGGATACAGCTGCCAGGCCTGACCTGGAATGTTTCATATGTGCTCAGCAAAGACTTTCATGTAAAGGATGAACTTGTGACTATGTGAGGCTGTGAAGAACAAGAACTCAGGGTTGTCATGTTGGTGTACAAGCAGTCCTGAATAATAGAGAAGAAAATGGAGGTGACTATGTTCCAGCAAACTTTACTGACCAAAACTAACTGGAGGCTGACTGGCATATGAGTGCAATTTGCAAAGCTCTGTTATGAAAATTTTCCACGAAAATTACAGTCTTGGTTATTTCAGATGATCTAGCAGAAGGGTCCAAGAAGGCCTTGTAAAAGACAGAACCTGGCTCCCTTGAGTCAAGGACACAAAGGGCTGCCCAGCCCATGTTATACTTGGATGAAAGCAAGAGATAGCTTGAGATCTGAGGACTATTACAGCATCTTACAGTTGCTTTATTATTTCTGCAACTTTTGAAAATGAGGGCCAGAGATGAAAGGGGCCAAAACTGGCTACAAGGCAGGAACTAGTAAGGCTGGGGTTCAGAATGACTGACAGCCCTGCTGACCTGGGACTTCCTTAGTCTTAGCACAGTGTTCACATCCTCAGCAAACAGGCCCCACAAGATCACTCAGCCGGGGCTGGAATACAGGTTTCCAGAGCCCACCCTTGTAGCCCTGCTCAGACTGCTTCCTGAGAAGTTAGGTAGCTCAGGTGAGCTCCGTCTGATCCCTGCTAGGAGTCCACACACCCTGCTTTACCCCTCGGATGTGACCTAGAAAGTGAGCCTCCTCCAAGGCCTCCGTCCTCCTCCCCAAAGGAATTAAGTCAAGTGTGAATATTCCTGATGTTTTATTTATTAATCAAGTAGGATGGTTACATATGCCATGCCACACCACGCCTTGTCATGCGTGTAGAGGTCAAAGAGTAACTTTATGAAGTCGATTCTCTACTTCTGCTTTTATGTGGTTTTGAACTCAGGTCTCTAGGCTTGTGTGGCAAGTGCTTTTACCCACTAAAGCCTTCTTGCTGCCCCCCACTTCTACCCCCTGATGTTGATTTTAAGCATTTACCAGCTTCGGTGTATAGGTCGGCCCTGACATCTATAAAATGGTGCTAAATCCTGCTTTTATGAGCTCTTACTACATTCAGCTGAGTGTTTTATCACAGTGGCTGAAAGTATCCTGAAGGGAATTAATAACTCAGCAGAGCTGGGGCCTCTACCTTGGGACTGGGAGAAGGAACCCCACGCCAGCTTCTCTGCAGGTTCCCCACATGCAGCTCTGCCAGCCCTGCCCTTCAGCTCACAACGCGTTCCTATGAAGTATGACTGCCCCAGCCCACGCGAAGTGTTCACTGGTTGGCTCAGGAGGTCATCCTTTGACCTGAGACTCAAAGGTGAAAGAGAAACTGGTTGGGCCAGTAATGAAGAAAGGACACAGCAGCTCAGATGAGAGGTGGAGACGGGTGGGTTCCTAGAAGCGCTGGGCTAGCCTGGCCTACCTTGAGAACTTCCAGGCCAATGAGAGACCTGTCTCAGGCAAAAGGCAGAATGCGCCTGAGGACTGATGACACGTGAGATCATCCCCTGACTTCCATACATGTGCTATGGACACACATATGGACATGGTTCATGCACACAAGTGAAAATCAAACAAAAATGTTAAGGAAAAAACCCAACCCCGGAATCACTCTATCTTGCTGCTTTGAGATGCGATCTCTTCCTCCTCACACATGTGCTCCTGACTCAATGTCGTGAGGCCCTCACTGGAGTCAAGAGAATATTGGCACCATCCTGTCGATCTCCAGAAGCGAGAGCTACACGACTCTCTTTACTTTATAAAATTACTCTGCCCTTAGTGATAACAGCAAAAACTGGCCAGTGTAGATGCTGAAACTGCACAGAGAGGAAGGAAAGCAGTTCATGGAGGAGCCACGGATGTTGAGAGACAGGAACAGCCAATCACAGAGATCAGGGGCATCCAATGCTACAGAGTAGCTAAAAGGGTAATTCTAGACATCCCTTGACTTTGGTGACATCAAAGTCACACAAACCCATGTAAAATCTATGGGTCATAGTGCATCAAACACCAAGGAAGCAAAAATAAACTAACATACGAGAGCATGGAGCATCAAGGAAAAGACAGAGACTTACACAAACAACACAGTGGCTAGAGGAGCCCAGAAAGAAGGATCAGGGGAAGTTCTTGACCCCAGTTGGAGTCATGGGGAGGGGTGTATACTTGAGTATAATGGACAGGAGATTATTAGACCAATGTGGAGACAAAAGAAACATCACGGACAAAAGGGTTGAAGGGATATAATTCGGGAATACAAAAGAGTCTCTTATTCCAGGAGAGCTGAAGAGATGAGGCTGTGGTAGGAGGGCAGGGGGGCAAGGGTTAAAAAACCATCCAGCCTGTAGGAGTTTCCGTTCACTCCAAGATGAAGAGCGGTGTGGAGAGAAACAACATGGGATTTGCGCTTTAGGAAACAGTCCCTGACTTAGCGCAGACACTAACCTGGTGAGCAGTCTTGGACTATATCTCCCAGGAGCCTGTTTTCATCTTTGAAGTTAAAAAATAAGGTGCAGCATCTTGGTCTTACAAGCCAAGGCCCCTGCAGCTCTGTACGAGTCAGCTCATTTGGAACTAGGGTGTAATCTAGTCAATAGGGTGCTTGCCTAGCGTCCAGGGGACCCTGGGTTTCATCTCCAGTACTTCGTAAGCCAGGAGTGGTGGTGCACAGTGCAGTTCTAGTGTTAAGGAGTTAGAGGCAGGAGAATTAAAGTTCAAGTCCATCCTCAACTACGTAGTAAGTCAGAAGCCAGCCTAGGCGAAATGAGATCCTGTCTTCAAGAAACAAAATCAAAACTGTCAAACAAAATAGAGTCGGTTGATTTCAGAAAGCAGCTTGCTTGAAACGAAGAACGAACGGCCCAGTGGGCTCTGAATTTTGGAACTGTCGTTTGGCTTGAGTTTTCACAAAGGACTAAGAGACCCTCAGGGTCGAGCCACACCACCAGCGTGTGTAGGAGGCTTGTTCCCAATTCTCTGGTGAGGATGAGAATGGAGGAGTCTGCTGTGGCCCAGGGGAAGGGCTGACATTTGCTGAGATGTCTGTATTTAACTCCCACTGCTTGACATCTGTTTCCAATTAATTTGGCTGTGTTAAGAGGGTTACTACCCAGAGCACTTGATCCCGGCTCCGTTCTCCAGAGAGAGGAAGCCACAGAGGGGTAAGCAGAGCCTGGCTACCCCGTCTGTAGCACTGTGTGACATGTCCTGACTGGTTCACATATTCTCCCCCTCCCCTTTCTCTCCGTCTGTCTCCGTTGTTTGTCTCTGTGTCTCTCTCTCTCTCTCTCTCTCTCTCTCTCTCTCTCTCTCTCTCTCTCTCTCTCTCTCTCTCCTTATAGAGAAGTGGGTAGTGACAAGAATGGTAAGGGATCATTTTGCAATGAGCTGCCAAGCGCAGCTTCCCCAGCCACACTTAGAAATGGAGTTAGCGAAACCAAGACAGCAAACATCTTCTGCATTTTCAATTGATTACACTCCCTCTCAAACACTACTTGGTTCAGCTATTTGAACTTTCAGTAAGTTAGGATAACTTAGGAATGCGATTCCAACTGTCAAGTTTATAAAACCTAAATACAAATCAAGTGTTTAGGATGAAATTTTTGCAACCCCATTGAAATATAAAGTAAGTGTAAAATGTGTGCTGCATTTTGAAGATTTACACACTACATATTCACCACACACACCACCTCAAACATACATATACATACCACATACACACACACACACTACCTACACACGTATTCATACACACACACATACCTATCACCTACACACACGTCTTTAAGAGAAGAATGTCAAGGGTCTCAATGCTGATTTATACTGATTACGCTAATATGACAGCAGTTTGAATGTAACGAGTTGACTAAAATACAGTATTAAAATTATAGGACTGAGGGATGAGACCTCAGTCAGTAAAGTGTGCCCTCCCACGCATGAGGGCCGGTGGTTGGAATGAAAGCCAAGCATCATGACATGCTCATGGAATCCCAGTGGTGGGAAGCAGAGGCAGGTGGATCTCCAGGACTCACTGGCCAATGAATCTGACATGTTTGGTGAGTTCCAGGCCAATAAGAGACCATTTGAAAAGAGTGGACAACACCTGACAACAGCCTTGGTGAGTGGACACCAGAGACTGTCCTTTAGCCTCTCTCTGCACACGTACACACACACACAGATACACCATACCACATGCATACATGTTTACATCATATCTACGCATCTCATACATATACACATTACCTGCACACATATACGCACATACTGCATACACACTTACACATATACCTACACGTGAACATCATATACATACACCTCACACATACATACACACACCACCTACACAAATATACATACATTCTACATACAAACCTACATATATATCACCACACACACACCATGTACACACACAAAATGCACACACCATACACACATATATATACCACCACATACATACCACCTACACACACTCATGTATACATATACAGAAACTACACACATATGCCACACACATTTACATATACAGAAACTATATGCATATACACACATATATATGTACCACTATATACATGCCACCTACATACTATACACACATACATACTACACACGTATCCAACACACACATATTCTTACATATGTGCCACCATGTGTGTGCACACACACACACCACATACACACAAATTACAGTCACCTATTTTGTTTTGTTTTGCTTTTTCAGTGCAGTGCCAAGAAAATGCTGACATTTTCACGGGTGGCTCGTTATATTTTCACAGGACGGCCCATCTGGAAGGGTGACAATGGCAAACACAAAGGTAGCACAGCACAGTGCCATACCTGAGGCACATTTTGGAGCTGCTGTGGAGGTGGCCTCTACAGACCTTGATGATGGACTGGCTGTAGGGAATTCACTGTGAGAAGAAAAATCGCAGAGGTCTGGGTTCTGACTTTGGACTGGCTTCTGGCTTGATCCTTTGAATAGATGTCAGTGTCACGTCCGTGAACAGGGAAAACTTGGGGAAAGTAAACATTGGCAGAGGAATGCACCAAATTTGAGATGCCTTCGAGATGTCAAGAAGGCAACTGGATGTGCAGGCCTTATATGCAAAAGCAAAGTTGATGGCAGAGATCTCAATACAGAAGCACGCACTTGGAAAAATATGAGCCCTTCCCTAGGTAGACACCTCCTGAGGGATGGATAGTCACAGTGATGTCGTCCCTACTCTCCCAGTCAGAGAAAAACCCAAACAAGCAAACAGTCCCTCCACACGGCCCTGAGCCTCTTCCCTGTATCACTGGCTCCCTTCTCCATCACCCTCCTTCTCCACACGCCCACAAACTCACTAGGCCAGGCAGTGTGGCGAAGGCACCGGGAGCAGGCAGGCCTCTCAGCAAGCTGTGGGCCAGGATGTTTGCACAGACGCCTCCTGGCATCATTTATCTTGAGGGATGTCAACTCGAAAAATGTTAGTTCATGTCACTGTCAGGGTAAATGCCAAAAATTAGCTTTCTTTCATCAGAAAACGGAATAATTAACTTTGCAACTGTTTCCAAAACTGCTAATTAATGGGTTTTAGTCACTTGATTTGTCAGGGCTGCATGGCGAGCTGAGCGGCAGCCTCGGCCCCTAGAGGATTCCAGTCCTTCCGCCCTCATGACTGGCAGAACTTGGGAGAAATTCCGAGTGAGTGCACTGGGAGACCAGGCCCCAGGAAATCACCACTGGGTGGGAATGTCAAAATCAGTCTTCTGTCACCTCTTTTCTAGATCCCTGTCCCAAGGATTCTCAAAATCGTGGCACTCAACTTGAGGGCAGATTAGATTTTAGTCTGTCTCTCTCCCAAGATGGGAGGACCCTAGGGAGGGGAAGAGAGGGGTTTGAAGGCCAGCAAGCCACTTGCCTCTTACAACCTCAGTTTTCTGGTCTATAAAACAGGTACTTGTGGCTGAAGAGAAAGCTCAGCAGTTAAAGAAAACCTGATGCTTTTCCAGAGGACCCAAGTTTGGTTCCCATGACCCAGAATGGACAGCACCTGAGACTCCAGCTCCAGAGGACCCAGTGCCGTCTTCTGGCCTCCACAGGCATCCACAAGTGTGTGCATATATGCATACGCAATCACACATGCATATAAAATGTACACATACATACACACAAATAAAAAAATACATAAAATCTTTATTTTTACAAAAATAAAGAATTACAATGTGTATTCTGTGGTAGAGCTACATGCCAAGATTGCCAAAAGAATACAAGAGAACCCTCAAGCCTTGGGTGGAGTGGTCAACTATAGCAAACTTTCAACCAACATGGCTACTGTCTCTCTTCTTACTCCCTTTCCTCTGTCTACATAACACCTGCCTGGCCCAGGCTCTCTCTCTGCCACATAGTCACATCTCCCCCAGGAACTGGCTTTGAATCCACTGCTATTACCAGAGAAATTGCACGCTGTGCATATCTCACAAGCACAAGACTAGAGTGTTGGTCCCCACTCTAATGCCACCAGACTGCAATTTTGCAGGCAAGTTCTTTGCCTAACAACCTTCATAGGGCTTCCAATTGTAGGTGAAGTGTACCTCCCCCCCCACCACAGGTGTGGTGTGTGTGTGTGTGTGTGTGTGTGTGTGTGTGTGTGTGTGTAACCCCCAAAGGTACAATAGTCACTGTCCTCTGTTGGATCTGGCTGCTTGAATACTGACTACTAGCAGCTTTGCCTTCTCTACAGGACTGCCATTGGCTAACAGAGTTGTGTACCTGTGGCCAGTGATGGGTTAACAGAAGAGGTGTGTATCTGAAGACACTCGGGTGGGACCAAGGCTGGAGTGCATTTTTCCCTCCCAAGTTCCTCCATGGAGCCAAGCTTGATGTGGGATTCCCTTCTGTGTGCTGTAAATTTGTTTTATTACCATTGGTTAATAAATAAAGCTGTTTTGGCCAATGACTTAACAGAGCAAAGCCAGGCAGGAAATCTGAACAGAGATATGAGAGAGTAGGTAGGGTCAGGGAGATGCCACATAGCTGTCGAAGGAGGACACACCTGAACCTTACCTTGTAAGCCACGGCCTTGTGGCAATATACAGATTAATATAAATGGGTTAATTTAAGATGTAAGAGTTACTTAATAAGAAGCCTGAGCTAATAGACCCAACAATGTTGTAATTAATATAGTAACTGTGTTATTATCCAGTTCTGGGCAGCCAGGAAATGAACAAGCAGTCTCCACATCCACAAGCTGAAGATTAAGTTAATTTTCTTCCACTACTTTATCAGACTTCCTCAACTTCTGAGAGCAGTCCCTTGATAAAACATTGTCACAACAGTCCTCCAGGTAACAACAACAAAAAAAGGTTGTTGTCTTAAGTCACTGAGTTTTGAGGTATTCTGTTACATGCATTATGATCTGATACTTAGATATATAAAACATGGAATATTATCTAGCCATTAAAAACAGCAGAAGCTCAATTTATTGACTCTAAAGCATGCCAACAAAACAATTTTGTTGAAAAAAAATTGGGTCATCAAAAAACATGTTTAGCAGTATTCTTTCTATTAAAGCAAACAGATCCCTGCTCCCATCTGGATTTTCCACTAAAGAGAAATGGCTGGCTGGCTCTTAAGGACTTCCCAGTATCCCTGTGTGCTAAGATAAAGGGCAGGGTGTGTGAGTGTGTGTGTGTGAGAGAGAGAGAGAGAGAGACAGAGACAGAGACAGAGAGAGACAGAGAGACAGAGAGAGAGAGAGAGAGAGAGAGTGTGTGTGTGTGTGTGTGTGCATGTGACAGAGAGAAAGTGTGTGTGCATGTGACAGAGAGAGAGAAAGAGTATGTGTGTGTGACAGAGAGAAAGAGAAAGAGTGTATGTGAGAGAGACAGAGAGAGACAGAGAGACAGAGAGAGAATATGGTTTAAGGGAGTAAATTTTCGCTTTGCTCTTGATTATAAAGGTTTCTATCCATCATGGCAGGGAGACTGTGATGGATTAGCTTGAATCACAGCAGATAAAACAGGAAAGAGTAGAGCAGTGACAGGAAGGGATGAAGGCAAATAAGCCCCCTGTAAAGTATTTCCTCCAGCGAGACCGCCTTCGGCAGACACACCACTTCCTAAAACAGCGCCACCAGTGGGGACCACATCATATGAGCTTGTGGAGGACATGTCACATTTGAACCATGACATCCATTATATAAAATGGTATAATACTTATGTATAACCTACATACATTTTCCTAACACAGTTTGAACTACCTCTAAATTATTTATAATATTACAATGTCAGCACTAAATTTCTGTTTACTGTATTATTACGTTAGTATGTGTGTGTTTGTGTGTGCATGCCTGCAAGTGCCTAGAGAGGCCAGAAGAGAGCATCAGCTCTCCTGGAACTGGTTACAAATGATTGCAAACTGTCCAGCATGGGAACATGGGAGCTAGTGTGCACGTGATATAGCATACATGTGGAGGTCAGAGGACAACTTGCGAAAGTCAGCTCAGCTCTCTCCTTCCACCATCCAGGGATCAAACTCAGGTCATCAGCTCGGCAGTAAGCACCTTTACCTAGGTAAACATTTTGCCAGCCCAAGAACATTCTCACCACCAATAATCAAAAATAAATAAAAAATAAAAAGGCAAATTGGTGATCAGCCTGGTCAAATCAATCTACAGTCTACAGTAGCAGTGGGTTATACCTTTAGTGCACAGGTTAAAAAGAGGCTATCAAAATGTGAGCTGTTTTCACCATGCACATAAGTGTGGTGGCTTTGTGTCCTGGTGACTTTATGAGGAAAGCCCATATGAGCTTTCTGGTCTCTTGTCAGGTGGTGCCTGCTCCACCTTACGGATGTCCCAGACACAGTTCCATAAGCCTGCAGAACTATGAGCTAAGAAACCTCTTTTCCTTATGACTTACCCAGTCTGTAGTGATGTGTTAGTACCCACAGAAAATAGATGAGCATAGGTGCCAATCACAGAGGCTATCACGGTTTCCGGGCACTGCTCTGGTTTGTCCCCAGGCCTGACCCGCATCCATGGCTTTTTCTGAAATTCTTGGATGGAATATATATGCGGTTAGGAGGAGTCCAGAGGTAGTGACACCACTTAAGGATGTCCTGGCTGTAAGACCAGAAGCAATACAACCATGACTTGCCCTTCCCACCTGTCACTGTTTATAACACTCTTGCTTCACTATAAAAGCTATCAATCCACCTATAATCTGTCTATAACTAGCAAGCTACTAACATGCTATGTATCTGACAGTCATATGAACCCTGCCTGTGCCTCCCAAGCCTCCTTGCTGTGGATCCTTAGCACGTCCTCTACATTCTGCCTCTTGTAAGCTGCCTGCTTGTATACAGTCTATGCCAAACACTGCCCAGGAGATTTATCCATCCTCTTGGTTTGTCTTGTCCTTTACAGCAGAACCACAAGTAGCATAGCAAAGTGCTACACACTACACTTTTCAAAGCACCCACTTTCCTCCAGCTCCATGGCCTCCATGCCATCCCATGCTGCCACCTAAGTCCCCCCATCTCCAGCCTCCCCATACCATGCACCCTCAGCCCACGGCAACTCTTATAAAGAAAACATTTCATTGAGGGTGGCTTGCTTACAGTTCCAGAGGTTCAGTCCATTATCATCATGACAGGAAGCATGGCAGACGTGGTGCTGGAGCTGAGGGTGTTACATCTTGCAGGCAGGTGACAAGAAGTTGATTGACTATCACACTGAGGGAAGCTTCAGAAAGACAGATCTCAAAGCCTGCCCCCACAGTGACACATTTCCTCCAAGAAGGCCACACCTCCAAATAGTGCCACTCCCTTTGGGGGCCATTTTCTTTCAAACAACCACAGTGAAACTGACTGTGTTTGCTTAGTATTTGGTCAACTTCTGGGCTGGCATGAACTGGGCTGAAGTCTCCAAGATGGGAGCCTTCTTAGGTATGGATCTGAGCAAGAACTGGAAGGCTGGGCTTCGCCTGTGGTGTCCTCTTGTGTGTGGACACAATGCCTGTCTGGAGTGTCCACCGTCAGTCTTCTCTCTCAGTAACTCAAGCTCCGAGGAGACCAGAATATGAGCTTCTGGGGCCTTTTAAAAAACTGTGCCTAGAAGTGGCTTGGCTTTATTTTCCCCCGTTCTGTTAGTGAACTAAACGGTCACAGGAGAGACAAGACTTCCACTTTTAAATGAAAGGAATGCTAAACAATCCCTAAGGTTTTGGAACAAGACAGCAGAGTTCAGCACCAGAGAGATTCACCCAACCCGGGAACAGACAAGGCAACCCCACAGCCAGACAGCTGTATGTGCAGATAATAGTTTGTGTTGTCCTAAGTTACCACTTAGTTTGGGAGTGATTTGTCCTGCAGCAAGAGATAACAAATCCATACAATTTTTGTCAAGTGTGTTCTGAGACCAGATTGTCAGCACCTGCTCTGAAACAAACCTGCCTCTTGTATTCCTTGAACCAACATCTGTAAGCTCCTTCCCTCTGCTGGGTGTTAAGCAAAAGGCTGAGATAGGGAAAGAAGTTCGAAAGAGCCAGGGTTCCCCAAATTATAGGAGGCCCTAAGAAAATCTTTCTTCCTGGTTCTGTCCTGGAAGGTTTGCCCCAAGGCGGACACTGCCAGATGCCATAGCTTTGTGACCTCTGGCTATTCACAGCCTCTGTCCCAAAGATATCCTGCACCCTATTCCTCATCCCGCCCCCCCACCCCCCAGGCCCCCCACCCCCCACCCCCGGCTTCTGACCCCTGGTTCACTTCCTGTTCTCAACTTTCAGCCCAAGGCTTAGACCTAACTCCCTAACTACTGCTTTCCCGCCTAAACCAGAGCCCTCTGCACTACCAAATTTCAAACCCAACACAGGTATTAACTGGGTCATTCCTCCTCACCAACACTAAGAGCCAGGACCGGAAGTCCAGATTGCAAACCCGGAAGTAGTTCGGGGCTCAGTCTTCCCTCTACAGGCCCTTTCCTCCTCAGCTGATCTCTAAGAATCATCCCAGGCTGGGAGCTATTGTCCCCGGCCAGCGAGGCGCATCTCAGACGCCCCATCTCCTCGGGCTCTTTTCTTCCTCTGTCTGGATTGGGCTCATTTACTAAAAATTAGTTGGGAATGAAAAAAGCCCCTAGTTTATTAGCGTGCTATTATTCCCTCCCGCCATCCCCCTGCAGCATGATGGATTGCCTGGTGAGGGGACGCAGCCCCAGCCGGGGAGCGAGCAAGCTCTGCTCGGTCCCCAGCGCAGACAGATGGGGAGGCCGAGTCCTGAGCATGATTGATTAGCTCAGCAAAGCCTGTTGAGCGGAGTTCCATCAAGATTGATGCTTTCTCCTCATAACAGCATTTCCAAAAAGTTTCTATTACATTTTGATTATGTTTATAGAATCTCGCTGGTCCGGGGGAAGATGCAATCTCGTTCCTTCCCAGTGTGTGTCTGCGTGGGCCGCCACAGTGCCTCGCCCAGTCGGGCCTGCTTGGCCTCTTCAGAGTGACCTTCGCTCGCTGGGAAGCAGAAGGGACTCCGGTGGCCTCCCAAGAACAAGTTAGAGGGAACTTGTCTCCACTCTCCTGGTGCCTAATGTCCAGCATGGCAGCTCTGGTTTTGAAGGGCCAAAGGTCTAAAGGCCTCTATGACCTAGGCCTGGAGCTAGAAGAAATCTCCAAAGGATTTCCCTCAGATCTGAGGGTAGGTAAGGGAAGAAACTGAATGGGCCTCATTTTTCTACCCGATTCCCAAGGACACGGCAAGGCCATGTCAAGTGTAATGAGCACAGTAAAATACATGTTTAAATATTTATATGAGTGTGTGTGTGTGTGTGTGTGTCCATCTTATCCCACAAGGGATTTGAGTGATGCTCAGGGCATGGTGAGGAATGGATAAAGGAGAAGAATTAGGAACAGAGAAATGCAAATTAGGCAAGAATGTCAGGACCAAAGGGGGGAATTAATATACATGCAGCATGTAAAGTGCTACACAGTCTTTGTGTTTAGACCTTTAATTTGGTCTGAGTTTCCTGACAGTCAAAGTGAAAAAGGAAATAAATCAACTATTTAGTTCCTTTCTTGCTGTCATTAATAAGAAAATTATTTTCAAGTTCCTGGGGAGAATTTTAGGGTGCTTTCCCCCAAATACTAAGGAAATTTTTATATTAGATGGGGGGTGTAATATTGCTTATTTGCTCATTAGTATATTCATTGGAGGGGAGTCATGTGCATGCCAGGTACACATGTGGAGGTCAGAGGGCAACTTTTACAGATGCCGGTCTCTTCCTTCCATCACAGGGATGCCAGGGATGAAAGTCAGGTCATCATGTTTGCTGGCAATCGCCTTTGCCCACTGAGCCATCTCTCTAGCCCTCTACTTAGCTTTGTCAATGTTACTGTTGTTTTCCGGATGCTGGAGAGCAAACCCAGGGCCCTGTGCATGTCTTCTGTGATGTATCATTCCTTAGCTGTAAATCCCATTGTGAAAACCCTTGAAGATAAATGATATACTTTTCAAAAACTAAATTCAAAGCTCTTAATGAGAACTACTGAATTAATGTCCTCAACACCCATTAGGCGATAAAGTGAAGGAGCTGTCTCTTACAGAACCTATAAATGGTTCTATTGAGGGCCTGACTTCACAACATATGGGCCAACACTGGGCATCTATCTCTCCTGGCTTTATTCCAAGATGGGAGCTCTCACTGAACCTGGAGTTCATTTCAGCTTGGCTGACTAGACAGCGAGCCCCCAGGCTCCTCCTGTCTCCACCACTCTATGCTGGGGTCACCACTGTGTCCAACTCTACAATGAGTGCTGGGACCTGAACTTGTTTTCATGTTTGCTCTGCTACTGCTTTATCCACTGAGCCGTTTTCCCAGCCCCAAGGTTAACTTTATTCTTTGAGCGCTTTTGTGTTTTTAAAACGCATGTACTAGGTTTTTCAGGATGAAACCAACGTCTTCAAGAATATACAGAGAAGACTAGAGATGTGGCTCAGCAGTGAAGAGCACTGGACTGTAGTTGTTTTGTTTTGTTTTTTAACTCTGGTTCTTTGGGGGGCCTGCCACCCAGTTCCCAAATAAATACATACACAGGCTTACTCTTTCTTATGCATGCCCGGCCTTAGCTTGGCTGTTTCTAGTCAGTTTTTTTTTTTTTAATTTTTTTTTTATTTAAGTGCTTTTTTTTTTTATTTATTATGTAATATCTGCCTGCATGCCAGAAGAGGGCACCAGATCTCATTACAGATGGTTGTGAGCCACCATGTGGTTGCTGGGAATTGAACTCAGGACCTTTGGAAGAGCAGGCAATGCTCTTAACCGCTGAGCCATCTCTCCAGCCCCTCTAGTCAGTTTTTTCTTAACTACAATTATTCCATCTATCTTTTGCCTCTGGGCTTTTTCCTTTCTCTATTTCTGGATACCTTTTTTTCTTACCCCATTCCTGGCTGTGTGGATGTGTGGCTGACCCCCGATGTCCTCCTCTCCTTCTCCTTTTTTTCTCCTTAATCCTCTCTTGCCAGATTTCTCCTTCTGTTTATTCTGTCTCCCAGCCCCGCCTATCCTTTCTCCTGCCTAAGCTATTGGCCGTTCAGTTCTTTATTAGACCAATAAGGTGTTTTAAACAGGCAAAGTAACACAGCTTCGCAGAGTTAAACAAATGCAACCTAAAAGAATGCAACACATCATTGCATCATTAGACAAATGTTCCACCGCATAAACAAATAATACATCTTTAATATTTTACAACACTGGCCACTCTTCCAAAGAACCTGGGGCCAGGCGGTTGTGGTGCATGCCTTTAATCCCAGCACTTGGGAGGCAGAGGCAGGTGAATCTCTGTGAGTTCGAGACCAGCCTGGTCTACAAGAGCTAGTTCCAAGACAGGCTCCAAAGCCACAGAGAAACCCTGTATCGAAAAACAAAAAACAAACAAACAAACAAAAAAAAAAAAAACAAAACAAAACAAAGAACCTGGGTTCAATTTCCAGCATGCACATGGCGGTTACAACTATCTGTAACTCCAGTTCCAGGGGATCTGACCTCCTCAAACATCTAACACGCATATGAAACACACACATGCAAGAAAAACATTCACATACATAAAAGGACGTAAATCTTCTTTAAAAAATATTAAGACACACACGGCTAACAGGCATATGAAAAGGAGTTCCACATGACCAATCATCTGGAAAATTCAAACAAAAAACACAAAGAGGCATCACTTAACATCTGTTAGAATGACCATTATCAAAATCGAGAGGGTAACAAACGCTGGCAAGTGAAGTGGTAGTGAAGAAACCAGGACCTTGTTTCTGAGACAGGAATGATTGTCTGATGTTAGCAGTCAGGTTCTCTAAGTCATGTTGTGACTCAATGGTTTAAATGAGAATGTCCCCCCAACATAGGCTCAGATGTTTGGATATGTGGTCCCCAGTTGGTGGTGCATTTGGAGATGCTCAGGTGTGACCTTGTTGGAGGAAGAAAGTCCCCTGGGGGTGGGCTTTGGGAGTTTAAAGACACCCACTGTTCCTAGTCTATTTCTCTGCTTCCAGTGGTTGAAGATGTGAGCCCTCAGCTTCCTGTTCCTGATGCACTTTTACTCTGCCGTCATGGACTCTAACCTTCTGGAACCAAAAATCCAAATAAATGGTTTTTTTTTCCTATAAGTTTCCTTTGTGATGGTGTTTCATCACAGCATAGAAAAAGAACTAATGCACAGGTATTTGCAAAATATTGGAATTTTCTTCTTTATACTTATATGTATAAATATGTATATAATCCATATTTCATATAACAAAATACTCAAAATGCTGTTTTCTAACTTTAAAGTAGTAAATATTAAATTAAAAAGAAATAAATTTCCACTGGCCCCATGCTTAGATGAATCTCAAGTTTTCTCAGCCCTCATTACACACAGTTTCTAGGACCATCATTCAAGGTGACCCCACCTCTCCTGATCACATGACCCCTCTTGAGCCAATCAAGATCATGTAAAGGACTTTGAATTTCAGGTGGGGGGTGGAAGGATAGAAGGACAGAATTCCATTGATCCTGCTGGTTATTAGAAATGGGCTGATTCTACTCTATCTGAGCTATCTTATTTACCACATAAGCACCCATATGATACTGATTTGGCTTCTTCTAGGGAGAGTTTGCTCAAGACCTGCAGCTGAAGCTCACTGCAGACACTCATCTAGCATCCTCAATACCCTGGGTTCAATCCACAGTTTAAACAAAACAGAGTTTGCTCATTTAGTTTGCAACCAAAACGTTCTTCTGAACAAACTAGTAACTATGACACCCACAAAAAAAGAGCTCTCAAATTCAAGAATAAGACTCAAAAATTCTCAGAAAAGTACAGCAAATCAAACACGGAAGTTGGTCACCAAGATGTACCAACTCTATAAATACAAGGTTAGCCTAACACAGAAGTCAACCAATGTAATGCACCATATTAATAAAATGAAGAACAAAAAAAAATCACAGAATCATCTCATCTGATGGAGGTAAAATACTCAATAAGATATAATTCCATTTCATAACTTTCTCTTTTTTTTGAGATAGGGTTTCTCTGTGTAGCCCTGGATGACCTGGAACTTGATCTGTAGATCAGGTTGGCCTTGAACTTACAGTACTGGAGTGAAAGGCATGTACCACCACTGCCTGGCTCATAACTTTCTTAAATTAAGAAGTCAGAAGTACAAGGGAACTACCTCAACCTGATAAAGGTTACCTATATTTAAGAAAAAATGGCCATCATCTTACTTAAAGGAAAGAAACTCGTTGCTTTTCTCCTAAGATCAGGCTTGTACCTTTACAATGAACAACCAAAAAATGAAATTAGGAAAGCAATTCAGCTTATAATAATCTGATAAAAGAATAAAAGACTTAAGACGAAATGTAACAAAAGATGAGTAAAATACTGAAAATAACAAAACATTGTAAGACATTAAATACAATCTAAGCAAGAGAGAAGATAGTCATAAAACAGTATTATTGAGATGACTTTACTCTTGGTATCAATTCGTAAAACCAGTGAAATCACTACCAAGGTTTCCATAGACTTCTTTCATAAGTAGACAAGCTGATTTAAAAGTGCAAATATAAATTCAAGAATACACAGTAAAGCACAGTAGAATCATCTGGGGATGTAGCTCAGTTGAGTTTTTTGCCTAGAAAGCAGAAAACCCTAGGTTTAATCTACCAGCACCACAGGAAACTGAGCTTGGGAGTATACACCTATAACCCCAGAACTCAGGAAGTAGAAGCAGGAGAATCAGAAGTGGGTGTTCATCCTTTACATAGTGAGTTCAAAGCCAGCCTGGGGATTCATAACACTTTGCCTCAAAAATAAAAATAAAAATAAATCAACAAAATAATCTTGAAAAAGAAGGCTCATTAGCTTCCTTTCTAGGTGTGGAAAATCCTTCTGTATATGTGTTGCTTTTATTGGTTAATGAATAAAGAAGCTTCTTGGGCTTATGGCAAGGCAGAATAGAGCAAGATGAAAATTCCAAGCAGGGTGGTGGAGTCAGAGAGATGCCATGTAGCTGCCGAAGGAGACAGATGCCCCAGAACCTTACCAATAAACCACGAGCCTCGTGGTAAAATACAAAATAATAGGAATGGATTAATTTAAGATGTAGGAGTTTGTTAATAAGAAGTCTGAGCTAATAGGCCAAGCAGTGTTGTAATTAATATAGTTTCTGTGTTATTATTTGGGTCTGGGACAGCCAGGAAATGAACAAGCAGTCTCAGCCAACATTTTCTTGTTGCTGTGACAAAATACCCAACAGAAGCAACTTTTAAAAGGTCTAGTTTGTCTCATAGTTCAAAAAACGGTACAGTCCACCATGGTGGGAAAGCCTACACAGCAGTTGCTTGAGGCAACTGGATGCATTGCACTCATAGTCTGGAAAGAGAAAGCTGTGAATGTTGATACTTGTCCCACTTTCTATTTTATACAGTCTGAGACATAAGTCCTGTGGAAAAGCAGTAAGTGGCTCTTAACTTCTGAGCTATCACTCCAACTCTGTAACAGTGCTATCAATAACAGCCCAAAAGTAAAACAGCACAAATGACCATTCATTAATGAGCGACTAACGAAATACGGGACAGCCACGTAATAGAACACTATTCATCCGTAGAAAAGGATGAATTTCTGAACAATACTGCAATGTGAATAAAGCGTGGGGTCACACAAAGTGGAAAAGGCCAAGCTTACACCATCATGGATGACTTGTATAAATGTTCAGGGGCCAGAGGCATTGCTCAGTAGCAGTACTGAGCATCCTTAGAGTGCACGAGGCCCCAAGTTCAACTCCATAGTAAAATAAAATTAAAATGTCCATAACAGGCAAATTCACAGAGACAGAAAAGACATTAGAAGCCACCAGGGACTTGGGAACAACGGAATGAGAGGTCGCTGTCACAGGGTGTGGGTTTTCATGATGAAGGGATGAAACGTTCTGAAGCTAGATCACGGTGATGGACACGTGGCTCTGTGAACACACTAAAAGCCGGCCAGCTGTACGTTTGTAAAGCATGAGCTTTATAGTATGTGAATTATGTCCCAATAAAACTGTTATTTGGGAAAAAAGGAGGGAGAAAGAAAACACAAAAAATAAAAGCCTCAACAGTAAAAAGGCAAACAACCCATTTAGAAAATCAGCAAAAGGCGTGAAGAAATGGTCCATCAAACATGAGAAGATGGTAAATATCATCAGAAGAAAAAAAATGGCACTAGGAGCCTGAGGCAGGAAGACAGTGAGTCTGAGACCAGTTGAACTACAAAGTGAGGCCCTCTCTTGAAATAAATAAGAACTCAAGAATGACTAAATTAGAACTTGCAAGATGGCTCAATGTGTAAAAACAATTGAGTTTGACTCCTGGAATCCACAAAAAGGTAGAAGGAGAGAAGCAACTGCACATAGTTGTCCTCTGATCTCTGTGCACACACTGTGGTACATATATGTGTGTGTGTGTGTGTGTGTGTGTGTGTGTGTGTGTGTGTGTGTGTGTATAAAATAAACTTTAAGATGGGCAGTGGCAGCACATACCTTTAATCCCAGCAAGAGGCAGGCAGATCTCTGTAAGTTCAAGGCCAGCCAGGTCTATAAGAGCTAGTTCCAGGACAGGTTTCAAAGCAACAGAAAACCTGTCTTAGGGTGGGGGCTGAGAAACTTTAAAGGAACGACTAAAATTTTTAGATGCCAATACCAACACTGGCAAGAGTACAGAGAAGCAGAATCACTGGTACATCCCAGTGGATATATAAAGTGGCACATCTACTTAAGAAAACAGTCGGTGGTGTGCCATTGCTTTGTAAGGACACATACAGCATCTTCTGACCCAGTAATTGCACTCTTGAATATTCAACCCACAGAAAGGAAAATATGTGTTCTCACATGAAGAAAACATTCGTGAAAACTGTGTGACTGTTTCATTAGTACAAGCTACAAACTGGAAGCAACCTAGATGTCCTCTAATGGATGAATAGTTAAACCAACTCTGATATACCCTTGCATAGAATAGTATTTAGCAATAAAAAGGAGTAAGTTATTAATGCATTTACCTTCCCTGAACCTTCAGGGAATTATGTTAAATAAAAGTCAATCCTGGGATTGAAGGGATGGCTCAGAGTTTAAGAGCACTGGCTGCTCTTCCAGAGGCCCCTGGGTTCAGTTCCCAGCACTCACATGGCAGTTCACAACCTCTATGACTCCAGTTCAGGGGCTCCAGTGCCCTCTTCTGGCCTCTGAGGGTACCAGGCATTAAAGTGGTGCACAAATATACATGCAGGCTACACACACATACTTGCACATGTGCGTGCACACCAACATTTAGAAAAAAGGTTGCAATTACATAGCTCCGTTTGAAAAAACAAATGTTTTAAAACAGAGATGAGTGGTTGCCAAGGATTGGAGTCTGGGGACTGGAACGCAGGAAGAAGATGGGTGTATCTGTCAAAGGACAGCATGAAGGAGTCTATTGTATGTGTGTTGACTGATGGTGGACACACAACTCCTCGCATGACATTAAACTGCATATAACTAAATCCACACATCCAAGTGCAGGCAACGCTAGGGATTCCCAGATTATATAGAAGACAATGTCCTGTTTGTGGTGCTGTGTGTCGTCAGACAGCACTACCGGGAGCTCAGAAAAGGATGCGCAGCATCTATTTTTATTACAACTGCATGTGATTCAAGTATTCTTTCAAAGTTAGGTTTTTATTAAATTTATGCCTAGTCTGATAAAAGAAGGAGGGAGAAAAGAAAGAGGGAATGTGGGAGGGAGGAATAGAAGTCCATATTTACCATAGATAGACCGTGTTCCAGAATCCAAGCTCTCTAACATCTAACTCCTTTTGTTACATTTATTTATTGTGTGTATGTGTGTTCAGAGACTCACCCCAGAGCACACATAACAGTGCATGCATGGAGGTCAGGGGACCACTTGCCAGAGTGGGTTTTCCCCTTCCACCATACACTGCCCGGTGACTGAACTCCGGTATTAGGCTTGGTGGCAAGTGCCTTTACCTGCTGAGCTTCTTTCCAGCCTCGGAGATAAACATTTTATCCCCTCTTTATAGATGGAGAAACTGAGTTCAGGGAATCACTGTCCCACTCTCGAAGACGCCTTTTGAGGAGTCAGGACTCAATCCCTACCCTCCGACTCTCTCCCATCCTTTAACCAAGCAGAAGTATCAATCAAATGTAGGCAGTGACTGCATTACCCAAGAGGAAACTGAAGTCAGACTGTAAGATGCAGTCCACAAAATTCATGATTTCTCCCCCACACCCTGCCTCCTTCGACTTGGTCCCTTTTTCATATGGATTGGTTTTTATTTCTGCATTTATTGCATACGCAAATTACAGATGAGAGCATCGACTACACAAGTCATTACTCAGAGTAGCGTCTCCCCAACTGCCACCGGACGAGGACTGAACAGCTTGTGGTTAATCTGCTACATAATCACTGCCTGTGACGCGGGGGTGGGGCCGTGCCTGTGCTAATATTAGGAAAGGGGAAAGTGAGCAGAGAGGACCCCTGGGGTGTGGGAAGAAAAGGTGGTATTGAACCAGAGAAAAGAGAGGAGAGCGGCTAGGGAGGCAGTCAGGAGGCCTGCCTCACTTAGAGACTTCTGGAAGGGTTGGCTCCACTACCAAATGACGGACAGATTCCTCTCAGTTACCACCCCCTGTGGAAGAGCTAACCTGGTCCCTGTTGTCCTAACCTCTGCCATTTCCTAGACAGTGAGGCTGCTGCCAACCCTCAGAACAGGGTGTCTGTATACACAGGCTGTGGATGCCAGGATGGATACCCGCAGAACGGGCTGTGGACAGGAGGAAAATCACCAGGTATCAGTACACTACTAATTCAGAAAGAGGGGAGGCCGTCAACCCGACTTTTAAAAATGAGAAAAGGATGTGAACAAGCAGATCCCAGATTTGAAAATTTAAATACGAGCAGACAAATGGATGAACAACTGCCATCGTAGTGAAAGGAATTCTTAGTCCAAACCACCGTGAGATACCTTTTCTTTTCCTTTCCTTTCTTCTTCTTTTTTTTTTTTTAAAGCTGTGTGACTGACCAAAATCAAAGTGTTTGCTCTGACATACTGTGCTAGTCAGGGTACGAGAAAGCCAGCGCTTTCTGAAGGTTACGGGGAGTGTAAAGCAGCAGTTTGCATGGGTGGCAATTCAACACGCTCCATCAAAAGTTTTAACTCACGTGCCCATTGACCCATAAATCCCACTGCTCTGGAATGGATTCCACAGACATACTCGGATATATGTATGCAAAGTTGGGTGTACGAGGCTATTCACTGCAGCACGGTTTATAATAACAGAAGATTGGAGACAGCCTGAATGTCCATCAAGAGGGGACTGCTCAGACAAATTGCAATCCATCCTTAGGATGGAAATCTTTATGGCTGTTAAAAAAGAATGAGGCAGCTCTTTATGTACGGATATGAAACAATCTCCAAGATATATTGTTAAGTGAAGAAAAGCAAAGTGCTGCACAGAGTGATTAGAATGTTGCTGTTTGTGTGGGGGAGGGGAGAAGTTATAGACACACATATGCATCTCTACTTATATACACAGAGTGGCAGATACGCGCTTCTATAGCGGAGACGGGGTCCTGGTGCTAGGGTCAAAGAAGAGAGGCTTGTTGGTCATTCTCCTCTCTTTGCCTTTTGGTTGGTGGGGCCAATGTACATAATCCCCAGTTCTAACGGATTAGTAATAGTTGTGGTGGTGCTGTTTAGTTTTTTATTGCATTGTATGTGATATGTGTGTGGCAGAAGTCAGAAGACAGCTTCCAGGTGTTTGTTGTCTTTTTCTACCATGTGAATGTGAGGGATCAAACTCCGGTCATCCATCAGGCTTGGTGGCAGGCACCTTTCCCTGCTGAACCGTCTCCCCAGTCTGTGATGTTTTTAATCCTCTGTGGACTCATCTTGCTCAGAAATCAAACCTGGTCCCACCCTCAAGGCCTGACATATTTGACCTGAGCTTATTCCTCACTTCCTAAGCACCTCGGCAAGCATGCTCCTCTCTGAACACACCGAATTTTCCCCTTCTCCCATTTCACAACCCTGAACCTGCTGTCTTCCATGTCTAAGATATCCTCGTTACTCTCACTTGTTTTATACACTCTTGCTCATCCTTCAAAGACCAGAACCAGAATGAGCCCTAGAGTGTGGCCTTTCCTGGTTTGCCTCCCTGCTCTGTGTCTCCATAGCACCTTAGCAAGACCTCTGACCCAGAATAACTGGGAGGTTTCTGGACAAGACACACCTGCATCTGGCCCAGTTTTGATGTGGGATTCCCCTCTGTATGCTATGAATATGTTTTATTACCATTGGTTATTAAAGAAGCTGTTTTGGCCAGTGGCTTAGTAGAGTAAAGCCAGGTGGGAAATCCAAACAGAGATATAGAAGGAAAGTAGGTGGAGGCAGAGAGACACCATGTAGCTGCTAAAAAAGAAAGATGCCAGTCACCAGCCAGAATCTTACCGGTAAGCCACAGCTTCATGGCAATACACAGATTAATAGAAATGGGTTAATTCGAGACATAAGAGTTAGCTAGAAATATGACTAAGCTATTGGCCAAACAATGGTGTAATTAATATAGCTTCAATGTTATTATTCAGGTTTGGGTGGCCAGGAAATGAATGAACAGTCTTCCCCTATACAGTTTCACAAGACTCTTCTCTGTTTGGTCTGTCCTCACTGGGTACCAGCACCGCCGGCAAGGGCTGACCCAGTGTGTACAACGTGCCACATTCCCTAGATAGTGAGAAACAGTGCACACTGTTCTAGACATCTAGAAGAAGGAGAAAGAGGAAGAAGAGGAGGAAGAGGAGGAGGAGAAGGAGGAGGAGAAGGAGGAGGCGGAGGCAGCATGTAGGTGTGGCTGAGTGGTAGATTCGGCTCGAGATGGTGACTCTCCTCTACATAGGAAGTCTTGGGCTCCCTGCTCTACAGTGTTGAGTCTACATTTCCTGGAATGATGGAGAGGAGTGGGCATGTTCTACGTTCTCTGCCTAAGCAGCTGTACTGCAAGTAGATGATAATAGTTGCTTCTCATGTGGATTTTTATCACATACTTTTCTTTTCTTCCACATTATAATTTTTTCTGGAAGCAAGGGCTTCCCAGGAACTCAGGTATATGGCTGCTTTTCAGGGGGCCAGAACATTCACACTTGGATACACTACCTTGGCTTCTGGAGTCTGAATGCAATTCGCTGACTTGAGGAGCGGGACTGAAGATGTGCCGAAAGGTCTTCTGGGGCAGGTGGGAGTCTCAGTCTAAACTAAACCTTGAACTATCAAATCTGTGGGCCTTTCGGACACTAGCATCAGATTTAGTGGAGTCCCCCCAGTAATCTAGTAATCTGAACTCTTTGATCCCCGTTTCTTGGAGAAGGAATAGTCAAAGAAATGAAAAAAAACTCATTCATTCGTTCAATCAGCCACTGCCATATCATCACCTAAAATGTGCCGAGCACAGTACTAGACCCTGAGGAGTAAGAAAGGAAGTGGGGCAGGGGGAGGGGTCAGCAGCAAAGAGGCAAATGAAAACGTATTGATAATAATTGTTTGAAGTATTCATGAGAAGAATGTGGAGAGTGAATGACTGGCTGCTTCTCCACCCCTCTCTGTAGCATGCCTTTGCCACATAATACTGCAGTCCAGCACAAACACAAATAGACATTGGCCCATGTGAGTGTTACTTTAGCCAATGAGATATGAGCAGCCATCCTGAATTGTGCTTGCATGGAGAGCCTGTCCTCTTACACTTGAGCCACAGCCATGAGCCTTGAGGTCCTGCTAATCCCAGGAGGCTGGAAGGGTATAGATGATAAGTAACTGATAGCTGAGCCATCAACTCATAAATAAAATAAACGTTTATTGCTGAATGTCTCCAAGACTCTGTGCTGTACATAGCAATAGTACATGATTGAATAATATGAAGGTTGAGGGTGAATGAATTAAGAAAGCAGGCAATGAAGACTGGATTTAAATGAAGGAAGGAGAAGAGATGTCTCCCTTGAAAAAGCAACACTGGAACAAGTGTAAGTGTCTCTTAGACACATGAGGATACCCAAGTGGGACCATGAGTTTTCCCAGGAAAGGCCACGACATGTGCGAAAGCTCTGAGGTGAGGAGGAGCAGAGAGGAGAATGCACCCCCAGGACTTGGAAAAGAAAGAGTAAGGAAAAGGTGGTGGCAGAAGGTGGCAACCTCAGGAGTCAAGGGAAAGACCTACAAGTGGTAGCAGGAAAGACTCACATTTCGTCAGTCAGTGGTGGCACACGCCTTTAATCCCAGCACACGGAGGTGGGGGGGGGGGCACAGAGGCCTGCAGATCTCTGAGTGTTATGCCAGCCTGGTCTACAGAGACAGTTCCATGATAGCCAAGGCTACACAGATTAAACCCTGTCTCAAAACACCAAAAAAAAAAATCAAATTTCAGGGGTAGTGGGAGTCTAGAGATGAGTGTTGAACATGGAAGCTACCTAGGGAAATTCTTTTTGGTTATTGAATGAAGAAGAAATTGGAGGAGCAAGAGAGAAGAGGGAGTCATGGACAAGGATGCTGCATTGTCCAAAGGCTGGTGGTGGCCCAGGCTAAGGAGGTGACTGTAGAGAGAAAGAAAAGGGGACAAGCTGAAGGAGCACTTTGAAGGTAAAATTAGTAAGACTTGGCACACACCTACAATCCCAGCATTCAGGAGGCTGAGGCAGGAGGACTGAGAACTGGAGACAGCTGGGCTATATAGAAAGATTTTTTGAAAAAATGCTGGAGAGATAGATCCATGGGTTAGAGTGCTTGCTGTGCAAGCATAAGGATCTGAGTTCAAATCCCCAGCACCCACCAAGCCTGGTTGTACATATGTATCATATGTATCTACCACCCCAGCTTTGGGTAGGTTTCTGGGAGCTCCCTGACAGCAAGCCTGCCAAAATGATGAAGCCACAGTTTAGTGAGAGACCCTGTCTCAGGGCAATAAGATACCTGATGTCTTCCTCTGGCCTCTGTGCACATGCATCGCACACACCATAGACATGCACATACTCCAGTACATTCATGTACACACACACACACACACATAGAGACACACACACCACATACACACCATATATACATAACTAATAGGACTTTTTTTAAAATAAGTATGTATGTGTGTGTTCATTGATTTTCAGAAAAAGTACCAAGTTCTGTGAAGAAAATTAATTTTAATACTTTTAAAAATCTTTACCTATGTCTTGTACCAGGATCAAACATTAACTCATACCTGATCAAAGAGTGAGGTCCATCGAATTTAAAAGAAAAAAAAATACCACTTCAAAGAATTCTAGTAAGAAAGTAGAAATAAATAGAAGTAGATCCTGATGAAGAGCACCTGGGTGTGAAGCTGTGGCAAAACCCTTTCAAATGAAGTTTTATGCTTTTTAGGCACAAATGGGTTCAGACCCAAAACATGTGCTAGGTGATAGGCCACACGCTTAGCCCCAAGCTGCCCACTTTAAACAGATAAACTGTAGAGTATGTGGATTCTATTTCACTCTGTTATCCAAAAAGAGGCAGAAGTGTAGGGAACTGACAGCACACACTATCGGAACTATAGCTCCAGAGAAAATCTCACAACTTTGGGTTGGACACAGCCAAGCGGGAATGGCTCATGGGGCAGCAAGAAGGCAAGGGCAGGTAAAGGCACTTGCTACCAAGCCTGAATCCCGAGCCCAACCTCTGGAACCCGGATAGTGGAAGAAGGAAACCGACCCTCACAGGTTGTCCTCTGACCTCCATACACGAGCTGTGCTAGCTGCATACACACACTCTCACACAGAGATAAATAGATAACAAAAAAATTTAAAGGATAGTTCCTATAAGAAAAACAATTGGGGCCGGACGGTGGTGGCGCACGCCTTTAATCTCAGCACTCGGGAGGCAAAGGCAGGCGGATCTCTGGGAGTTCGAGGCCAGCCTGGTCTACAAGAGCTAGTTCCAGGACAGGCACCAAAGCTACAGAGAAACCCTGTCTCAAAAAACCAAAAAAAAAAAGAAAAGAAAAGAAAAGAAAAACAATTGAGTTGGATCTCATTAAAATTTACAACTTGTACTTTTTGAGAGACACTTTAAGGAGAATAAAAGACAAATCAGGGGAAATGCTTTTAAATGACATACATAACACAGACTTTATATTCCAAATGTGTAAAATCAATCCAGATTCTGTCCTAAACAAATAGTTCAAAGTTTTTAAATAGGTAAATTGTAAACAAACATTTGCCAAATAAGCACCTGAAAATTTTCTCTCTTATTACCAAAGAACATAGCAAAACCATAACCAGAAACCATCATGGTCCTATCAGCATGACCAAAATTTAGTGGTCTCCACATAAAATATTGCCAAGCAAAGGGGGTGTCTTACATTTGCCCATGATTGTGGTAAGAGTATAATATGGCAAAAACTAAGCAGGAAAAAAAATAGCAAGTTTGATTTTGTTTTTGTTTTTGGTTTTGAAACAGGGTCTCACCTTGTAACTCTGGCAGGCCTGGAACTCTCTATGTAGACCAGGCTGACCTCAAACTCACAGATCTGCCTGCCTCTGTCTCTTGAATGCTGGGCTTAAAAGCATGCACCACCATGCCCAGCCTGGCAGGTTTTTAAAGGTTAAACATCCACCAACATATGACCCAGACATTCCACTCCTGAGAAGCTGCTCAGGCAAAATATGTGTGTGTGCTAGGCATATAACCAAAGAATGCTCCATCACACCACAAGGACACTTGCTCAGTTATGTCCTTAGCAGCTTTATTTGTAATAGTCAGAACCTGGAAACAACCTAGATGCTCCTCAACGAAAAAATGAAGAAAGAAAATGTGGTACATTTACACAATGGAGTATTACTCAACTTTTAAAAACAAGGACATTCAGGAAGTTTGAAGGCAAATGGATGGAAACTAGAACAAAATCATCCTGAGTGAGGTAACCCTAATCCAGAAAGACAAGGTGGTATGAACTCATTAATAAGTGGATATTAACTATAAAGGAAAACCATGCTACAATTCACAGACCCAAAGAGGCTAGGTAACAAGGAAGGTCCAAGGGGGAGAGGGATGAGATGAACAGAGGAGTGTGTCCATGTCAAGCAGGGCTGGAAGGATGCTATGAAGCAGCCTGGATCAAGTCTTTTAGCCCACTGAGTCACCTCACATGTCCTCACTTTGCAGTGATAGAAGAGGAATTCGTGGTAGCCTGAGGATCAGATGGAGATGCAAATAGGAATCTGGAAGCCTTACTTAGGGTCATAAGGAAACTTCCAGAACTGATAAAAAATCATTCATTATCTTCAGTGTGCTGAGGGCCTCCCAGACATATCTAATGTTAAAACCTTTAAATGTTTTTCAATCGTACCTCAATAAAGCTGTAAAAACTCAATAGTGCTCACATGTGGCAGATGGGGGGTGCCAGGAGTGACCCCGGCTGTTGACTGGAGAAACTGATGGAGAGAGGAGCCATATCCTGGCATAAGACGAGGATGCTGTGGGAAAGTGGGAGCAGTTGGGAACAGAGTGTTCATGTGGTAAATTGGTTATCTCTGTAGATGGATGGAGAAGACAGTTGTGCGTGTGTGTTTGACAACTAAAATGACAGCCTGTGGTTTGAGAAGGGAGTGAGGAGACCCAAGAAAGGAGAGTGAGCAGAGTGGAGGATGGGATAGGAAATGGTCTGGGGTGGTAATCTTCAGTGGGCAGGTGGCCAGAGGAAGAAGACCTCTAAGACAGACGCAAGGGAGGATTTCTACAGGGCATACGGGGGCGGAGTGGGGCAAGTGAGAGAAGGCGCCCAGGAGGCCTCCTTGAAACCCATTGGGTTTGTTTTTAAAAAGGGGGGGAGCAGACAAAAGTCAGAAACCTGAGAGAGGTTGGGGTTGAGACAGGAGAACTGAAGGAGCTGGCTTTCTGGTGGCTAAACCTTGAGGCAGACACCACACCTGAATCCCTGGACTACAAGAGCAGGGAGGTAGCTGGCTACAGAGAGGGCCTCGGCTTCCCCTCGAACACCTCTGACTGAGGACAGGAAGACATGGAGACAGGCAGACAAGCTTGGAGACAGCCCCTGGAGAGGATGGATACCAGGTTGGGATAGAGGACAATGAAGCCATGAAGCCATGAACCTGCTAGAACATCTCAGGTCATGAGCCCAGAGTAAGATGTGCCCAGGCCTGAAAAGAATGACGTCCCCAGGACATAAGGAAGAAGGGGATAGGCTGCTCCTGGCACACACACCTCCTCACTGTGTGCTCGCTGCTCCAACGGAGAGTTGAGTCATTAACCCCCTACTGGGCCTAGAGGAAACTGAGACACACTAAGTTAAGGGACTTCTCCCAAGGTCATAGAGCTTTGCTCTAGTCCCTGTCTGGGGAGACTCGCGTTCTTCTTAGGGTCCTGGAATAAGGTCCTCAGGGACCCAACTTGACCCCAGGGTGTCTGTGTGCAGAGCTTTTGAAGCAGTTAGCATGAAGGAGGGAGTGCAGCTAATTGCCTGTACAAATTAACTCTAATGTGCTCGGCATCGACATACTTATCTTTCTTTAATTACATTAATCAATTAATGAAGAAGATGGCTCCCTCTTATTATGATTCCCAAGGCCCATATGTTCTTGGAACTCCAGCTGGAGCTTGGCTCTCCTCTCTGCCCTTGGCTGAGAAGATCAGGGGACACGATGGACATCTTTAGAATAAATTGCCCCCAAAAATTCCTGCACCCTGAAATCGAGGTCCAAGAGGGAAAAGGTGATGAAATGAAGGTAACTGGTGGGCGGTCAAATGCTGCCTATTCAAGACCCCTTCCCACACGGTTCATCGTTACTGGACCCACTAGTATTAGCCTGGGCAGATGGACTTTCTCTGTGCTACCCATGCATGCTACAGTCCATGACAGGGCTAAGGACACAGTCTGGAGATGGAGTGATTGTCTTACATGCATTAGACCCTGGGTTCCAGCCTCAACAAAAAGAAGAGAATCTGTGACATACCTGTGTCCTTCCCTCACCCAGAAAAACCAGCTCTTATCAATTAGTGTCTAAGTCAGGCCAGGAGGTCCCAGGCACATCCTGACCTGGAGCCTTCTGAAGGCCTTCCCTATACAATCTCGATCCCTGTCAAGGAGTAATTGGGAAAGATGTCCACCTTTGGTTGGTCACACCTTTAATCCCAGCACCTAGGAAGCAGAGACAGGCAGATCTCTGTGAGGTTGAGGCCAGCCTGGTCTGCATAGGGAGTTTCCGGTCAAATAAGGTTACATAGAGAGACTGGGACAGAAAAAATAAGTTGTTCACATTTAAAGTATAAAATTTGGTATTTATGTGTGTGTCTACTAAATACCCTTGTTCTCAACCTTTGCTGCTATTGCCAGGGTTGGTGTAGACAAACAACCTCTGCCCATCACCCCAACACACACCCTTTTAGTTAGGGGGAGAAGTCATGTGCATAAATACCTCTTGCTGGTGTGTGGGTATGAGCGTGCTCACCTGTTTTGTGTGAGTGTGGAGGCCACAGGTGAACATCAGGCATTGCTCTGTGTCTTGTGTAACCTGAAGCTCTGCCTGGCTCCAAGCTCGCTTTTAGCATGCCCCTGTGTGCCTACACATCATTTCACGGACTGAGTGCTTCAAATAAGCAGCTTCCCCTCCATGTTTAACTGCCAATCAACCCCACAGCCAAGCAAGCCTCCAGCATCACCTGGGAAGGACTTCTGAGGTCCCAGGTCCACCGACTCAGCTCTGGGATGGGGACCTGCCTCCTGGCATCTGAGGAGCCACCCAAGAGACTCCAGTGACTTCTCAGACTGAGGGAGATGGCTTGAGGAATTGTGTTAACTGAGCCTCGGAATCCTCTGGGTTTCTAGTCTAATCACTTCTGTTATCTTTTCATAAAAAGACAATTAACTTCCATTTGTCAAGCCATCCCATGTGGCAGGCACTGTGCTAAACACACTGTATTTTGTTGAACACTTGCACCAACCCAACCAACACTCAGCTGTCTGTTTTACAGAGAACAAGCTAGAGTTGGAGAGGCTGCAGAATTTTGTCTACATGTTAAGTGGGAAATCCAGGGAAATGGGGCTCACAACTTCATCGTGACCCCATGTTCTCCAACGTTCTCCAAACAGTACCATAGGCACTGTCACGCCTGTATGGACATGTTATTCCATGTTATTCCCAGGTATAATTGCTTCACTCAGGCTAACTTGTTTGAACACTTTGGCAGCTTGGTTTGGGGGAGACTCTGGGAACACCATGAGATAAAGCATTGCTGGAGGAGATTGATCACTCAAGGGTAGGCCTTGAGGAGCAGATCCTGGCCTCTCTTCCTGCCCAAACTCTGTGCTTTCTGATCAGAACCACACAAGAAGCAACTGCCACAGGATTCCACAGACATGAGCATAGCTAACCCAGCTGCCAAGCCTTCCCTACCGCGATGGGCTGTTCCCTTTTGAACTATGAGCCAAAGCAAGTCTTTCTTCCTTGACCTGTCAGGAATCCTGTCATGGGAGTGAGGAAAGTGAGCAGGAAGCATCCAGCATATTCTTCCCTTTTGATCACACACCTTCCCTCATACCTCAACCCTCTCCACGTGGATGCCTTGTTCTTAACTAGCTTTTTGTTTCAGTTTCCTTTGTGCTTGAAGGCATCAACCACCCTCACAGACATCATAGGTTTTCATTTTAATGAGAATTGCATAATTCTGTTTGTGTCTCAAAATGCAAAGATAGAACACAAAAGTTTCCTCTCAGAATGAAATTTAGGTGGGAATAGAACTTCAGAGGGAAAGAATTAGGTCCTTTCTGCTTAAGAGAGTTCAAATCCAACTAAAAAAATGTGACTTCAAGCCTCACTACCTCTGGAAGACCATTACTCTCTCCCAAATACAATTGTTGTTGTTGATGGTGGTGGTGGTGGTGTGTGTGTGTGTGCACGCGCATGTAGTTCTGTTTAATCTTTTGTGCCTCAGAAAACTAGTATTTTATTTGGGAAGTTTATTAAACAAGTTACATAAGTTAAAGAACACATAATTTCTCACAGTTGAATTGTAGCAAATGCACATTTCTAAGGTTTTTAATTTTTCCTTATTTCTGACATGTTTTAATCAGACCATCCCCTCTCCCAGCTGAGCTGCTCATGCTGAGTCCCCTGGAAATGTGTTGGGTCCAACGTTTTTCAAAGAAAAGATAACAAAACAGCCAGTGTCTTTAGCAGAAGCAATGTTCAAACCACACACAGAGAGCTAAGAGTGGCCAAAGACGGTTTGTCCCAGACTGTTTCCCGTTAAGGAGCTGGAAGTCTCGAATCCCAGGAAATAGTCTATACCATGTGTGGCTTACATAGATGAGCTCTATTCTCTTCAGCCAGCCATGGCCTGAATCCAGGGCTCCCATAGATCAGAACACTTGGCCAAAACCAAGGTCAAACAGAAAAAAATGACCCTTCACTCAGTCTGATGTAATAGAATTACCAAATCGCAACCAGTGTCATGGACAAAACATGAGTCTTCCTCCCAGTTCTGGAGGCTGGAGGTCAGGGATCAGCATGCTCAGGTCTGGCAAAGACCATCTTGTCACATGGCACAGAACTCTGGTCTCTTCATCACTGTTAGAGGGAGATGAATCTTATTCGTTAAGACCCAGTCACCACCCAAAGGCTTTATTCCCTAAAATCTCTCATTGCGAATGTAGTCTTCAATGTGTGAATTTACAAGCGCATCAACATTCCATCCAGAGCAGGCTACCTGGTGACAACAGAGAAACTAGCCTGCATGAGGACCATGTCTCTTCCATAGCCCTCCCTCCCCAGCCCCAGATGATTCTGGAGCAGGAATGCTACTCTCAGGCAGTCGTGTCTTCCTCAGAACCCAGGCAGATGCAAAAGGCAACTGAATACTGGAACTCCATTCCCGATTTGACCTTGGCTCTCCTGAGCTATTGAAAGTGGGAAGTACTCAGGAAGAGCCCCAACCAGCCCTACATCCTGGGCCAACAAGCTGGCAGGACCAATGAGGTGCCTGATCTCCTTGATCCCCTTGAGAGCAGAGGCTTGGGAACAGGGCAAAGGACTGACAAGACCATCTCTGATGACAGGCACTCCATGCAATCTAGACCAGGTGTAAGTGCCCAGTGGTGCTAGCTGTTCCCAGACAGCCACTGCCTGCTGGGACCCATGCCCACATTCAGACTGGCTCATGTGCCTACCTTTCTGCCATCCCCATGGCATACTCTCCCTCCTCCATTGCTCTACAGCCTTGGCCAAGCAGCTCTCTCTGAGCATTGGTTTTCTCACTTACCAAGTAATACAAATAATAGCCCTGACCTCAGAGAACCCCTGAGGACTGGAAAGATGGCCCAGCAGGGAAAGGCATTTGCCACCAAGACTGAAGACCTGACTTTGATCCCCAGGATCTTCACAATATAGAAAGCCTACTCCCAAAAGTTAGCTCCTGACCTCCATTTACACACACACACACACACACACACACACACAGTGCTGACATTGTCCTGGCACCCAGAAAGAAACAGAAAGAAAGAGAGGCTGGGGACAAAGAGGTAGAAAAAAGTCCTATGTCCTCCCTCCATCGTCTCAAAACAGGAGATCCAAACTGCAAAACCTGTCTGTTTTTTTTTTTTTGTTGTTGTTGTTGTTGTTTGCTTGCTTGCTTGCTTTTTGTTTCTCCAAAGTGATACAGACCATTCTTTGGGAAGAGGAGCAGTGCTTGGGGCCCATGATATTTCAGAGACCCATGAAAATGTTTTGATTTCCTTCAAAATCCAGAAGAAATGACCCTTGAAAGTAAGCAAAAATGTACTTTTTTTTTCTCATCAGAAACAAATGAAACGTTTAGAGCCCCTAAAAGTCTGTTCTCCAAGGCATCTCCTAAAGACAATAGTTAGTGTCCCATGCCATGAATGTCCTAAGGCAGCCCTGACCCTGGAAGACCACCCCTACTGTCCCTATCAGACATAGGCCACTTTTACCTCTACCTGGCCAGTGGCAGGACACCATACACACACACACACAGAGGCTCTATGGCCTGTTTTCTCAAGTCCTGCACAGAGCAGTCAGGGCAATATGTCATCACAGATCTAAACAGGGTTTCTCAGGAGAGCTCCCAGCATGGGTGCACAGACCTGGGGGGCAGGGTGTCTCTGTCACATTCCCCTCTACTCATTGTGCCTTCTCCCTACCCACCCTTCAAACCCCGGGAAAATGAGGCACACATCTACATACCCATCACACTGGCATCTCCAGTGAACGTTCCGTCCAGATCCTCCTCCAACAACCACGTAGAGCGGTAATCCCACAGCGTTCACAGGACACAGCCAATATGAGAACCTCCTCTGGCTCACCCCAACCCCAGAATCTTTCCATTACAAGTGCCTCCGGAAGCCCTCTGATCCTGCCCAGCCCTCCTCTTCTGACATGCTGCGAGTGTAGAAGTGGCAGAGGACCCCAGACCCTAGAAGGGTTGAACTTTGGGCCTTCACCAGCAACATCCCCAATAAGTGGTCAAATTCAGAAACATGATCCAAGGACAATAAATAAATAAATAAATAGATAAATAGATAAATAAATAAATAGCTGGTTTAGCCTTTGTTTGTGACTACACACACCCTCTCTGTACCTCAGTTTCCCCATTTGCTAATCGATCGAGCTAAGATCTCCGAAAACGATTCTCCCATGTGGCTATCAAGCATTCTCTACCAGCTAGGATGCAATTGCCAACGCAGTGGGAGAGCGCCACCTACTGGCTCCCAAGCCCGCCTGCAGAACTGCACCACGAAGGACCACAGAACCAACCTTCAAAGACAGGGATACTTTCTGTCTCGCAAAACCACAGCCACCTCCTTCTTCTTGGGGGCTGAAGAGGACTCCCTCCAAACCGGCCAAACAGCTTCACCCGTACCATCTCCTTCCCCAAAGCCCCCAGGAAAGTCGTGAGCCCCATGGCGTCTTGCCCCTACGCCTTGCCCATCATCAGGGCAGTCTCCCTCGTGCTGGGCCGGGGGCTGGAAGGGGGGAACAATGATCCCTATTGTGACTAAATTTTCCCCTGAAGATCTCATTCAAGATGTTAGAGTGAGCGATCATAAAAGGAATTAATAGTTGATTCGCTGTATAATTTCCTAGTTCAATATACTTTAGTGCAGAGACTAAATGAGCCGTCCCGGCCGTTCGGTGGGGCCAGATAGCGACTTTATCGCTGGGATCTCAGGCTGAGGAATAAAAGCAATTCTTCTGAAGTAATTGCGTCTAATTAAAAGAAACATTTAAAAAGTGTAACCAAAAGGAATTCATTTCAAATGGAAAATTAATGCTGAAAAATAGCCCTGAGCTCTCTTGTCGCCGCTAATAGCCAGGCAGCCGCAGAATAATTAAACTGTTTTTGAAATGTCGATGCCATCCTCCTCCGGAGAAGATGGGCACCGCTGAGCATGCTGTGGGCATCAGCAAAGGGGGTGGCTTCCCGAGCAATGGCCAGTCGGGGGACTCAGGGTCAGCAGCTAGCTTCCAAGCAAGATGAGAAAGGGGCCAGATCCTAGAGACCAGGCTGGAAGGGGTGGGTGCCGTGGCCCTTAACAAGCGACAGCCACTCCCTGGGGACCTGAGTGTCTCACCAAATATCCCAAACAACCCTGCATGTCTCGTTAATTATAATTACGTTGTCAAAATTCAAAGGCGGATACCAAAGGACAAGACACAGACCCCCAAGCCGGGCGGTGGTGGCCCACGCCTTTAATCCCAGCACTCAGGAGGCAGAGGCAGGCGGATCTCTGTGAGTTCGAGACCAGCCTGGTCTACAAGAGCTAGCTCCAGGACAGGCTCCAAAACTACAGAGAAACCCTGTCTCGAAAAACCAAAAAAAAAAAAAAAAAAAAAAAAAAAAATAAGACACAGAGCCCCAAATCACAGCAAACCTCAGCCGATTCGATATTCAGCGTAAGCCTGTCTGGCTCTGCTCCCCATGTCAATGCCATGACTCTAGCGTTAGAGGTCAGGAATAGGGCTGCATTTTTTCAAACCTCGCAGTTTCTGGTCCTGTCTACCAAGAGGCTAGCCTGATTCCCATTATTGTGGCTTTGAAAACCCACTTCCCTGCTCCATTCCCAACTATTCCAACTTCATTGGTCTAAAGCAGCAGTTCTCAACCTGTGGGATACAACCCCTTTGCCAACCTTCTATCTCCAAAAATATTTACATTATGATCCATAACAGTTGCGAAAACTACAGTGATGAAGTAGCAATGACAATAATTTTATGATTGGGGAGGTCACCACAACATGAGGAGCTGTATTAAAGGGTCGCAGAATTAGGAGGGTTGAAAATCACTGGGACAGAGAAAGCCTGGGCAGTGCCAAGTGACTGACTCCATGCACCAGGGCTGAGAAGCATGGATCAAATCCCTATGCATCCCACACTCACGAGCTCCACTGAAGTCTCCCTGCCCACCCCCTTGTAATGAAATCAGAGGGCAAATCCTCCCTTATGAGGCCTCAGTTAGGGCCAAACGGTCAAAGAGGGACTAATGCGGAGCCAGCGCCTACTCAATTAGGGCAGCAGCAGACTTCAGAAGCCAGGACAACTGTCTAGTCAGTCTGGCCTGTAGCTTCTGGCTTCTTTAAAGCTTAGGAAAGGGTATGACAGAGGAAAAAAATTAAGCCTCAGTAATCTAAAGGTGAAAACCATCTTTCCAAACAAGTTTTTCTTTACCCTAAATTCAGAAACGGGAAGTCACTGTCTTCCAAAGCAAACTGGAATTGCTGAATAGACACCAAAAACAGCCACTTTTCTTTTTCAAGTGCCTACTAACTCAAAGTAGGCTAAGAGTTGCCTGTGATCCATGATTAAGGGACTTGCTTTAAGGAAGTTGAATAATTTATAATCTGTAAATTGTTTATATGCTGAAGGATATCGCTAAAGACCTCTGGAATGTTCCCCCCAAAAGTCTGTGCCCTAAGTGAATTTAAGCATGCCCCAAACCTATTTCACACCAGTACCGCTGTAGGAAAAGCTTTCTTTATACATATGCAAAGACTCCTAGCCTCCCTCCGTTCTGAATTGCAAATCCATACCATTTCCAAAGATCATCACCCAGACACCATCTGCTTTGCTGTGGCTAACCACTAAGAAGGCAGGCATGGTCCCTAAGAAGAAAACTACCTCCCTAAGAACCTGGCTCCCAGTGACTCCAGCGGCTCAGCCAAGCGTGAGGGATTTCTTCACCACTCTTGGGGGAGGGCTGCTGCTAACTACCATTTTCTTGCCTGGGAGCTTTCTTTGTTCACAGAATGTATTTTGTCCACTTCAGTGGCAAGCCACTGCCACCAAGTGCCACTGTTCCAGTGAGAAGTGAGCACCCCAGCTCTCCAGCATTTGAATCTACGTAGACTCACGCTGTCCTGAAACATTGCATCCAGCAGAAACTAAAACACCCCTCAATTAGTCCCCCTGCCCCACTTCTTCCCTCCCTTACCTGCACTGCTGCACTGCCTTTGCCTCACAATAGAAGACCTGCATTTTAATATAAGTCTGTACAGACAGACAGGGTCATAGAGCCTTGGAGATCCACCTGAGCCTGGCCCTATGCACGATGCAAGGGTTTGAAGCTGAGCTACCTGCACCTCCATGTGTTTTCAAGCTGTGTGACCTAAATACCACCAGCCTTGCTAAGCCTCTTTCTTCTACAATGAAATGGGAGCTGCTGTGCAGGCTTCCTGAGAAGAGTGCTGACATCCTGCAGGTTAAGATCATGGCACGAAGCATTTATTCAACAAGTTCTAGTAAAAGACAACAGGCCATGAGTGTGGCAAAGGGTGAAAACCTGTTCCCCTTTGCCAGTTCTCCCAGGGAAATGAGATGTAAGCAGATCAGATGGCGATGGATTGACAGCAGGAGCGGGGGGGGGGGGGGGGGGGGGGCTACTCAGCTTGAGTCCAGGAGTTCAAAGACAGGCTGGATAACATCACTTTAATGAGACATCATTTTAAAGATAAACTATAATAATAAAGTATCTAATGGATATATAGATGTTATAGTTTTATAAAAAATAATTGCTGAAACATTGTGTGAAATGTGATACATTAATTTTACTCTCAAGTAAGTTTTATAGAAATGAGAACATTCAGGACTGGAGAAATGGCCTAATGGTTAAGAGCACTTGTTGTTCTTGCAGAGGACCCAGATTCAATTCCCAGCACCCACATGGTGGTCCACAACCATACATAACTTCAGTTCTAGGGACCCTGATGCCTTCTTCTGACTGCTGCTGGCACCAAGAATGTATGTAGTGTACATACATATATGTAGGCAAAACACTCACACCCAAAAGAAGATGAATAACTCTAATAAATAAAAAAGAACTGAGAAAAGTGACGGCAGCAAACGCTTTAGATGTGACTGTCATTCCTGTAATGACAGTGAGAATGGCAAGCAGCGTGAAGAGCCTGAACAGGAAAGTCAGGGAAATGCTGTATTTCCAGGTACCTTCAAAAGGCCAAATGAAACTGCAGTCATTCAAACCAACTACAACTGAACTGAGTTTCTCAAGCCCTCTGGCCACACTTCAAGGGCTGCAGCATTAGCTCATGGCTTCGCTCTAGTCAAAGTGGCTAGAGACTATTCCCCGCTGGCCTGCAGACCAATGCTGCCTGGGCTTCTGTGAGGTTCAGGCAGGGTGCCTTTCTCCTGCGCCGTCCTCCCTAGAGGAGTGAATGAAAGCACTAGAGCAGCTCTTGTCTGGGAACCTCTGAAGCCCAGCCATGCTGGCTGAGTCATGTCCAGGTTAACTTCACCTTGGGATCCTCTGACATCCAACAGTTGCTAACCAGGACCCCAGGACCAGCTACACCCTTACCACTTTGTGTATCATCCTCCCCGGCCCATGTGTGTGTGTGTGTGTGTGTGTGTCCGTCTGCCCATCCAAAAGCAATCACCAGGTGGGAGGTAGATGAGGATTAGAGGCTTGCTGGATATGTACAGATGTACAGACAGAAACAAAAGCTAGGACACATATGACTGAACACAAAGCCTCTCTGAAAAGGCTCCTTCAGCTGGGCAGTGGTGGCGTAGGGCAACACAGAGAAACCCTGTCTCGAAAAAACATAAATAAATAAATAAATAAATAGGAAGAAAGCAGGGCTTAGCTGGGTTTCCTAGTGCTCTTTGCCCTTAGTCACCATCCAGTGTCCTAGGGTGAGCTATCCCGAGTCTCACCCCATACCTTCCTTCCTCTGTTAGCTCATTCCCTCCCTTCCGCCACAGTCTGCTCAAATCATCCCAAACTGTCCCTTTATCATTGAGCCTCCCTAATTAAGCTAACATTATTAGAAGGTTGGGAGGGAAAAAAAACTCCCAAATTCTCTTTGCGTTTCACTAGCTCTTTAATATGCGAGGCGACGAGAGAGATGAGCGGCCCCTAATTGCCAGTCCCTGGAGTAGCCGGTCAGAAAATGAATTGATGCATTTTTTTTCCTTATGAACAAAGCATGTAGCACAAATTGCAGTGGCCGTCACCAGAGATTTAATTACCAAATATCATTACTTTCACACATCATTTCAGATTTGGCCTGATCAAATCAAAGTCCAGGAAGAGGGAGAGAAAACTGCACTCTTAGCAGGTCACTGGTTCAGGGATGGCTTCAGAGCAGTGTGGATGGGCTTTGGGAATGCTCTTTCAGGCACTGTGGGAGAGAAGCAGCTGCTAGTGGCATCCGTGGTAAGGGAAATGCCCAGGGTTCCCCCACTCCAGGAACAGACCAGGCTGTAGCAAGCGCTGGGACCCTGCAAGTGGAAGTTAACAGGACAATGTATGGCTTCCCACAGATACCTGTGAAACACCCAGTGTGTGTCAGACACTGAGCCCGGCCCTGAGGATACAAAGTAGCAGAGCAAGCTTCACAGGTTTACACCCTGATTGGGAAACAGCTTAGTCAAATAAACTGATGCAGCGAGAGTGAGGGGAGAGAGGAGAGCCAGGCTTCCTTGTCCTTCACAGCTGGGTGACCTTGACCAAGCCACACAACCTTATGGTGTCTCCGTTTCCTCATTTGTAAAATGCAGATTCTAACAGTATTCATCTCATGGTTGTATTCAGAATTAGATGATTCGCTGTTTACAAACACTGGTGTGTGGCAAACTCCATAGAAGTGTCTGTGAGATGCATACAACTGTAAAACTGCCGTGCGTGTGTAGTACTCTGGCAGCCTAGATAGTGGGTCTCTCCCTAGCCGGGAACTTGAAGAGAGCAGAGGAAGGAGATGTGTGAACTATGGGAAGTGCTGAAGAAGTGTGGTCCTAGCTTCGAAAGCAACACGTACAAAGTTCCGGTGGCAGAACTCATTTGAAGAACAAGATGCTGGACAGCGGAATCCCAATAATCTAAGGAGGAGGAAGCTGCTAGGGTCGATTCTTGCAGGCCATAGACAAGAGTTCATACTGTAAATGTAACCCTGGACACCAGAGTCTTGAAAATACCCATCTGTCAGGCAGCTTCAGTCGTGGTGTTGATTGCCAAAGGGTCCCGTATTTTCCCCCTTCTCACAAGGAGCAGGTGCCAATCAAGGGTAGGATACAAGAAAATCAAGCAGGAAGGTGTTACAGTCCAGGAAGAGCAGCAGTGTGAAGCCCCTCCCATACCATGACCTGAAGGGACAAGATGGGGAGCTTCACTGAGACCCAGAAGAAAAGAGAAACAGCAGCCATGGCTCCTGTCCCCAGACCCCTACCATCCTTAGTCCCCAGCTAGAATATATCATCAGTTGAACCATCCAGACATTGGTAGATAAGGGAGTTTATGATACAGTATCATCAGTCAGTGCCAAGATAGTAGTGGTAGAAGGGTTGACAGGAGACAGGGGTGGCAGTCATAAAGATGGTTCAGCACCCCCTCCACAGAGGGATCACAGGCTTTTGAGGAGGTCAGCTCATGGCAGAGGCCTGGCTAGAACCAGCTCCTGCAAGAGATCCAATCTCCCTGCCATTTCTTTCTACCTGTGGCTTCAGCTCAGCCATTCTCAGCAGCGGGCATTCTTTATCGAAGCCCACGGGGTCAAAGCTACTGTTTTTAGTGCTAAGAATGGAGCCAAGCTTGTTACTTACCTTTTCATTTTCCTTCTTTCATGAGTCTATGGAGAGGCTTTCCAGAGGCTGCCTGCCAGAGTACCTACACAGTGTGAAGAACAGCGGCACCAGAGAGGAGGCAGGAAGATCACCTGAGTTCAGGAGTTCAAGGACAACCTAAATAACACAGTGAGACACCCCTAATCTCAAAGAAGACAGCACACACAGCCTTTCCTACCCGGGTTTTCTTCATACTTTTGACTCATAACAACTTACCACAATGAACCCAGAAGCAAATACAAGAATCTAATAGTGTATTCGGCCAGAAATGGAAAATCTGTGTGTGTGTATGCATGCGTGCAGGTGTACATGCATGTGTGTGCATACTCACGTAGGGGCCAAAGATTGATGTCTCGTGTCTTCCTTAATCACTCCCCATCTTCTCTTTTTTGAGACAAGACAAGACCTCTCATTGAACCAGGAGCTCACTAATTCAGCCAGACTGGCCCCAGAGATCTTCCTGTCTCTGCCTCCTCAGGTGCTGGAATTGCAGGCACATGCTGTCACACTCAATTTTTTGTTTGTTGGTTTTTTTATGCAGGTGCTGGGGTCTGAACCCAGGTCCCCACATTGGTACAGTAAGTGCTATACCAACTGAGCCATCCGCTATCTGTTTTTATTAAAAATATTGTTCATATTAACTTGAAATAGACTTGTGACTATTATTTTAAATGAATGAGTAGATTTAAATTTTTCTGCTTTAATTTCTAAGGTAGCAAATATTGGTAAGCATAAATCGCATGAACAAAGGTTTTGGAGAGAGTTCAGCAATTTTTAGGTAGATAAAGAGGTCCTGAAACAAAGAAGTATGGCACCAACCTACTCAGAACAACTGTCTGAGAAGGACATACCATTTTTTAAGACTTATTTATATTTCACATGTATAGGTGTTTTGCCTGCATGTATGCCTTGCACCACATGCATGCACCCCAGAGGGCACTGCTTCCCCCTGGAACTGGAGTTAAAGACAGCTGTGTGCTGCCGTGTGGGTGCTGGGAATTGAACCCAGGTCTTCTGGAAGAGCAGCCAATGCTTTTAACCACTGAGCCAGTTCTCCAGTCCCTCAGTTAACAAAGAGAAAGCTATAGCTCAGAGAGGGACTGAGGATGCCTGGGGTCGCAGTCTTGACTGGTTCTTGGCACAGCTCTCTGACACCAAAGTTCATGCGCACAGACTGTTCCTCTCATGCATCAAAAGGACAGGGAAACAGTGCATGATGAGACAGCACCTGGCTTCTGCCACCCCCTCTGTGGAGGGAAAGTGACAGGGATGGATTGATCTCAGTGATCAGCTACAAATGGTCCCTCTATGTGGCCATGTTAATCAGCTTCCGCTGGCCAGGATCTGACCAGTTTGAAAGGTTTATAGCAACAATGTGGGGTTGATTTATTTCTCCTTAATAAAAAAGTGATCGAGTGAGACCTGCATCTATCATCCTGTTTATCACTTAGGATGACTGATTAACTAATTACACTTGTGTGGCCACTGGTTCCAAGTTTGGACAATGTGGGGGGAGGGGGGAATTGGGGCCAAATGTGGTCCTCTGGGATGCCTGGGCCATGTCTGCTGCCCTCCACTCAAGCCTCACCACTCACACACAAGCAAGGACGAGTTCTCAGATCTGAGTGCCAAGACTCTGGAGAGAGTGGAGAGGAAAAGAAGGAGAAAACGGATGACTATGTAGTCCAGCCTTTTCTCATCTCTGAAGAAGCTGATCTGGTAGTGTGTTCTGCTGATCCCACAATCTAGTCCCATGGCCGTGCCTCCTTCTGCTGCACTTAGTCCCCCTGCCAAACCAAGGTGTTTCCAAGTGAAGACTCTGAAAAGACATGATTTCTTAGAGATGCTGGGCATTCCACATGGTCTCACTGAGAGGCATCTGTAAAGTGAATCTTCCAGCCCCTCTCCACCACCACCACCAACAAGGGCTGGAGACAGAAGCCACCTCTCTCAGTTACCAACCAAATACTCCTTTCAGGGCCCATGGTGGTGGTTGGTATGGCTGGACCAAATACCCTCTATGATGGTCAAATCCCCTCTACCCTCCTGAAGGCATAACAGGACAGCATTAAGACAAGTTAGCATTTTCCTTAAAGCTTAGAGTTTGGGGGCTGGCAAAATGGCTCAGCCGTTAAGAGTGCTCTTCCAGAGGACCGGGGTTCAATTCCCAGCACCCACATGGCAGCTCACAACTGTCTGAAAATCCAGTTCCAGGGGATTTGACACCTTCGCACCAATGCACATAAAATAAAGATAAACCATAAAAAAATTAAAAAAAATTAAAAAGTAAACTTAAAAAAAATACTTAGAGTTTGAGTAGGGAAAGCCAAAGGCCACTTGTATAAGAACACAATGCAGAAGCTATTAAAATTGAGTTTAAGTGTGTGGTGTTAAAATAGAAGCATTTTATGAGGACTTGGGAAATCATTCAACCAATGATTTACCCCAGTAATTATGTTGATCCCAATATCACAACCGGAGAAACACACAGATTTTCCACTCATTCTCCCACCTGGAGGCAATTCAAAAGCCATCGGAAGAGATATGCAGACCAGGACGTTGTCAAAAGAGGATGAGAATGAAAAGGATATCTGTTAACCTGCCAGGACTCTCAAGGAGGTGGTGGTGGTGATGGTGGTAATGGTGGCAATGATGATGGTGATGATGATGACAACAATGGCTGGGAAGAAGAACAAGTAGAGAACTTTCTAGACCTGGCTTCCTCAGCCCCAGCCAGTACTACTGATACTCGGGCAGGACCACTGTGCCCTGAGAGCTGACCCATGCCACAAAATGTATTTAGCAGCATCCTGGCCTCCATCACTGGATGCCAGGAAGAGTGGACCCCCACCCCGGTTACTTCATGTCTCTGGGGATAAAATTAGTGCCTGAATGTGAACCGATGATCTAGACAGCATGAGGGATATTTAGGTGAGCCAAGCATCCAGGGCACAAAGCTAAGTGTGTGAGCGCAGAAGAAATGTCTAGCCTGACAGCTGCAGCTGCTTCTGGGGAGTGGGTAGGACTGTGGTTGGGGAAAAGAGAAAGAGGGAGGCCTTCACTTCATGTCTGTCAATAAGAATGTGTATGTGTACCTAGTACCTATGAAACAGGAGAATGGGAAGGGAGGAAGGAAAGGAGAAAGAGGAGAGAGGAAGGAAGTCCATGCCTTAGACTGACCTTCAGTGGCTCGGTTTCTGTAAGTCCCTTGCCTGCTAACTTTCAGTCTCTGGTCCTCAACGTCCTCAAAGTCTCAAAAGACCTCCCCTGTCCTCAGTGAGGGAATCCCAAGGTGACCTATCCCCCTCCCTCCTGACCACCCTTCGCTCCCACACAGCCCAGCATTTTCACAAAGAAAAGAGCTGGGGGTACTCACTCCCTCTCTGCAGCTGATTATGCTTCTGAGGAGTTGGGGGAGGGGTCTGGTCAGCTGCCCCAGCTCCACTCATGCTGAGGACTTAGTTGGGTTGATTAAATAATTATACAGGGTACTGAGTAATCACCACTCGAGAAGCAGGAGCACCTTCAGAGGGAGGCCCCATTAGTGATTCGGGGCGTGCGAGCATGCCTGTCTTCTGCCTGTGATAAAATTACCATCCAAAGACCTTGCTTGAAAAATGCACACATGGCCCCCTCCCAGTTCCTTCTGTGAGGACAGCAGAACCCCAGGTTGGCAGCTACTGAAGCTGAGACTCAGAGACATTTGTTGCCTACTAAGGTCCCACTGGGGTGTGGAGCCCAGCCCAGCAGGGACCTGTGGCAGCCGTGCTCCTGTGCCAGCAAACGCAAACAGGGCAAGAAGCAGGCTGGGGCTAGACAGGGTGTATTTGTTGTCATTCTTTTGTTTTGTGACCCCCACTGGGATTATTTCTGTGTTTCACTTTGGAATACAAATCTGCAAGCAGCCACAGGAGCGTTCCTAAAATCTCATGCCAAGATCTCTTGTGGAGCTGAGAAAGTTGCCTAACAGCTGCTGTCTGTGTGCTCTCTCTCCCACTCCCCACACCCCACCACTGCCCAAGGCCTGGCGCTGCTCCAGGGGAGGAGCAAACCCAGATAGTAAGGGACTGGGATCCTCCAATTACCAGAGTACCACCACTCTAGATAAGGGCATACCTCCCAGTGAGTACCTAGCCTAAGAAGAGGAATAAATGGCCAAGCCTGGGTGTCCCAGAGCCCTGCTCATCAGGGATTCAGCTATCTACCCACTGACTATTGGCTCAATTATACTGTGGCAGCCCAAATTCATTCATACCTATTAATCTCTCCAGCAGAAGAGGAGCAGCCAAAGGGTCATTAAATTTAAGTGCTGGGGTCGGCAAGATGGCTCAGGGGTCGACAAACCTGACGACTTGAGTTCAGTCCCCAAAACCCACATTGTATGAGAGAACTGACTCCAGCAGGTTGTCCTCTGACCGCATCGTGACACCAATACAATAAATAAATAAATAAATAAATAAATAAATAAATAAATATTTAAAATGTTTAATTAAGTGCTGGAGCAAGGAAGAGGGAAGGGTATCAATAGAAACGACCAGACAGTGCAGCCAGACAGTGGTGGCACACGCCTTTAATCTCAGCACTCAGGAGGCAGAGGCAGGTGGATCTCTGTGAGTTTGAGGCCCGCCTGGTCTATAGAGTGAGTTCTAGAACAGCCAGAGCAACACAAAGAAGCCCTGTCTCAACAACAAAACAAAAGCAAAAAAAAGAAAAGAAGGAATGAAAGGAAAGAAAGGAGGAAAAAAGGAAGGAAGAGGAGGAGAGGGGAGAAGAGAAGAGAAGAGAAGAGAAGAGAAGAGAAGAGAAGAGAAGAGAAGAGAAGAGAAGAGAAGAGAAGAGAAGAGAAGAGAAGAGAAGAGAAAGCAGTGGGCATTCAGCAAGACTCTGCACCTCATGCCCCAGGACCTTGGTTCAGGCATGGTGCATCCTATTTGTAGATTTGATCTAAAAGAAAGATCTAGATGAGTTGCCATATCTGTGTCCCTTGTGTGATAGCATCCAGAAAGAAGGGTGAGGTGACCCTGACAGGAAGCTCACAGCACCCTGATTTTTGGGGGAAGTTGTTGAAATGAGTGGAGCAATGACACCAACACACTGAGCTAGGTCTCTGGGCAGCCACTTCTCACCATCCAATAACCTTGCCCTGGCAGGAAATGGATTATTCAGGGATGGTCTTTAAGAGTTGATAGCCTGGTCCCACCATGGCCTGAATGGTCTGTTTTCCGATCCTCCAAGATGTCAGTAACTGCCACACACATACTTCCTCCACAAGGAGCATCTGTGAACTTCCCCATCCCTTAACTCTCAAACCCTGAGCTGAGATCAAGGCTTCCTCTCTTGCTTCTTTCATTACACAGAAATGGGAAACGTAACTCATACGTGTAAGCACACTTGATGGCCTCAGCCAGTCCCAGAGCTCTGTGTCCTCTGTCAGCCAGTAGCAGATGCAGTCATAGCAGAAACATTATAGATACAGGAGGGACAGGAAACAGGGCACCCTTGACCTGGAGGAGAGTGGACCACATGGTGATTTCTGATCACCAGTGGGTACCTCTCAGCCCTCATCTCTTACTGATATCTGGATCCTCAGTAGGCTCCACCTACTCATACACACAGCCATAACCCTTCAGTCATCCTAAGCAACAAGGAGCCAGGACACAGCTCTCTGCTGGCACCTGGAGCCCCATGCACGGACAGTGTGGAGAGGCACTGCCTTTTAAGAAGACAGTCCACACAGAAACGAAGAAAGAGAGTATGTGAAGTGCAGGGGAGCAGGGGAAATAGCTAAGTCAGTACAATGAGCCTAAGGACCTGAGTTCGATCCCCAGAACTCTCATAAAAAGCTGGGTATGGTGACATGCATTTGTAATCCTGGCTCCGGAGAGACAGGTCCCTGAAGCTCACTGACCAGCCAGGCTAGCCTAACAGGGGAGTCCCAGGTTGTAGAGAGAGTCTCGGGAAAGAAGGGAATGGCTTCCAAAGAATGGAACCTGGGTTTATGTGGCCAACTGCTTTTTCTTGAGAACAGGAAGTGACATTTTACAAATTCATGTACCTGCCTGGTGCTCAACACTTCATGTGACAGCTACAAGGCCATTACGTGGTGTATTAGTCTTTTAGTCTTTCCTGTTCTAGAAAGGAAAACTCAAGACAGAGTTGCCCAAAATCCAGCCTCAGACAGTCAATGACAAAGCCAAAGTTTACCAGGAATGTCCAATAGGGAGGCAGGGGTGTAGGGTGGGGTGGGGAAGGGTGGTGGGTCTGGCTGTGTTGCTTAGGCTGCCGCTGAACCCCCAAACTCCTATGATCACCCTGCCTTAGTTTCCTGAATAGTTGGGATTCCAGGAGCTTGCCACCACACTCAGCTAGGTTTCTTCCGCCCTTCCACGTGGCAGAAACTGCACTGGATGCTCAGAGACATCCTACCATGTCTGGAAAGAGCCTTCTCCATGGTGACACCATAATGACCACAGCTAACACTTTCCAGGCTCCTCTGATGCAGGTTTTAGCTACTTCTTCCTCGTGGAAACTCAAGGAGGGCAACACTGTTTTACCTGCTTCATAAGGAGGTTGCTGAGGGACAACCAAACTAATTATTTATCCAAAGTCACAAAAGGGAGTGGCAAAGCCAAGACTTAGCCTTGCCACTTTTTTCTTTGTGTTTTCGAGACAGGGTCTCTCAGTAGTTTTGGAGCCTGTCCTGGAACTAGCACTTGTAGACCAGGCTGGCCTCGAACTCACAGAGATCCACCTATCTCTGCCTCCTAAGTACTAGGATTAAAGAAGTACAACACCACTGCCCAGCTTAGCCTTGCCACTTTTAACCTGCAAACTTCTTCAACTTTCTCTGTTAGTTTCTGATGTAAAAAGCAAAGATCAATAGTGATCACAATAGTTCCACCCAGAAAGCACTCTGAGAAACGACACCCACAATGTGGCACAGGATGGGTGCTCATGTTATTGTAGGTAAGCACAGGACAGTCACACTAAAGCTCTGGGCTGACTCGCAGCCTGGCCTGGAGGTGGTCAGACCCCACACTTGCATAAGACATCCTCCAGTTCTGTACTCTGAGCCTTTTGCTCTCTTCTTCAGTGTTTCTCCCAGGGTTGGCCTACCCACTGGGTCACCCAGTCCTGTGGGTGTAGCCGCCCCACTCAAAGAACAGAGTTTCCAGTCTGCCGTCACTGAAAGGACAGAGCAGAGGCAGAATGGCCACTTGGGAATCTGTAGACCTAAGAAGGAAGCTTCCGAACCACTAGGAAGCTTTGTGTGAGCAGATGGGTTAAGAAACTCCCAAGCAAATGATCACAGCGCCACCTGGTGACCACATGGTGTTTTGACAAGAACATTAACACAACAAATAGAGGTCCTGGGACTGGAGAGATGGCGCAGCATTTAAGAGTGCTGGCTGCTCCTGCAGAGGTCAATTCTCACTACCTACATAGCAGCTCACAACTGTCTGTAACTCCAGTCCTAGGAAATACAACATCCTATTCTTACCTTCAAGGACACCAGGCATACATGTGGTACACAGACATATATGCAGCAAACATATATATATATACACAATAAAAAATAGCAAAGTAAAGGCGGGTGACTAAAGCCAGGCGGTGGTGGCGCACGCCTTTAATCCCAACACTCGGGAGGCAGAGGTAGGCGAATCTCTGTGAGTTCGAGGACAGCCTGGTCTACAAGAGCTAGTTCCAGGACAGGCTCCAAAACTACTGAGAGACCTTGTCTCAAAAAAGCAGATAGATAGATGATAGATAGATAGATAGATAGATAGATAGATAGATAGATAGATAGATAGATAGATAGATAGAAATAGATAAACTGAGGTTCTAATACTAACCTCTTTAATAGGTTGTGTTCATCCATTGTATTTTAAATTCTAACAACTGTCTAAAGAAAGAGTCATGGGGCTGGAGAGATGGCTGTTAGCAAAGTATTTGCTTTGAAGGCACATGAACCTGAGTTTAATCTAAAGAGCTCACATCTAAAGTCATCCACCAGGCATAGTGGCCCATGACTTCAATCCCAGCCCTAGATAGACAGAGACAAGTAGGTATCTGTGAGTTCAAGGCCAACCTGGTCTACATAGCAAGTTCCAGGACAGCCATGGCTAGTGAGATTCTGTCATAATAATAATAATAGCAATAGTAATAATAATAAATAAAACACCAGGAATGGTGTCATGAGCTTAATAGCAGCTCTGCGGAGGCAGGGACATATGGGTCCCTGGGGCTTGCAGGCCGGGCAGCCAGCCAACCTATTTGATGGACTCCAGGCCAGTGAGAGACCTTGTCTTACAACATAAGGTGGACAGTTCCTGAGAAGCAAGAGCCAAGACACGCATACACATACGCACGCACGCACATACACACATACATACACACATATGCATACACACACAATTTTTCAATTTTAAAAACATAAAGAAGAAATCATTATCCTTAACAAACAAGCACCCTGGGCTCAAAGATCAGTAACTTAGTAACTTAGAAAGCCATTCACTGGGCACCTGGCAAGTGACAGGCACTGGGCCAGGTACCGGATGCTTTGTTAAAGTGGCCAGAGTCTCTGAATAAATGAGGCTTGTGAAGAAGATGGACTTTGACCAAATAATCACACAACAGTAATGAGGGACATGAAGGAAAGATATATAGATGTACCTACCCAACCTAGGGGGTCAGGAAAGGGTCCCCCATAGAAGTCAAGTGTAGTAGCATTTCATTTGTATTTTAGTAAATAAAGCTTGCCTGAAGTTCAGACAGTAAAACAGCTGCACTGATCAGTCTTACAGACAGGCAGTGGTGACACACACCTTTAATCCCAGTAGCCACACTAGTTTGTCATAGAAACCAGGTGGTAGGGGTGCATGCCTTTAATCCCAGCACTAGAGAGGAACATAAAATGGGAGGAGACAGCTCTCACAGTCTCATTCTGAGATTCCTGGAGGCAAGATCGCCATTTTGGACTGAGGCAGAGGTACGCTGCTTTGCTTTTCTGACCTTCAGGTTGAACCCCAGTTTCTGTCTCTGGGTTTTTATTAATTGTGCTACAGGAAGGTACTAAATTTAGATCTGAAAGATTACAAAGACTTACTCAGACAACGAGGCATTAATTTGCTCATTGATAAATGAAAGCAGCGTGCATCTCCCCTTGCCCTGTTTTCATTCTTCTCATACATATATAAATTCCTAAAATGCTTGCTTTCCAATTCTGTGTGATTTTTCAGCTCTTTGCATGTCAATGCATTGAGGCCGTTCATTTTAACTAAGGAAGCTGTCAGCCTACTGACATCTCCCATCTGTACTGCAATTTATTTTTCCAAGCCCCTGATGTTGACACTTGGGTTGTTTCCAGATTTCCATTCTTTAGACAGTGCCACAACCAATGTCCTCCATGTTTGCTTTTCACAACATCCAAGTCCATGAGAATACCCCTGCGGTTACTGCCCATGTTCACTTCAATACTTGTTGACATCACACTTCTGTGTGTGTGCATGTGTGTGTACAGCATATGTGTCTGTAATATATGTGTGTGGTGTATGCAGTGTATGTGTATGTTGTGTGGTGCAGGTGTGTGTGTGGTATGCAGCGTGACTAAGGTGCACATGCAGCATGTATGTGTATATGCAGTGTGTGCACATGTGTGTGCAGTGTATGTCTGTTCAGTGTGTAGATTACAGTGTGTATATATGTGTAGTGTGCGTGTATGCATGTGCAGTGGGTGTGTGTGTATGTGCAGTGGGTGTGTGTATGTATGTGCTGTGGGTGTGTGTGTATGTATTGCAGTAGGTGTATGTATGCATATGCAGTGGGTGTGTGTATGTATGTGCAGTGGGGGAAGAACACATGTGCTACAATACACATGTGAAGGTTAGAAGACAACTTTCTAGAGAGAATTATCACCTTCACCTTCTGACTTGTTGAGGCAGAGTTCCCTTCTCTGCCGCCACACCATGTACTCCAGGCTATTTGACACACATACCAGCTTATGGGCCATCCTCCTGTCTCCTCCCATCTCCCAGGAGGAGTGCTGAGAGTTCATAAGCTGAGTACCCCATCCAGGTTTGTATGTGTTGTAGACAAACTCAGGTCATCGTGTTTGCACAGAATGTGCTTCACTCACTTATTTGCCACCCTCCTCCCACTTCCTCTAATTCCACATCAGACAGGAACTTCAGAAACGCACGTAAAGAGCAAACCTGGCCAGTGTCAGGATGGTGAAGAGCCAAGGAGACTCCATGGTCAGCATACACCGTCTTCTCAACCAAATCACTGCCCAGACCCTCTAACACCCACTCTGTAAGGCTCAGTCTGGGCTGAACGGGACAGAACTGCACAGGAAGTTGGGCTCCAGGCACTTGGACCAACAACAGCTTCTCCTAAAATATGCCACCAGGTACAGCAGCACATCGTCTCCAGCCCACATTTTCACTAACTTGGGGTCGGGCCACTGGGTCTTTCTGATTGGCATCCGGACCCGCGTTGCGGTTCTTCCATCTACCAGTATGACTCCCTTAGAGTCCCCTAACTCCCACCAGAAACTCTTCCGAGGCTTCACATTCGAGGCCAGCCTGGGATAAGCAACAAGAAACTGTTAGAAAAGAAAGGTGGGATCAGAAAGGGGAAGGGAAGGGGAGAGAGGACTGGGGAGGAGTTGGTGTGATCCCACACCCCACTACCATCACAGGGAGTTTCGGAGCCCCTGGGCAGGTGCTTCCAGAGGAATCCTTCACACTGGGGCTTACGGACAGCTGGTAAGAAGCTTTGAAAACCTCAGGGTATAACAGGAGAGCACAGGGCAAAGTCCATCACAGAGGACTCCAGAGTCCAGGAATGTATTCCAGCTTCTACCCCCTCACCTGTCGCCAGAAGACCCTAAACCCAGACTTGGCACTACCTCCTGGAGCCAGGGCCCTGGGCCCAGTCTAGGCCTTTTCTAGAACTGCTATGGAAAAGGGTTAAGGGCACAGACCCTGGCTTCTTGGCCCACCATTCAGGTAGCCCTCTGTGGTGGTTTGAAGGAAAATGGCCCCCAAAGCAAGTGGCACTGTGATGCGGTATGGGCTTGTTGGAGTAGGTGTGTTCTTGTTGGAGGAAGTGTGTCACTGTGAAGACGGGCTTTGGGGTCTCATGTATGCTCAAGCCACGCCCAGTGAGACAGATCACTTCCTGTTCCCTGCTTATCGAGATGTAGGACTCTCAGCTTCAGCACCATGTCTGCCTGCAGGCCACCATACCATGTCGCACCATGATGACAATAGGCTAAACTTCTAAAAATGTAAGCCACCACAGTTAAATGTTTTTCCTTTATAAAAAGTTGTCATTGTCAAGGTATCTCTTCACAGGAATAGAAACCCTCATTAAGACACCCTCCCTGACCCCACAAGCATGCGGCCCAGGCCCCTGCACCCCAGTGCGTCAGTACAAGGATCCCCATCAGGCCCGAGTCACGGCTCCACCACACATTTAGCCAGTGGGTCCTGCCTTGTGGTCCTGTCCTTTGAACCCCAACCTGATTCAGGAAACACTAATTCTGTGTGACATCTGAGCAAGTGGTTCCTTAAGCCTGGAGGCTAAGGTCTGGAGGGGCCACAACCCCACACCCTCCCAATCCCCTGCACCCACAGCTATGACAATGCTGTGGGTGGGTGGTGCTAGTGACCTGCTAACAGTGTTCTGCTGCCCTGAGCCCGCCCACTCCACCCCACCACCACAGTGAAAGCAAAATAACTGGCCCGGGAGAAATGAAGACATTCAATAGGAAAATTTGTATCTTTCAATATAACTATTAGACTATTGAAGCAATTGACCACCCCCACAAGAAATGGGAACTTCCCCAGGAATCTCACGGTAAGAGAAAGAAAATGTGCCGGCTGTGGAGAACTTGTTTCCTACAAAGAGATTTACAACTTGTCAAACTTTCACTTTCTAGGGTGAGACTGGGGCCCAAAGATGGTCAGTGGTGGGCATGGTCACACCTGGGTCAGGCCTGCTTAGATATGCATGTCTTTGGCCTTCTGTTTAAACTTTAATCTCAATTCAGGACCCCAAAGGTAAACTTGAGAGAGTCGCTGGATCTCTGCCTCTCTTCCTAACATGACCATGTTAAATCTCCTGTTACACTTTTCTGCTATTAATTTGTTTTAACTGGTATCACAAGGACAGGTGACCATACACCTGTACTGAGCACAGCCTGGGCACATCCTAGGTACTCAGAAAATGACTGTGAAGTGCATAAACAAACAAACGGCTACCTTCCCGGAGGGGACCTTGCAACACTTCCTATGTACTTGCAACCTGTCATTTCTTGTCTTGTAACTAACTCATTACCACACACAATGACATCATCAGAGGACCATTGTCTAGAGAGCAGAAACATCTGCGCTTTACAGGCCCCGGGACAGAAGCCAACAGGTCTGCATTCCTCTGTAGGACTCCCAGAAACATCCATATTTTTCAGCAGTTAGAAGCGCTGACATAGCAGGGCGGTGGTGGTGCACATCTTTAATCCCAGCACTCAGGAGGCAGAGGCAGGTAGATCTTTGTGAGTTCGAGGCCAGCCTGGTCTACAAGAGCTAGTTCCAAGGACAGCTAGGACTGTTACACAGAGAAAAATCTGTCTCAAAAAAAAAAATCAAAGTAGTGACATAAAGTATGGCTCACACATCAGAGGAAACAAGAGATAGCTTATTCTTGAGTCAAATATGGGTGTACATGGCCCAGGAACACAGGTTCAAGTTATCACCCCCCACAAAGGCTCCAATGTAGATATGATTTCATGATATTTTTAGAGTTACAGAAGAAAACAAAACCATAAGTCAGGGCATTTTTCATATACACAGGTGGAGGCACTGGGTGGTAAGTCATAGCAAAGCCAAGACGTCTATTACAGGTCTCAGACGCAATCTGACCACACACTTAGCTTTGGGATTGATGGCAGCGAGTGATCTGCCAAGCTGATATATCTATCAGGTTCTAGCTGGTTCTCAAAAGGATGTTAGGGTCTGGGAAGACCGCTCTACCCTTAAAGTACTTGCCATACTGGCATGGGGCCCTGAGTCTAGTCCCCGGATGTCATGTATAAAAGCTGTGTGTCATGGCATGCACAAGTAACCACAGCCCTTGGAAGGCAGAGACATACAGATCCTCGGGGCTTGCTGCAAACTCCAGGCCTGTGAGAGAAGAATCTGCACTCCAAACAAGGTGGAGACATCAAGATGGTTCGGTGAGTGTAGGTGAATCCCAGTGACCTGAGTTCAATCCCAAGAACCCACATGACAGAAGAAAAGAACAATTCATGCAGTTGTGTTCTCAGCCCGCATGCTCCCCCGCCTCTATAGTAAATAAATAACTGTCAAAAACCAATTGATGAAATGAGGTGGACGTCTCCTGAGCAGCAACATCCAAGGTTATCCTCCTGCCCCCCATATGCACACATGCACACACACATATGCACGTATGCATACATATACACATACACACACATGCACACATATACACTTTCAGAAAAGGAAGTGAGGTCAGACACAGAGGTGGGCAACTACTAGCCATTGGGGGATTAAGAGGAACCCGAGATAATTTTGGCCCCACATCCAAAGTATCCAACTTTCCACAATCATGACGTTCCAACCAGTCAGTCAGTGTGCAACATGAGTGTGACTTTCTTCTAGAACATTCAGTTTCCAAAAGCCACTTGGATTCCTTGGTTTAGGTTCGATGCAGCTTCCAATCCATCACTGTTGCATCTCCAACCAAAACCAAGACCAGGTCTCTGCTCACAGAGGAAGACCACCGTCCTGAGAGTGGCTCAGGTGATCGACTGGGCCCCCCCAGAAGCCAGTCCTTCTCCCATGAAAAGGGGGCAGAGCTATGAGGCTTGGGAACTAAGCCTGATCATCTTTCTCTTGCCCCACACAACCAGACCCGGAAACAGAAAGGTGAATTACCACCTTACTCCCTGGCATCCAGCGAAGTAGAGTTCAAAGCAAAGTCTTGAGCTACGGAATGTGAGAAAAATACACATTATTTGTGTTTTCTAAACAGAAAAGGGTAGTTAGGCATGGTGACACCCGCCTTTAATCCCAGCACTCAGGAGACAGAAGCAGATGGAATTCTGTGACTTTGAGGCCAACCAGGACTGCATGAGCAAGTTCCAGGACCGCCAGAGAGCTACATGGAGAGACCCTGTTGCATAAAAACTATAAACAAAGGTGTACATGTATGGACAGTAGATAACTTCTCCTTCTTTCTATTATTATTATTGTTATTATTTTAACATGAATATATCATTTTAGGTAGAAGAAGAAAAGATTAATCCACTCCACTAGCTGAGGTGGAACTGTGGCCACTTCTCCATGTAATTAAACATATGGCCAGCAGATGGCGATACAGGCTCGCAGCAGGCCCTTCACAACCCAGGCCCACCTCTTTTTCTTGGGTGATGGAGTCAGTTCTTTCCTTCCTTCTGTTCTCTAGAGCCTGCCTTAGGAAGAAATACCCCAGAGGACACAGCAATGACCACGGGAGGGGGACCCAACACATGTCCTTCTCCTGAGCCAGGTACAAGGAGTAGAGGTCAAGCCTGCAGGAACTGGAGGAGAGGAACAGAATTGGCAACAGACTAAAGAGCAATTAGCACTCGGGCATTTAACACCTCATCATGCCTATGGCATAGACAAACTGACCCGAGGCTGGGTGTGGTGGTGGTGTATGCCTGTGATGCTGGAGACTGAGACCGGAGGATGAGCAGTTCAAGGTGAATCCCAAAGACACAGAGAAACCCTGTCTCCGCCTCCACCCTTGCTGGGCAGATCACATGATGCCAGCAGAGCTTATTAATCTTGTACAGCCCACATAAAAATGGGAACAGCGCGATTAAGGAAGAGGGGAAAGGCCCAATATAAGTGGAGGCCAGAAACTGAGCCTTCAGGAATCCCCCCGCAAAAGGTTGCAATCTCTCTATATGCCACACCAAAACCATACGTAAAGAGTTCCTCCAGTTAGGAATGTTAGCCCATACCGCTCCTTCACATAAACTATAGAAAAGTCTTGAGGCCAAATCCCAAATGAAGTTAATTCAAGCAAGAAAAATGAGGAACAAAATAGCATTTCCAAAAAAGCATGCCAGAGAGATGGTCTCATGGCAGAACAGAACCCTGACCCATTTCTAAATGACAGGCGTGGCATCCAGAATCACACAGGGCTGTGAAAGAGCACCACACATCAGCACTAGGACCTGTGAGCACAGCAAGGCACTCGGGAAGGAAGGAGAGTTGCATTTTTTAGGGACTGTTTTAGAAATGAAGATTCTGAAGATACAATCAGCCCTGCCTCGAGATATGCCTTCAGAGAAGTGGAAGGTTTTACATCAACAGAACATACAAAACTGTGTGTGCTAGTGGATGCCTTTTGAACCATCACTTGGGAGGAGGCAGGTGGATTACTGTGAGTTCCAGGACAGCCAGGGCTACACAATAAGAAACTCCCCCCACAACCCCGCAAAAAGAAAAAAAAAGAAGAAAAGGAAGAAAGAAAGAAAGAAAGAAAGAAAGAAAGAAAGAAAGAAAGAAAGAAAGAAGAAAAAATACTTTTAATCCCAGCACTTGGAAGGCAAAGACAGGAATATCTCTGTAAATTTGAGGCCAGCCTGGTCTACAGAGAGAGTAGAGAGAATTCCAGAACAGCCAAGGCTGTACAGAGAAACCCTGTCTTGAAAAAAAAACAAAAAACAAAAAAAAAGGAAGAAAGTGAACACACAATATACCTGAAATATCAACACAGAACAATTAGACTTTAGGACATAGTCTAATAAAATTTCCAAACTTCAGGGAAAGAGGGAAAAACCCTTTTGTGCCTAGGAAGGATAAATAAATAATACATAAATACATAAATAGCTGATATAAGAAAATATTGAGCAATGCTTTATGTCAAAATAAAAGAAGTGACATTTTAAAAATAGTCAATTTCTTCCATATTTACCACAGTTGTAAAACGCTGACTAGCACAATTATGGACGTAAAAGAACTGAAGAAAAAGGATTCTTGTGACTCCAAAAAACCTACAACCAAAATGACTAAAACTACAAAAAATAAAACATAAGGAAATTCCTTGCAGGATACCTAGTTATTTGTGTGCCCAAGACTACATGAGAACCCTGAGGAGAGCATGCGCCATGCAGTCGCTCTATACTGTGACAACGAAGCTAGAGGAAGATTTCCAAGATACGAAGAATATCTGAAATACGAGGAACTGAGCCAGTGAGACGGCGCTCAGCGAGCAAAGGGCTTCGTGCCAAGCCAGAGACCTAAATTTATCACAGCACTCACTGGGGGGAGGGAGAACCCCACTCCTGAAAGTCGTCCTCTGACCTCCGCCTGAGTACTTGACATGCGTCTGTACATACACGTACACAGAAATACGTAAATATAAAAAGAGTATGAGAAGATGAAGTGTCACTCAGTCTTTAAATGTAAAGAATAAAGGGTGAGAGAGACGGCTCAGAGGTTAAGAGCACCGCTGCTCTTCCAGAGCACCTGGTCTAATTCCCAGCAGCAACACAGCAGCTCACAACTGTCTATAACTTCAGTTCCAGGGGATCCAACACCCTAACACAGTCATACATGAAGGCAAAACACCGATGCACATAAAAACATATAAAAGAAGTACTATTATAAACTTTAGGGACTGGAGAGATGGATCAACAGTTTAGTTTAGAGCACTTGCTGTTCTTGCAGATGACCTGGGTTCATTTCCCGCCACCCATAGCACAGCTTACAACCATCTATAACTCCAGCTCCAAAGATTCTAACAACCTCTTATGGCCTCTGTGGGTACAACACACAAATAGTACACACACATACATGCAGGCAAAATTCTTATACATGTAAAATATGAAATATATATACTTACATATTAAGATATATATATATATATCGAGAGAGAGAGAGAGAGAGAGAGAGAGAGAGAGAGAGAGAGAGAGAGAGAGAGAGAGAGAGAGAGCCTATTAGATTAGATGTATATGTACTTCAGGGCTGACAAAACGGCTCAGCGGGTAAGTGCACTTGCTGTCATGCCTGACTACCTGAGTTCAATTCCCAGAAGCCACACAGAGAAGAGGGGGAACTAACTCCCATGACTTGTCCATTAACCTCTACTTGTACACCATGGCACATGCATGGGAGGCTGAGGCAGGTGGATCTCTGTGAATTGGAGGTCAACTGATCTACAGAATGAGTTCCAGGATAGCCAGGGCTACAGAGAGAAACCCTGTCTCAAGGAAAAAAAAAAGGCACAGCTGCATATGCCTATAACCGCAGTACTGAGGACTAGACACAGGTGGAGCTCGCTGGCCAGACAGCCAAAACATGGATGAGTCAGAGTCCCGTCCCGCCCTCCCACACACCCCCCCACACACACACACCCACACCCCCCACTAGCCGGGCGGTGGTGGCGCACGCCTTTAATCCCAGAACTTGGGAGGCAGAGGCAGGCGGATCTTTGTGCGTTTGAGATCAGCCTGGTCTTCAAAGCTAGTTCCAGGCCAGCCAGGACTACACATAGAAACCCTGTCTCGAAAGGCCCCCCACCAAAAACAAAGAAAGCAGCATAGGCTCATGGACTCTCACACTGAGATGCACAGAACACACACACCACAAGCTGTGAAATGAATTTGGAATTGGGATTAGGTCAGAATTCCCAATAATTTCTGAAATAGCCGCCCAAACCATATTTTGACCATTTTGCACCGTATATCTCTGTGAAGCATTATTCTTAGAATTGACAATTACAAAATCAAAATATATTGACTCTAACACTGAAGATGCCCTGTGTTATCAAATTTCCACTCAAGAGTTAAAGAGGGGCGAGCACTCATGTAGGGAAGTATACCAGAGGAGAGAGGACAGCCTTGCTATCAAGTTCTCAGGCACTGTCTGCCTTAATTGGTTGGTTGGTTTGAGACTTTGAGCCTGGGTCTCCCTGGGACCTGGGGTTGCCAAGCAGGCTGGACTGGTTGGTCAAGGAGCCCCAGGAACCACCTACTTCACCTCCCCAGCACTGAAATTACAAGAAAGCACCCTCAAGCCCAGCTTGTGTGGGTGGGGGGTTCTGGTTTTCAGACAGGGTCTCTCTAAGTAGTACGGCCATCCTGTAACTCTCTGTGGAGTTTAGTCTGGGCTCACAGAGATCCACCTGCCTGGACCTCCCAAGTGCTGGGATTAAAGGCCTGTGCCACCAAACCTGGCATGCCCAGATTTTTACATGGATTCTGGAGGAGCCAATTCAGGTCTTCATGCCTGTAGAGCAAGCACTTAACCAACTGACCCATCTCAACCCAAATTTAGCTCTTTCTGAGGGAAGGGGGAGACCAAATACATCCATTCCCAGTGTATGAAACCTTGTTAACTTTAATAAATGGTGAAATCATAGGTATAACGTGGGATTATTTTAAAATAAATTTCATGATTTAGTTCTAGTAGAGGTTTGGCTTGCATGCCTATTTTATATGCCTATATATCCAGGGGAAGATACAAGGGGCAAGTCTTTAAAAAGCCCTGATGGAGGTCAGACAATGAGGGAAACACAGAGATGACTCAGCAGACCAACCATACAAGACGTCCCTGCCCTCTCCAGATAGGTGACTAAGGTAAACCTCAGGACAGCAGTCCGCCTGGAAACACCAACGCGAATGAGGTGCATCCGTGGGTTCAGTGCATGGTTGCTAAGACTCCCTGAGTGAAACCAGCCTGACATCCCAGCCACCTGCCCCATGCTGGGGACATGTGGGGGGAGCGCGGAGCATAAAAGATCACTTGCTGGTCTTGGTGCCCAGCTCAGCAAAGCAACTGCAGGGGCCGCCAGCTATGCACAGAGGCAGGTAGTGTTCTGGAGGCAGTTGAGCCTGCAGTTCTCTCGGGCTCCAGAGATGACTGCAGGTGAGTTCAGACAGCCCTGCAGTTTCACTTCCGGTTCTCACTGCTCTGATTAGAGCAGTGGGGGAGCCTGAGAAAGGTCCCTGCCTGAAACTGGACAGGCTGGGGCCAGCAGGGAGTGCCACCTGTGCTTCAGGCTGCAGCCCTGACAGACCGAACGTTTTATCTGCTGAGACCCCAGCACTTGACACTGGGCCTTGGAGGAAGCAGAAGCACAATACGCCTTTGCTGAGACCAAGTGAATGAACAAATTTAATAAACGTTTTGATCGCATTTAGAGTCTAAACCTCAATTCATAACTTTAAAATACATCCTCTTTTCCTCTAAAATGGGAGCACAAAGGGAGAAAATATAGCACATGTTTAGTATTACATCAAGACTAGATGGGAGCTTGTAGTGGGAGTGATCATAGCCAGGCAGCGGGTTTTCTGGTGTTTTGTTTTATTTTGGACAATATCTTGCTGATCAGTCTAGGCCGGCCTCAAATTCACAATTCTCCTGCTTCAGCCTCTCAAATGCAAGGATTACAGGTTTATGTCCCCATATCAACAACCTGTTTGGTTATTTATTTATTTATTTTTGGTTTTTCGAAACAGGGTTTCTCTGTGAGCTCTGGTTTTTCTGGAACTCGCTTTGTAGACTAGGCCAGCCTCAAACTCACAGAGATCTGCTTGCCTCTGCCTCCCAAGTGCTGGAATTAAAGGCGTGCGTCACCACTGCCTGGCTTAACCTGTTTTGTTAAACTATCAGTTTGCTTAGTTATACCCATATTGTTCCAGAAAGATTCAAGGTAGCTCTTAGCAACACTAACTGCAGAAAAGTAAGAATGGCAAAAACAGAACTTGTAGCTAACGGGATGCTCATCAAAAACACAAGTGACAGCTCATTCTGGGAAGGATGTGGAGCAAGGGGAATACTCTTCTATTGCTGGTGGAAGTGCAAACTTGTATAGCCACTTTGGAAGTCAATATGGCAGTTTCTCAGAAAACTGGGACAGAATCTACCTCAAAACCCAGATATATCACTCCTGGGAATATATCCAAAGGATATTCCATCATACCACAAGGACATTTGCTCAGCTATGCTCATAGCAGCTTTATTCATAAGAATTAGAAACTGGAAACAACCTAAATGCCCTCAATTGAAGAATGGATAAAGAAAACATTGGTACATTTACAGTGGAGTATTACTCAGCTGTTAAAAACAATGACATCATAAATTCTACAGGCAAATGGATAGAACTAGAAAAAAATCACCCTGAGTGAGACAACCAAAACCCAGAAAGACAAACATGGTGTGTACTCACTTATAAGTGAGTACTGGTTGTGAAGGATAACCATGCTATAGTCCACAGACCCAGACAGGCTAGGTAACAAGGAGGGCTCAGTGGGGGGTGCATGAAATTCCCTGGGAAGGGGAAATAGAAGAAATTTCATGGGTAGACTGGAGGGGGTGGGGATGGGAACAGGAGGGAACAGATGTGGGAGGACGGGGGGGGGGAGTACAGGGAGAGACAGGAAGAGATGACTGGAAAAGAGGGACATTTCGGGATGAGGTAGAAACCTAATGCAATGGAAGCGCCCAGGAATCTACAATGGTGACCCTAGCTAAGACTCCTAGCAATAGATGATACGTAGCCTGAGCTGACCAGGTAACACTTCCAGTAGAAGATCTGGAACACCAACCCAGCCACATAACCTTTGACCTACAATTTGTCCTACCTACAAGATGTGCTGGGGTAAAGGTGGCATAGAAATTGTGGGAGTGGCCAACCATGGGTCTAGTCTGAGACCCATGCCATGAAAGGACACCATGCCTGACACCGCCTGGAGGGCCAGGAACCAGATAGTCCAGAGATACAGGATAGAACCAAATCTAACTTGAAAAAAGAAGTCAATGTAATGATGCCTAATGAATGATTCTGCTATACTCATAGATTAGTGCCTAGCCTAGTTGTCATCAGAGAGGCTTCATCCAGTAACTGATGGAAACAGATGCTGAGTTCCACAGCCGAACATTAGGACGAGCTCGGGGAATCCTGTAGAAGAGGGGGAGGAAGGATTATAGGAGCCAGAGGGGTCAAGGACAGCACAAGAAAACTCACAGAATCAATTAACCTGGGCTCATAGGGGCTCACAAACTGAACTGACAACCAGGGAGCCTGCATGGAACTGACCTAGGATCTCTGCATGTGTGTTACAGTTGTGTAACTTGGTCTTCTTGTGGGACTCCTAACAGTGGGAGCAGGGGCTGTCTCTGACTCTTCTGCCGGCTTTTCCTTTCCTCTTACTGGGTTGCCTTGTCCAGCCTTAATACAAAGGGAGGTGACTAGTCTCACTGCAACTTGACATGCCATGTTAGGTTGATATCCATGGGAGGCCTGCCTTATCTGAACAGAAACAGAGGAAAGGATGTGAGGGCAGACAGAGGGGAAATGGGGGGAGGGACCGGAGGGGAGGAGGGAAAGGAAACTGGTCAGGATGTAAAATAAATAAATAATAAAAAGGTAAAGAAATGTCTTAGGCTGGCAAGAAGGCTCAGCTAACACTTGCCTAGAAGCCTGAAAACCTGAGTTCCATCCGCAGGCCCCACATGGTGGAAGGAGGGAACTGATTATTACAGGCTGCCCTCTCACCTCCACATACTCACCCCGAGAGAGAGAGAGAGAGAGAGAGAGAGAGAGAGAGAGAGAGAGAGAGAGAGAGAGAGAGAGAGAGAAATGTGGTCATGTCCCTCATAGGCTCATGTGTGTGAACTCTCAGTCCCTAGCTGGTGATGTTGGGAAGGCTGTGGGACTACCTTCAGGAGGTGGAGACTTGCTGAAAAAAATAGGCCAGTGAGTGGACTATTACCACTTCCTGCTCAGGCTTACCCCTCCCCCTCCCTCTCTGCTTCCTGGCTGTTTAGGCAATGTGATCAGATGGCCTCTCAAGCCCTCAGGCCTAAGGCCAGGTCTTCCCCTCTTCAGACCTGTAATAAACCCTGTCTCCCAGACCTTGCTTCTCATCAGGTATTTTACTCCAAGAAGAAAAATACCTAATATTCCTGGCATGCTTGGAGCCCTGGGTTCTAGACCGTGCACTTCAGAAACCAGGCAGGATGGCACACTCCTGGTATTCTAGCACTTGGGAGGCAGAGGCAGGAGGGTCAGGAGCTCAAGGTCATTCCCAACTACATACTAATATTAAGGTGAGCCTGGGCTTGAGACCTTGTCTAAAAGAGAGGGGTGGGAGTGGGAAGAGAGATTGAGATTATTTCTTCACTTTCTGACATGGCCCAGAGAACCACCAGCTGAGACCACTATTTGGGGCTGCCTTCCAGCTCAGCAGAATGCACAAAATCAGTTTAAAGAAAGAACGGATCTGTCCAGTGACCATAACCATGTGTCCCTCAGGGCATCAACTCCCATTTGTCCTGACTTCTGGCTTTGGGTCTGGACTCCCCCACCTCAGAGACCATGAAGGAAGAAAGGAAGGAAGGAGGAACAGGCTTCTCACCAGCTTGAGCATCTCAGCAGCTGCCAGTGTGGATGTCACCCCAGCAACCAATTATCCTTCTGTAAAAACACTTCCTTTAGCTAAAATCATAAATCTCCCCTTCTAAATGACAGGTTGGTTGTTGCCTCTGCTTTGAAGAGATATGCACATAGCAAGTGGTCGGCTTTCACAGGCTAAAGGGGGACTTGGGTCAAATACCAGGATCAGAGCCTAGTCCATTCATCACTGGTATGAAAAGGAGGTCAAGCCCGGGACAAAGATGGCCGCAGATCACAGCCATTCCAGGTGATCACAGAATGCTGATGTCTGGAAACTGGAAAACTCAGCTCTTCTCTGTTCCATACACACTGAACTGACCTCATATTAATTCCCTAAGGCAATTCTGATATTCTCACATGCTCCTAAAGAGCTCCTCTCAAGAACTAAAAAAAGGGGGGAAAGAAAAAAAGAAAAAAAAAAAGAGCTAATCATTTTAGAGTAAAAAAAAGTGAAAAAAAATAAGTGAGGAAATAGAAACAAAAGAAAATGAGCAATAAAAAACTAAGAGCCATCAAAAGTGAGGTCAGACAAACAGAGACAATCACAGAATCCCATGTACTGAAAACCATAGGCCATTAGTATGAATGAGCTTCCTAACAGTCATTGTAAAAAGGAAAACAAGATATACTGTGTGATATCTAAAGCTGGCTAGAAGAAAATGGTTCTCTAGAAAAATGCCTATCCTTATTAAGAAGGAGGACAGTGTTTCTTGGTCTCAGAGCCCACATGGGTAGACTGAACAAGCATCCTCACCAAGACTGAGCAGTCAGTCTCCCAGACTGTTTCCCTTAATTTTCCTCAATAAAAGCCTGTAGTACAATGCTGAGGTCCAGTTTAGCAAAAACAGTGATCCCTGGGAACTCTCCAAGGTTAAGCTTTGTAGGTACAGATGTGGGTTTCTAAGAATTACATGATAAATGAGGTCCTTAAACTGAACAAAATATTTGTTTAGAAAACCGGGTTTTCTAAAAAAAAATTTAGATTTTTTTTTTAACCTGTACAATTGTTTTGTCAGTGTGTGTTCAAGTACACCATGCGTGTGTTTGGTGCCCCAGGAGGTTACAAGAAGGTGTCTGATCCCTTGGAACTGTTGTTATAAACAGCTGTGAGAGGCCACACGGGTTCTGGAAACTGAACCCTGGTCTTCTGTAAGAGGAGCCAGTGAGTGTGATGAATATGCTTATTTCTGCATAAAGAATTAAATTTTGGCTGAATATTTGGTTTTAATAATTTAAAATTATATTATTTATTTATATGTATCTTACTTAATATTTATTATTGTTGTATATACGTGTGTGTTTGAGTTCTATGACATACATGTAGAGGTCTGTAAAAGGAGACTGCACTTTAGTTTTCCGACTGCCCAGACCTGAATAATCACACTGAAATTACATTAATTACAACACTGTTTGGCCAATGACTCAGGCATATTCCTAGCTAGCTCTTACATCTTAAATCAACCCATTTCTACTTATCAGTGTATTACCATGAGGCTGTAGCCTACTGATAAGGTTCTGGTGTCTTTCCCCTTTGGCAGTTACATGGCATCTCTTTGACTCTGCCTACTCTCTATCTCTTCCTGCCTGGCTATATTCTACCCTGATATAGGCCACAGCAGCTTCTTTATTAACCAATGGTAATAAAACATATTCATAGCATACAGAGGGAAATCTCACACTAGAGATTAAAGGGCAACTTTCAGAAGTCCTATCCCTCCAGTGTGGGATCCAGGGACTGAACTCAGGTCATCAAGCTTGTACAACATGATTTTATTCACTGATCTGTTTTTCTATTGGCCAAATATTGGCTACAGAAGGACGTAGAGCATATTTAACATTTATCAATCATCAATAATTTGATTTTATAATCATCAATGCTGATTATAAATACCACTTTTTACAACTACACAGTATAAAATGGTAGAAGTGTATCTTTCGATTATTTCAGATATTGTTAAAAATTCTCTCCTGATTCCAAACCGAATTCATTTAACAATGTTTTTTAGTGAAATTGGAGCCAGCCACTTAAACAGCAATGTCAAACATTCTGACACAATATAATACAAAGTTATGCTAATTTGGAGGCTGAAGAGTTCAGAGCACTAGCTGCTCCTCTACAAGAGCAGAGAGATTCCAAGCACTCACACAGCTGTTTACAACATCTGTAATTCCAATCCCAAGGCATCTGATGTCCTCTTCTGGCCTCCCTCAGCACCAGGTACACACATAATGCATAGACATAAAGGCTAATGAAACACTCATATACATAAAATAAATAAAACTTTAAAATAGTGATTAAAAATATATGTTAATTTTATAGTTAACATTCTGAGGAATGACAATAGGGACATATTAAAAGTCCTTGCTTTTCATAATTAAATCATTATGCTTTTATAAGAGCAAAAAAATTGCATGTGCTATAAAAAGAATGTAATTCGTAACATAGAATAAACAGTCTTGTCACTAAGCTGAGGTGTTTCAGACAACACTGGTTGGCATCTCATGATGTGACTACATGCTAAGTGCAGAGTTCCAGTGCTGTGTTCAGAACCAAGACTACAGTGAAGCCACGCAATGCAACATGGGCAAGCACTGCCAGGAAATGTCTGAATCACTGATTTGATTTTGATTTTGAATTATATTTTGGCTATTTTAAGTTTCAAAACCCTTTACTGTTACCAAAAGTCTCACAGCCCACATCCCATTATGTAATTCCACATGGAGTCATGGCCCACAGTTTAAGCAGCTGGGATTTAGGGGTCACACTTGTAGGAGAGTTCGTTTCCCATAGCTGAAGATGAAGAAGCACCCTACACAGGGGTCGTGCCATGCCATACACTGGACACCCAGACAGCATAAGAGAGGAGGAGGGAAAAAAAAAAACAGCTGAGTCCCACTCAGCACTCCCTCTCCACTTCCTGCTCAGCCAAGGTGTGCCCCAGAAAGGAATCCTAGCAGCAAGTGACCACTGTCCTGCTTTCCTGCCCTAATGACAGCAGCCCCTCAAACCATGAGCCAAAAGGAACCCTTCCTACATTACATCTCTTTGGTCAGGTATTCTGCCACAACCAAAAGATAAATAACTGAAATAAAGGAGACTCGGAGGTCTTCTGGGATGCTAGCAATGTCTGTCAGTTATGTTGATGTCTTATAAAAATTCTTCAAATATGGGGCCCTTCCACCTTCATATTCTTGGGACTTGGACTCATGGTGTGAATCCAGGGTCCCCCTAATTATTCTCCACTGTCCCTCTCAGACATTCTTTCTAACCCATCTCCATTCCTTTGTGACTTCCCACAAACCCACAGAACAGCCTCTACCAGGAACCCACAGCTGACACACTTGGCTGGCCCCAGAATTAGTCTCTGTCAGGAATCCCACAGACTCCACACTTGGCTGGGACCCAGTCATTTTGTCTAGCCCGTTTACATTCCTTTGTGACTCCCACCAACCTGAAGAACTGCTCTTTACCAGGGACACCACAGCTGCTACACTTGACAGGGATCCAGATCAGGCAATAGCAACTAAAGACTGGAATGCCCACCTAACCAAGGCAAGACCAGATAGCTACACCAAGACATAGCACAAATGTGGTGACCCCAGATGCCTAGATCTCAGCACAAAACACAAACATAAAGAACCAAGGCACTATGACTCCTCCAGAAGCCAGAAACCCTATTACAATAAGTCCTGAGAAAACCAATTTAATTGAAGCACATGACAGGAACTTCAAAGTAGCAATTATTCATTTGTTCAAGGATCTTAAAGAGGACATGAATAAATAACTTAATGAAGACCATGAAAACCCAAACGGTTGAATGAAATAATGAAAACAATTCAAGATATGAAACTAGAATTTAACAAAGAAATAGAATCACTAAAGAAAAGCCAAAATGAAATAAATAAAGCTCAAAATGAAAAGCTCAAGAAATCAAACAAAAAGCTGAGAGATTGGAGCATGGTTCAACCGTCACCAGAAAATCTTTCTCCTGCAGTAGATGGTGATTATCACTGAGACCCACAACTGGGCAATGTTCAGAGAGTGAGAGACTCGGGGGCACTCAACCCTAAATGGGATATCTTTATCAAATTTCTTCTTCAAGTCTCAGGAATCTATGTGGAAAAAGTGGAACAACTTAGACATCCAACGGTGATGGATAAATGACTCCAAGGAAACAGTATCTTCCAGACATAACAGGACTGATACACATATGAACTCACAATGGCTGTGACAAAAAAAAAAATGTTGACACACAGCCTCCACCTGCTGGGGAAGAGAAATCGGTTTCGTTTTGTTTTGTTTTTCAATGGAGTGACACTAGGTATATCAACCACACTGTAGGGCAGGCCCCTGCCTAGAAATTGTTGGCCAATGCCAACAACTCATGTTTTTTATGTGCTTTTAATTTTGTTTTGCTTTGCTTTGTCTTACTGCTTTTTTTCCCCATTTTTTTTGTGGGGGTCTTTTTTGAGAAAAAGAACATGAAGTTGGGTGACTAAAGAGGTGAGGAGGGTATTGGAGGAGTTGGAGGGGATGCCTTACTTAGGGTTCCTACTGCTGTAAAGAGACATCACAACCACGACAACTCTTCTCTTATAAAGGAAAAACATTTAATTGGTACGGCTTACAATTTCAGAGGTTTAGTTCATTATCATCATAACTGGACATGACAGTGTGCAGGCAGACATGGTGCTGGTTACATCTCGAACAGAAGGCAACAGGAGGTGGTCCATCTCACTGGACGTGGCTCGTGACACACTTCCTCTAACAAGACCACGTCTAGTCCAACAAGGCCACACCTTCTAATAGTGCCACACCCTTTAGGGGCCATTTTCTTTCAAACCATCACATTCTACTCCCTGGCCCCCAAGGCTAGTAGCCATATTATAATGCAAAAATGTGTTCAGTCCACCTTCAAAAGTCCCCATAGTCTATAATAGTCTCAAAATTAGTTAAGATTCTAAAGTCCAAGTCTCTTCTGAGATTCATACAATCTCTTAACTGTAATTCCTTGTAAAATCAGAAAACATATCACATACTTCTAACATATAATGGTCAGGATATACATTACCATTTCAAAATGGTATAGGGAAGAGAACATAGTGAGGAAATAAGAGACCAAAGCAAGATCAAAAGCCAGCCGGGCAAACTTCAACTCTGCATCCCCATGTCTGATGTCAAAATGCTCTTCAGATCTCCAACTCCATCTAGCTTTGTTGATTGCAATACAATTCTTTCTCTTGGGATGGTTTTATACTGTTAGCAGCTTTCCTTGGGTGGATATCTCACCATCTTGTGGTCCTTGGTGGAGCTCTGGCATCTCCACCATCTTGTGGTCTCCAAGGCAATCCAGGCTTCAACTTCACAGCCTTAACTCTAGGCCTCCATTCAGGGACACCCCTTAAAAATGCCTAGCCTCAGCAACTTTCCTTAGTCTCAGAGGTAAATTCTACAGCCCCTTTCTTCTACCCTTAACTCCAGAACTACATGGCTGAAGCTGCCAAGTTCTGCTGCTTACTGAGGCTGGGACATGTTCCCCTCATTCAATTACATCTTCACCACTTTCTGTTTTCGATGGTTTCCTTCACTGCCTAAGCCTGTCCTAAAACTGGATCTGTAGACCAGGCTGGCCTCAAATTCAGAGATATTCTAACCTTTGCCTCTGGAGAACTGGGATTAAAGTCATGCACCACCAGACTCAGCTCTAGGCTTTTCTTTAACTCCTTTTCATAAGTTGGAAACTTAGCTGGGTGTGACCTTGCCCTGCGGTCACCACTCCCTTTATTTCATTTCTTGATCTGTTTATCTCCTTGAACACAGAATTTAGCTCCATTTCACTTCCTTGTGCTCCTTTTCTCTTTAAATTTTACATTTTGTAATTTATCCTGCTCATCTTGTTCCTTTTCACTATAAATCTTGGTCAGAGTTACCATTAATTAACCATACAACAAAATCTAAGTAGGCTGTTTTGAGATTTTTCTCTGTAAAAAGAATGAATCCCAAACTTTTTGGGGGGTGGGGGTTGAGACAGGGTTTCTCTGTGGCTTTGGAACCTGTCCTGGAACTAGCTCTTATAGACCAGCCTGGTCTCGAACTCACAGAGATTTGCCTGCCTCTGCCTCCTAAGTGCTGGGATTAAAGGCGTGCACTACCACTGCCCAGCTCCCAAACTTTTCACTTTAGCCTCTGGCAGATTCTTCAGACAAGGGCAAAAGGCAGACACTTTTTTTTTTTTACCAAAATATCTAGGCAACATACTAAAATTCTTCTCCTTTGAAACATCTTGAGTCAGCCCCTCAACAGTTCAAATGACTCCTAGATCATTGCTTTCCATGCTCCTACTAAAATGGCCCATTAAGCAGCACATAAAAGATTTTCAACTGCTTTTCTAACCCACAATCCCAAGGTCTATATTCCTTCAAACAAAAGCATGGTCAGGCCTATCATAGCAATGCTCCAATCTCTTGTACCAACTTCTGTCTTAGTCAGGGTTTCTATTCCTGTGAAGAGACACCATAACCACAACTCTTATAAAGGAAAAACATTTAATGAGGGTGGCTCACATTCTCAGAGGTTCAGTCCATTATCATCATGGACTGACACAACAGTGTTCAGGCAGATATGTTGCTGCTACATCTTGAACAGAAGGCAACAGGAAGCGTTCTGTCTTACTTGGGGTGGCTTGAGCATATATGAGACTTCAAAGCCCACCTCCACAGTGACACACTTCCTCCAACAAGGCCACACCTCCTAATGGTGCCACTCCATTTGGGGCCATTTTCTTTCAAACCAATAGGGGAGAATAAAAAATACGATCAAAATATATTGTATTAAAAACATAAATGAAAATAATAATTTAAAAGGTGTTATCAAACATAATAGTACAGATTTTTAAATGAAGGCTTTTGGCCAGGCATGGTGTAATCCTATTACTTGGAAAACTGAGGTTAGTAAATCATAAGTTCAAGGCCAGCCTAGACCCCAACTCAACTAAACAAACAAATGTATAAAATAAGACATGAAGCTGGGCATAGTGGCGCATACCTTTACCAGTGGTTCTCAGCCTGTGAATCATGACTCCTTTTGGGTCAAACAATTCTTTCACTGGGGTTGCATATCAGATATTTACATTATGATTCATAATAGTTATGAAGTAGTAAAGAAAATAATTGTATGGTTGGGGGTCACCACAATATGAGGAACTGTATTAAAGGGTCACAGCTTTAGGAAGGTTGAGAACTTCCAACACTTGGAAGGCAGAGGCAGGTGGTTCTCTGAGTTCAAGGCCAGCCAGCTCTACAAAGGGCTACTCAGAGAAACTGTCTCAAATATATATATATATATATATATATATATATATATATATATATATGCTGTTTAGGAAGACCGGCTTTCTGCCTAGGCTAGGATTAGGACTGAACCAGGACTGAGCCAAGACAAGTCAACTGTGTCTGTGTCTGGCTCAGGGTCCAGACAGTAACTGTCACCTTGTTCCACAGTTCAGCTTAACTATGGCTGTTCTAGAGTCTGACCACTTGGTGTCTCCACTGGACATGCTGTTCAACAAGAACCAGAACTTACTACTGAATCCAGAACCCATCCATCCCACTGAGGTGGAATAAGTCAGAGGTCTCAGCTCAGAGAAATACTGAGAAATGCCAGCAACTGAATTTGAGTGGTAGCAGAGCTGGCTGGTAGGTAGCTGAGATTCAGACTCCAAGAACAGGGGGCAGCCATGGCGGTACACTAAGGCATGTCTAATTTGAACACTCACCAAACCTACACAATTCCCTCTAACCCAGAACCAATCTGCTAATCATGATCCCCTTTCCTTTTTGTTGTCTGTCTCTCCCTCTAGGATGGACAAGCGGGAAGCAGGGGCTTCACTTGTCTTGTAAAGCCTAGCAACCCCAGGGCCAGGCTCAGAGCACATCACCAGCATCTGTTGAATGAAACTTGGAAAAAATGCAGTAGTCACACCACTCCAGCACAACAGAGATGGGTGGGGACTTCCTCTGAGTCTGGGGCATCAGCTTCCAAGAACAATTGCAATTGTTCTTTGTAATGTTGGAGGAAGCCTTTATGGGATGGGCACGGCACCTGAGTGGAACTGAGACGTAAAGGTCTCAGTGGAGGGTGAAAGGTGTTGGTAGCCTAATTAATGAACCAGACACTGGGCAGTTCCATTTCCCTTTTTTCAAAAGTAAACAGCGTGATGAAAGGAAGGAGCAGGTTCCCATACCACATTTTGATAGGCTCAGGGAAAACAAGAAATATAAACCAGCAGCAATTCAGTAGAAACCAACTTGGGCTGCCTCTGCTGGTCTCCACTTCCCAACCACCTCCATCAAGCCTGGGCAGATGATGGAGAGCAAACTGACCAATCAACCTAAGGATTTCTGGGGTCCTGAGAAAGACACTTGGAAAGTGATAGAACGTGTATGAGGAATGAGGATGGAAGAGACAAAACTATAGGCGGATTCTTCTTAGAGAATGGAGGAGGGACAATGAAGCAGAGAAACAGACTCGGACAACCACACAGCTGCAGGTAGCTGCCCAAGGCCCTCAGAGGGCCCGTTTGGGCACAGAGATGGGGCACTCAAGCAGACCTCCAAAAACAGTTCTGCATGATGCCACTCCATGCATTTCGATCAACATTTCTATGTGTGCTGTCTCACCAGGGCCTAGAGTTGACCAGCATTATCCAATGGAACTTTAAGCACTGGTGGACGTTTCTAGAGCTGAATTTCCTGCTATGGGATATTTGAACACTCTATGAAGATATATTGCTGTGATTGGTGTATTAAAAAGCTGAATGGCCAGTAGCTAGGAAGGAGGTATAGACAGGACTATGGGCAGAGAGAGGAAGTAAGAGAAGAGTAGACGTCAATGAGAATGGATATTAAATGAGATATGTAAGACATTCTAGGCCTGTAGGCCAAAGATGGATGCCCTATCATTACAGAAGAAACTTGGGTGACTGTCCAGGCAGACAGATGTCTTTGTTGTTTCTTAATTTGGGAAGTTGCTTTGCTCTGCACTTCCTGTTTAATCAGGTAATTTTATATTCTTCTCAGATCTTTGATGGGGTTATAGTTTTACTGTTTTCCTTGTTACCAAATTGAGAAAAGAAACTTACATAAGAGATGGAAAGTTTATAAGGTTGAGAAACACAAAAGCTTAAGATGTTTATCGAAGAAGATGTTTTAAGGTCTAAAAAGGTATTTTTAGGATTGTAATACAAGTTATAATAGAAAACATTTTAGGTATAAAACTTTAGACTCATCAAGATAAGATAGATAATAGAATAATTTCTCCTAATTTGCCAAATACAAATGGACTGAACATTGTGAATGTAATTCTTTTTTTTACAGCATTCTTTTTTTTAATTTACTTATTTATTATGTATACAGTGTTCTGTCTGCATGTATGCCTGCAGGCCAGAAGAGGGTACCAGATTTCATTATAGGTGGTAATGAGTCACCATGTGGTTGCTGGGAATTGAACTCAGGACCTTTGGAAGAGCAGTCAGTGCTCTTAATCGCTGAGCTATCTCTCCAACCCACGAATGTAATTCTTATTTGATAATTGTTCTTATTGTATATAATTTTACTGTATTAGAGTTAAAACTTTCCCTTTTTATTTAGACAAAAAGGGGAAATGTTGTGGGGTATCTGTACACTGTATGAAGGTGCATTGCTGTGAATGGTGTAATAAAAAGCTGAATGGCCAATAGCTAGGCAGGAGGTATAGACATGATTTCAGGAGAGAAAAAGGAAGAAGAGGAAGAATCTAGGCACAGGAGACAACAGGAGACAGAGAGAGGAAACAGAAGGTGCAAGATGTAAGAGAAGTAATAACACATAATAGAACATAGATTACTATAAATGGGTTCATTTAAGTTGCAAGAGTTAGTTAGAGACCGGCCTCAGATATAAGATGAGCTTTCGTAACTAATAAGAAGTCTCTGTGTTACTAGTTGGGAGCTGGTTGGTAGGACAGCTCTACCTGTGGCTCCTAGCTTCCACACTGAACAGTGACAGTTCAAGGCACCACCACCACTCGTGCAATGAGCAAAGCTGCCTCTTGGTAATTGTATCCCTTCCCTGTCCCTCCATTATCTCACACTGTTTGGGAAACAGGCTCAACCCTTATTGTGCCTCCAGGGACCATTAAACAATGTTGGTGGGCTTGAATTTCACATAAAACAAATATGTAAGATGCTTTGGGGGCTAGATATGTAGCTCAATTGGTACAGTATTTCATTAGCAGGCACAAATCCCAGGGTTAGCATAACATAAACAGATATGGTGGTGCATGCTGGTAATCTCAGCATTCAGAAAGTGGAGACCAGAAGATCCAAAGTTCAAGGTTATCCTTGACTACATAGTCAGTTTTAGGCTAGGCTGGGCTACATGACACATTATCTCAAAATAAAATAAAATAAAATGCTTTTTTCTGTGATTGGTTTTAATTTCTATCTCCAGGACTCATGTTGTTGTATGACAAATATTTCCTCTAAATAAATGCAAGTTAAATGCAGTTGTACGAGAGTTTCCTCTTTCTTCTTCCAGAGTTCATCTGAGTCTCAGGAAAATTTCAAGTATGTGTCCAACAGCTAAGTTTTGGGGAGGGGGGATATGTGGTGGAATAACTTTTTTGTACACTGTGATTATGTGATTGGTTTAATAAAAAGTTGAATGGCCAATAACTAAGCAGGATTTTCGGGGCAGAGAGAACACTAGGAAGAAGTGTAGAGTTGCAAGGAGATACCAGGAGAAGCAGGAAAGCAGGATGGACAGTACAAAGATAAGGTAAACAAACCTTGGGGCAGCACATAGATTAATAGAAATATGGGTTGATTTCAGTTATAAGAGCTAGCTAAAAAAAAAAAAAGCCTAAGCTATCAGCTGAGCTGTCATAATTAGTAAGAAGCCTCTTTGTGGTTATTTGGGAGCTGGCTGACACATGAGAAAACTTAGAGGCCACTGTCTGTGCTGGCATCTAACTCTGATCTATGCTTTCATCTCCAAGCATAAAATCATGGTCTATTTAGTCTCTGGGTTATAGGATTCCTGCCACCCCTACAGGAACGGAGGAGCAAGGCAGAGTCCCTGAGAGTCCTCAGAGGCCTGCACCTGCCCACATGCGTCTATGTCTCCTGACCCTGACAGATACAATAGAGACAGCCGGTATTTATCAAGCATCCCATATGTGCTAGGTGTAGTATTTTAACAGCAGCCGGGCGGTGGTGGCGCACGCCTTTAATCCCAGCACTCGGGAGGCAGAGGCAGGCGGATCTCTGTGAGTTCGAGACCAGCCTGGTCTACAAGAGCTAGTTCCAGGACAGGCTCCAAAACCACAGAGAAACCCTGTCTCGAAAAACCAAAAAAAAAAAAGTATTTTAACAGCACTAACCCGGTTAGTCTTGACAAAAGCCCACAGACATACAAGCTTTGCTACTCCTTCCCATTTGAGAAACTGAGACATAGGAAAGTACAGTGGCTGGAAAATCTCAAACAGAAAGGATATTCTCTTCTCCCCCAACCCCTCTAAGACTTCCTTATCTGGGGCTGGAGACATGACTCAGTGATAAAGAACACTTTCTGCTCTTGCAGATGATTCTGGTTTGATTCCTAGCACCCACATGACAGCTCACAACTATTAGCAACTCCAGTTCCAGGGAATCCAACACCCTCGTCTAGATTCCTTGGGCACCTGCACATGGATGACACACACATACATATAAATAAAATTACATCTTTGAAAATAAATAAAATTGCCCATGGGCAAAGGAGAGATTAGCATGGAAAAAACAGGTACAGAAGCTGAACTAACTTGAATGTACTTTAAGACTGGGCTATGGAATAATGCAAGTGTTCTGTGTAATTATTAAAACAAATTGAATTTTAATTAATTCCTAGAACTTGAAAGCAAAATGAAGTAAATGTACCAAACTGTGAATTAAATTGATGGTGCAAATGTTTAGAGAAGAATTATTTCAAATGACTTTAAAGCAGAATTTGATTATATATTCCCACCAGAATATTCCCAAAAGGCAAGAAAAAAAATTTTAATTTTAAGATGTCTCCCACAAGTATTATCATTAATAAAATCATTTTTATAGAGACTGTAAGATGAAGCAAATGAATCTAATGGTACCGTTAAAAACCAGGTTTGGAAGCCGGGCGGTGGTGGCGCACGCCTTTAATCCCAGCACTCGGGAGGCAGAGGCAGGCGGATCTCTGTGAGTTCGAGACCAGCCTGGTCTACAAGAGCTAGTTCCAGGACAGGCTCCAAAGCCACAGAGAAACCCTGTCTTGAAAAAAAAATAAATAAATAAATAAAAAATAAAAAAATAAAAAACCAGGTTTGGGGTCAGCAATGAGGCACACTGGGTAAAGCTGTCTGCCCCCAAGCTTGATCACCTAAATTCAACCCCTAGTACCTACTTGGAGAAAGGAAAGAACTGAATCCTATGAGTTGTCCCCTGACTTCTGCATGTCATGGCACACCTGTGCATGTACATACACATATAACATAAATAAATAAAAATGTATTTTTTTTTAAGCCAGGTTTTTCTTTAGTGGGGAAAAGAAGGTAGAACAATTATAAGAGCCAGAGTTGGGGAGAATTTAGCCAGAATTGGGCTAAACAGTATGTTGTGGCCATGAAAGGACTCATGAACTCATAGCAGCCATGGCTGCCTGCACAAGATTTGAGTAAGATGCTGGGCGGGGTGGTGCACGCCTTTAATCCCAGCACTCGGGAGGCAGAGGCAGGCGGATCTTTGTGAGTTCTAGGCCCTTCTGGTCTACAAGAGCTAGTTCCAGGACGGGCTCCAAAGCTACAGAGAAATCCTGTCTCGAAAAACAAAACAAAACAACAACAAAAAGATCTGAGCAAGATCAAGCCAATCAACATTCCAGCATGAAGAGCAGAGAGACACACAGGCTCCCACAGAGGACCTATTGGCAGCTGATGGCTACTGGGGAAGGGAGAGCCAGTTTTGTTCATGCTTGGTTTTGATTTTATAGGCATGGCCTCTGGTAAATTGACCATCCTCCAATGAAAGGCTCCATACCCAGGTATATATGGGTGATACTAACTGGACTCAGTAGGGTGTTAAAACAAAACAAAACAAAAAGCTATCATGTTTAGAAAGGGATATGGAAAGGAATCTCACTATGTAACCCTATCTGGTCTGAAACTCTAGACATAAACCAGACTGGCCTTGAATTCAGAGATCTACCTGCCTCCATACATTGAATGCCAAGTGCTGAGATTAAAGGTGTGCATCACCACTATGCCCAGCCTAAAAAAATATACTTTTTAAAAATCAGGTTCTTGGCACAAGAGAAAAGAAACACATAAATAAAGTCAAAGGCCAGGCTGATGGTACAGGTCTTAATACTCAGCAGACTTCAAGCAGAGAGTAGAAGGCTCCAAGGCAGACTGTACAACTTAGTGAGACTGACTCAAAACTACAAGAACCAGTGATAGAGATGGAGATCAGCGATAGATGATTACCTAAATGCACAAGGCCCTAAATTCAATCTCTGTTCTGCTGCGGGATAATGCTCTTGTACACTGTAAAGATTTGCCACTCATACTGGTTTCATAAAATGCTGATTGGACAGTAGCCAGGCAGGAATATAGGCAGGGCAGCCAGACTAAGAGAATTCTGGGAAAAGGCAGAGATGTAGTCTTCAGTCAGACTCAGAGGAAGCAAGATGAGAATGCTTCACTGAGAAAAGGTACCAAGCCATGTGGCTAAGCACAGACAAGAATTATGGATTAATTTAAGTTGTAAGGGCTAGTTAATAATAAGCCGGAGCTAATAGGACAAACAGTTTATAATTAATATAAGCCTCTGTGTGTTTCTTTGAGACTGAACAGCTGCAGGTCCAGGCAGGACAGAAACTTCTATCTACACTATACTGCAAAAACAAATAAACAAACAAATAATCAAAAAGTTAAAACAGACCAGATGGTGGTGGCATACACCTTTAATTCCAGCACTTGGGAGGCAGAGGCAGGTGGATCTCTGTGAGTTTGAGGTTGGCCTGGTCTACATAACTAGTTCCAGGACAGCCAAGGATATACAAAGAAACCCTGTCGCCTGGTGGTGGCTCACGCCTTTAATCCCAGCACTCGGGAGGCAGAGACAGGCAGATCTCTGTGAGTTCGAGGCCAGTCTGGTCTATAAGATCTAGTTCCAGGACAGGCTCTAAAGCTACAGAGAAACCCTGTCTCAAAAAACCAAAAAACAAACAAACAAACAAAGAAACCTGTCAAACAAACAAACAAATAAACAAAAAAACAACCTCCCAAGGCAGATAGTGGTGTCATTCACTGACTGAGAAAGGAAAGGAAGAGGAAAAGCAGGTCTGGAAGTTCAGCTTTGGAGCTGATGTTGTGAGAGAGTACCTGAGGAATGTCTGGAATGGGATGAAATGTCTCCATTGAGGTTATGGGGCTAAGGCTCAGATCTCATTTCCCCTCATCCACTGAAATCCAGGCAGTTTCCCCAAATCAGAAACCAGCGTATATATAGCTCCTCCCTATGACTGGACCACTTCCCTGCCCCACCCCCACAAGCTGGTCACAGGACCAGTCCCTTTTAAACATTCAGATATTAGAGCAGATGTCACCTAAACAGAAAATCCTTCCCCAGGATCCAAGCTACAGGCAGTGTTAGAACAGCTAAATATCCACAGTCTGATCTTGTCATGATGCTATTGCATAAAACCAGCTTCTAAGGCCAGGCGGTGGAGGTGAACACCTTTAATCCCAGCACTTGGGAGGCTGAGGTAGGTGGATCAAGTTCAAGGCCAGTGTAAGTTGGTTCGAGGCCAGCCTGGTCTTTAAGAGCAAGTTCCAGGATAGTTAGGGCTGTTTCACAGAGAAACCCAGTCTTGAAAAGCAAAACAAAACAAAACAAAATCAACTTCCAGAAGAAGGAAGAAAAAAAAGTTGGTTATCAGATACAGAACTGAAGCTAGAAAGAAAGAATAAATCCTTGCTACTATAGGATTGCTATAGGTTACTATAAGAAACAGTACCTTCAAGTGTTAGGAGAGGGCTCAGCAGATAAAGCGTTTGTGGAACAAGCTTGAAGACCTCAGTTCTGTCCTCAGAACCCATGAGAAAACTGAGTCCACAGAGCTGTACTCAGACCTCCACACAAGCTATGGTACACACGCCTCCCCCCCACACACACACATCATGCACATACACAAAATAATAGATACATAATTTAACTTAAAAATGAAATAAAATGGAGGGTTCTTGAGTACTGACACACAAAGCTGATATCCACCCTCCAACACACACACACAAAGGAGGAGGAGAAAACATTTTTAATATTCTCACCAAAAAAAAAAAAAGGTGAGGTAAGGGGTATGCTAACCATCCTGGCTGGATCATAGAAAACATGAAATTTCAAGCACCAATAACAAATAAAATTTTTAACTTCCAGAAACTCAGTGCACATAACAGTGAACACTGATTTCTCTCTCGCCCAGGGGTCTGCAGTCAGCTGACTCAGGCAGGGCTCCCAGCCTTGGGTCACGCACAGTTGCCTCACATGTCCGCTCATCCTATGTCCAGCCAAAGGACTCCCTGATGTCTGGTGTTCTCATGGCCAAGGACAATTGCTCAAGAGGTGGAAAGGGAAAACACTCAGTGCCTAGGAGCTGGCTGCTGCCACTTCCACACATCATAGTCTTTTGGCCCAAGCAAGTCACATGGCTAAGCCCAGTATCAACAGGGTGAGGAAGTATATTCCTCTCCAAGTGGGGAGGGCTGGGTGAAGTAAATATTTGCTGAGCAATAATACAATCTACCATATGACCCCAAATCTTTTTTTCTCCTAGAGAGCCACAACATAGAGCAACACATCCCTTAGAAAATACCATCTTCTATGAATGAATGAATGAATGAATGAATGGAGAAAATGTGCCTTTCAAAGCAAAAAGATTCTCTCTACTCTTGAAATAAGGAACCTGAGGATCCTAGAAGGGAAATGACTGGCCCCACAGCCATAGAAAGCAGCCAGTCTGGCTCCTGTCCTGCTCTCCACGGAGAAGGAATCACACAGCACAAACATGACTTTCTTGGTAATCAAAGCCATGTTACTCACCCTGTCCTCTCACCAAGGCTTGGTGGACAGCTATATAACCACTGGTGAACAGGTATATAACCATCCGGTAAGGAAGGTCATGTGCTGACTCAGTCTCAGTTCTCACTCTGAATCCAGGTAGCACTTTGGTTCGTCATTTTCAGTTTCCCAAGCCCCAAACGCTAAGTGTATGTTGAATGGATGAGTCATCCATACTGTGAAATTTTAACCACTGCTTAAGTGTTCTGTGAATTCTGCGGTCTGCCCCACTGGGGCCTACCCTAATGTACCCTAATGTACAGACAGTTAGTGAACCTGAAGTATCAAACACACAGTGAGCTAAAAGTGAGAGACAAAGGCATAGAAAATGTTTAGAAGGGCATGAATCAGATAAGCAATCCGCAACCCTTTTGAATTGGGGTTACTTAAGACGTTAAACTGCTTTTAGGTTTGTGCGTTCTGTAAATGGCTCAGTGAATACAGTTTGCTTCTATATGTATGAATTCAGGTTATGTTTCTGTTGAATAGGCTACAATCAGAAATGGGTGTGGCATATGGATTCAATGGGTATTTCCCATCTGGAAATACTTTCAAGTTTATACTAGCATGCAAAAAGCAATTACTTGCTTGTTGAAACTCTTGAAAATCCTCCTCCTCCAGAATCAACTCCTACACATTTGCCTGAAGCCTGTTTTCAGAAACAGTCAATTTCTAGCCACTCCTTCAGTGGCAGAGGAAGTGAGTACCTACCATGTGCCAAGTGCTGAGTGAGCTGCCAGGGTAGCAGGCGGGGAACAGGTGGTGGCCCAAGCCGGCTAGGCCTACATTCATCCCATAGCTGACATGGATGGCACTGGACCATGAGCCAGACAGCGTGCTAAGTGCTCCTCGTGGATTATCACGTTTAATCCTTGCAACGAGGTGATGAGGTAGGCGCTATTATTACACTGCTTTATAGCTGTGGAAACCAAAGTGCAGAGAGGCAAAGGAAATTGCCCAAGGTCACATAACTAGCAGATGGCTGAACTGACATTTGACTCTGGGGCTGTGCTCTAAAATACTCCCCTACACCATCTCCTATTAAGAACTCGCCCACATTCCTGGAACAGTAAGTGGCAAAGTCAGAAATCATAGCAGAAACCCTCATCCACCACGCAAGACTCTGCCCTGAATGGACAAGTCACCTTTCTCCTTCCAACCCTCCTCATTTCTGGATGCTACACTAACATGCTGGGGACCCTGGGGAGTAACCCCGAGTCTCCTTCTTCATGGCAACAAACAGAAACATTCCTTTCCCTAGGAAGTTGTAGGGGGCTCATTTTAGAAGATGGCTCCTCCTATCAAACATGGTAGATACTCATGGTAGCTACGTCTGTGTGCTTCCTGATTTCTAGGACTGGATGCAGTTAGCTAAGTGCTTCCAGGAGTGAATCCATTCAACAGTCTCCATTACTAGTGATGTGCTGGGGGGGCAGGGGCAGGAAAAGGCCAGAGGCGTGCACTGGGTAAAATGTCAAGGGTTGTAAAGTGCCCACAAAACTCAATTGAGGGAACACTGGAATAAACAATCCCCAGAAGGAGGCAG